>NC_090787.1:6937500-7537500 GCF_040054535.1 Antennarius striatus
CCGAGTTCAGCCGACTTTGTGGAGGATGCAACCTGGGGTTCAGGAAAGCACAACCATTGGCTAAAGCTTCCAAAGGACCAGGGCCCTCATATGGCAATGACAATCCTACAAAAACCTGCAACAGGCCACAGATAAAGAAAAAAGAAACCTGATGAAACACACATGAAGATGCAGCGGTAACCACATGCACTTCTTTGCTATCACCACATGAGGCCAGCTTTCTTTCTTGGTGCAGAATGTGAAAGGGCATGGAAGGAAGTGAGAAGAGAGTGTAGCGTTTTTGTACGTTTTCATTTTGTTTTTTTTGCTTATTTTCATTTTTATTCAAATTTTTGTTCTACAGTTTCACAGTTTCGTTTGGGAGTTGGTGGGTGTTTTGGGGAGATTAGGGGCAACCTGGCAGCTCACAGTGGCATCATGTCGGTTCCAACCCCGTCGCCTGCTGACTTGACGATCAACAACCCGGAGCCACAGACTAAGATGCAGGACACGGGTGACAAAACACTGGCAACACAGTGTGTGTAGGTTCTCAGTGATCCAAGTCATGGTTATCCAAAAGCTGTTTAAGTCAATGCACTGGACGTTAAGAAAGTTCTTGAAGACGTTTTGTGTCTCATCAAAGAGACTTCTTCAGTTACTGAAGTCTCTTGGATGAGAGACAAGACGTCTTCAAGAACTTTCTTAATGTCCAGTGGATTGACTTAAACAGCTTTTGGACTGGCAACACAGGTAACTGGCACACAGAGCACAGAAAATGTTAATTATAGTTCACAGGATGATTTGCAGGGGATGAAACCAGGCAAGTCTCCTGGCCTCGATGGCCTGCCCATCAAATTCTATAAAGAATTCTGGGCAGTGATTGGCGAGGACCTGCTCTCTGTGCCCAGGGAAAGCCTGATGACAAATCGGCTGCTCCTGAGCTGTAGGAGGGTGGTCCTCGCGCTCCTGCCAAAAAAGGAGACTTGCAGGACATGGAGAACTGGAGGCCGGTGTCCCTCTTCTGCACAGACTACAAGCTCCTCTCTATGGTCTTGGCCAACAGGCTAAGAAAAGTTATGGAGTAAGTTGTTCATGTGGACCAGACTTAACTGTGTACCGGGCAGGTTAATCACAGATAATGTACATTTAATTCGGAATGTTTTGCAAATCTCAAGTTCATTGGGCACAGGACTTGGTTTTATATCCATAGACCAAGAAAAGGTTTTTGATAGAGTTTAACACAAGTACCTGTGGCACTCCTTAAAAAAATTTCGGTTTCAGCTCTAACTTTATTGCCAAGATTCAGACCCTGTATCAATACATTGAAAGTGTACTTAAGGTTAACGATGGCTTAAGCTCTCCTGTTAAAGTCCAGAGAGGTGTGAGACAGGGCTGCCCCCTTTCAGGAATGCTCTACTCTATGGCCCTGGAGCCTTTTTTAAACAAACTGAGAGCGAGCCTCCAGGTCTATTTATGGTTTTAAAATTTCTGCACTCTGTGGCTTAAGTCTGCAGTTCGGCCATATGTCTCTCAAGATCTCTGATAGACCTGACCAAGTCACTGGAGACATTCTTAGTGTACTGTAGACACAGATTTGTGATATGGCTTTTGCCTACATCCCACCATTGCTGCAGAGAGCTAAAAAACATCTTTCAGATAAAAGTGTTGTATTAAAATGTCAGAAAGCACCTCTAGGTTTTATGTTATTAAGTAAAGAAAAACCCCTGTACAAGAGTCCGATCTGTAAAACCAGCTGGCAATATGAAACAGTTGTTAAAACCATTGAAATGGTGGGTAAAAAAAGTCTGTCTAATCATGACATGGATAGTGTGTTTTCTTTGCAATAATGGAAAACATTATTTTTTTTTCATTAATTAAATCATTTCTTTTTCTAATACGTTGACATCACAAATTAGAATGTAGCATAGTGCATTGAAATGAAAGGACATGAAGGGACATCTATCAATATTTCAGATGCTCACCTTGCTCTGCCTCAACAGGCTATGTACCTCAGAGCCCTTGATGATACCATGGTTTTTCACATAGCTGGGAATGGGAGCACTTTCTTCAACAGTCCCATGAATGTCCAGGTACTTATGGATGACATCCAGAACAGCCTCTTTATCCTACATTACAATGACAGAAGAAACCAAGTATAAAATACAAGCAAGCAGACAAGCCATGAACGTATAATATTAAACCTTTGTTTTTATGAATACTCTGGTTAACTGTTACCTTCCAATACTTGACACTTTTTCCATATACAAGTGCCTGTTGGGCTCTACTGGTGGACCTGAGCTGCGACCCCACGAGAGACTGCACAGTAAATCCCAGGAATGTGTTGTCAGGTGTATGAGCTGTTACCAATAAGACAATACTATTAATTACAATATAATTAAGATATGCAGGAGAAAACAGTGTTTGATTGGCAATTGTTTCAGTTTTTTCTTCAATAAATACAGAAAGTGTTGTTCAGATCTACAAAGACAGTATACTCCAAGATTAGTTGTTGGTAAAGGTAAAGAAAAGTAAACACACGGAACATGGTATAGAACTGCTTTAGGAGAATGTTCAGGCTGCCATATGGACTGTAGAGGTGGTGCCTTTTGACCCAAGCTGCATGATTGAAGTCAGCCTCTGTGCCATAACAGTCCAGCACACGCATCATACACCTAGTTGACACACAAATGTACACAGACACACTCAAGAGCACAATAAAAAAATGGTGATTTAATTTTGCCTCGCTCCCCAGCAGTAGTTACACTTGCGCACATAATATCACTCTTACACAACTGCCAAGCATCTTGACATTATCCAAACACTCACTGGTATGTTGTCCAACTGCTACCTAGTAACGGTCTAATCAGTCGAAGGCCAACAATGTCTGTATATATCAGGCTCAACTCCACTGAAGGCTGAGATGGACATCCACTTGTTTTCATCCTGACAAATCTGGACAGAGAGATAAACAGAATCATGGCTCCAAAGGAACAGAAGGGGAAATGTATAGCATGTCTAAATAGTTGAAAGTAACATTTTAAAAATGTTAAAGTGTCTAAAGCGTGTGGTCTGTGATTCATACAATGCCCACAACATAAAGGCCCCTGCTGTGTGTATACCTACTTCTTGAATTCAGGTAAGGAGGCTGAGAGGTGAACATGGTGACCCAGGATGTGAAGGGTGGAAATGAGGTCACTCCACTGGACAAGTTCACCAAGAGGGCCCCCCGTGAAGGCACTCTCCGCCATATGAAGATTTGCTTCTTTTGTAACTAACCCTGGATGTACCAAAATCTTTGGGGTGGAAAAACACTTTTAGCATATTATTTTCAGATTTCTGAAACTAACCTTTTCCAAATTAAAAAAATGTCTAAAATGTTTATCTTTCATTATCACTGTAGTAACTAAAAATTAACATCAATTCAATTTCATATCGCAAGAAACAATTTGAGAAATGCTCACGGCTGAAACCATGTGCCGTGTACTCATTTTCTTTTGGCATCAATTAAAGGTCCCATATTATGCTTTTTTAATTCATGTCATTCAGCTGCCAGATTTACAAATACGTACACTATTTGAAATGTCTTGCCAAAGTTATCCGTGGTCCTCAATATCTTTGAATAGTGGTAAAATCACTTCCACCTCGAAACACTCTTGTGCTAATGGCGTGCCTGTGAGCTCTCTCTATCAACAACTGCCCCCCCTGTGAGGAATGTTCATTGTGTGGCTCGTAGCCAGGTCATTCCGACACACCGCTACCGTAGCCTGATTGAATCCCCCCTTGGGGATGACCACGGTGGGTGGACAATCAAATATGACTTAGGACTCCATCAATCGATTCAGTTTGTTGCGTCACAAACTGAACTGTTACAAATCCGAACGCATTGACTGTGGATTTTTCATTTTTTTAATAGATCAAATAAGCGTTTGAATCTGAAAAAGTGTTTGTTTTCCAGATTCGAGGATTTGGTTGGTTTAGGGAGGACCACTATATGTAGAGACCTGAAAAAATGTGTTTTTCATAATAGGAGCCCAATTAAAGTTGTGAATGTGACATAAGTTATTGAGTTAAAGGGCTGATTGGGTTGAGCTGCAACTGTGGTGACAGGTGAACGGAGTTGGGTGATGAGGTGGGAGTGGAGAGGAAAAATACTGAAGGCAGGAGGGAAAACTTGTCCAAAGCCTCCATCTGAGTCTCTTCGTATGCGGGACATGTATCATCCTTCTCTCAGGATTATCGCTCATTTGCTCCTCAGTACCAGACACCTTGGACTCCTGGAGGCCTAGAGGTCAATATTGGAATCCTCTTCCCCAGAAGGTGGTTGGGATGGGACTCCCTGATAAGCTGAACAACCAGGATCTGGCAGGCCAGGACCAAGGGCATCTCTTTCAGACCAAGTATCGGAGGCCTCTTCCAAGCCAACAAGAGCACAGCAGGCAGTGAATTGTGAAGACAGATGCTGCGTCTCTGATTTGTGGAGGTGAGTTTTCACTCTCAATGGTAGGTCCTGGTTTGACAACCATACATACTAAGCCGCCTGGTAAGGGAGTAACAGCAGATGGCAGCTACCGGTTTTTCGGCTTGAAGGAGTGTGAACCTGGCTTGTGTCCCAAGGAGATGACCTTTTAGAGCGCTGGCCGGTAGATCAATACCCAGCTGACGGATGAGTTCCTAAACAATAAAAGTAACATCTGCCCCAGTGTTGATGAAGGTGGCGAGTGAATGAGAATCCCCTTCCAACAGGAGCTTGGCATGAAAAAGCAGGGGGCGTAGTTCCAGGAACGGCTCAGTTCCAGGAACGGTGTAGTTCCAGGAACAGCCCATGTGCGGTTTCAGTGGGAGGTTCAGGGACAGCTGGTGCAAGGGGAATGGATGGTCAGCTCCCTCAGGGTGTATCTCCATTCTACTCACATCGATTAATCTGTCTAGGACATTCAAGCGTGACCCTCTTTTTTTGGAACAATTGCAAGCACTGAATAAATTTTCTATTCACTCCAACAATAAGTCAATACTCATTCAAATCAAATCCTCAAACTTTCAAAGTTTTTCTAATCTTTTTCTAATAAATGAGAAACCTATTTTGACTATGTCTGTGTGAAATTTTAATGGAAAACCCACCGATATTTTTAATTGTATGTACGTTATGTGTGGTAGAGGATTATCCACTGGCATACAAGAGAGACTAAGGATGGTTGGGTTTCTCGGAGTGCCAATCATTGCTGCAGTACAAAAACAACAAGGGGAGTATTATTACATGTTTAGCTGTCCTCTGTGTGAGATTGTATTTGGCTGAAAAAGAACGTCCGGCCTCGACCCAAATATCTTCCATACTGCTAATTCTTTGGTGAATCCATTTGAACTCAATTCTGCCTTCCATGGCGGGATATAGACCTTTCATATTGTCTCGTATCACTGCATGTCCTGCCCCCATCTGAAAACAAACAAAGCATGAGACATCTTTTAGAGTAGTGACAAACCAAACATCTATCAGCCACCTACAACCCAGCATTGACTTCCATCCCCAGAAACTGCAGGAACCATTCACACCTGACTGCAGGTCACCCTGCAGTCAGACTTTGCTATTTTTGATTTACCTTCACCGAGATGACTGAGAACCTACTTAGATATATAAGAAGGGAATAAGCATTTGGATTGCATAGAGAAACTTTTGTTGAAGCAAAAAAAGTATTACATTTATATTTTTTGTAGGCATGGTTGTCTGTTTACGTGTGACTCCACAGTGCACTGTCTTTGCCCTGGGAGTGTACCCTGCATTAATCCCCCAGTTAGCTGGGATAAGCTCCACCACCCTACAACCCATGAGAGCAGACGAAGCAGGTATTGATGATGAATGAATGAATGTAAACGTATATCACCGTTACAGTGTATCTGCATCAAATATGCTTGTATTGTGTTCATTGGTCTTACACTACCTCTGTGTTTTGCGCCAAAGCTGGGAAGACATTTTTTCCTGGAAGAACAGGACACCAGGACTCTATCTAAACAAAACATAGACAAGTAAGGCTATTAAACTTGTTAAACCACAAAAAATTTCCACACTTTCGTAACTTCCGGTCTGTGGTACAGTCATTCACATGTTCTGTAAAAGCTTTGAGAATATACGAGATAAGGTGGGGACTGGTTTGTTAGTAAAAGTATGTCAACTATATTTGAAATAATTTTTTCAACCCTTAGTCAATTCACACAAGGGGACTGTAAGCTTGCAATGATGAGAGGTAGAGTGGTAGGCAGCTCCTTGTGTAACCTCAATAGCTATTTGTGAGGGGATAGTGCCTTGCTCAAGGGCAGTTCTGAGAAGGCAAACTGGCACCCCTCCACTGCCAGTTCACACACCAACGTTTTTGGTCCACACGGGTCTCAGGCCAACCACCATCTAGTCCCCAACCCAAGACCAATTGGACTGAGCTACTGCTGCCCCTGCATGTTTTTTGTGTGTATAAACTACATGGCCTCATTACAAGAACATAATAATAATAGTTACAGATAGTCCTCAATCTACGAACACAATCGGTTCCAAGAGGCTTTTTCTAAGATGAATTGATCGTAAGATGTTATTTAATAATTTCAATCTATAATCACCATTTGAGGTCATTTAAATGTCATTACTACTCTAAATACAAAAGCACTTTTCCCTAACACTAACTAGTAAGTAATTATCGGACATAGAAAGGACACATAAACTAAATAAAATACTGTAGTACCATAATGTAACTTCCATTTCCTCCTCTGAAGAATTAATTTAATCCTCTGGGGTGTAGAGGCTAAGTCAAGCTTTAAGCCACTGTTGTATTACACCGCACAAACAATAACATGCAGAGTTTGCAGTTAATGCTTCCGCGCAGAAACTTTGCCTTTCAACCTGACCAAAATTGTCAGCAGTCCAATGTTCATAATCGTCCCCATACACATGAAAACACTGTGAATTCCTTCCCTGCTCAGAAGTTGGCAAGGATGTGGATAAGAGAAAAACAATGCACTGCAGATGATGTGTGAACAGAAAAGCAGTAAAGGCCACAAGAAGTCCAACAACAGAGCAAACAAACTTAGAGCAAACACTTGGTCTTAAATTTGCTGGGTTATGTTGTCATGACATGTGTAATCTTAATCTATTGGGTGTTAATGTTACACTGCTCAGTGTGGGTTGCGGCAAAATTGGGAACTACATTTATTGGATATGGTGGTGCACGGTTGTTTGCATCTACAAATATCCGTAATTATTAGGGACCACCTATACTTATATGGCTCAGTGGAGGCAGGTCAACTGTTGAAACGCCAAGCAGTTTGCATTCTGTCTCATCTCAAAATGTCAGTACCCTCAAGTCATGTAGATGTGATAGAAGAGCTTTGGTACCTCACTGAGATAGATAAGGATGGAGCACAAAGAGCCATTCACCCCATGACGTTTGTAGCATGGGTCAGATCTCCAAATTTTCTGCAAGAACTGAAGAACCAAAACAATAATAATAATAAAATTAATAATAATTGCAGTAAATAATTTCCTTCCAAAATCATCAAACTAACATGCACTCCAGTAGGTTCAGAACACAAACAACGTGAATATTTATACCTACTTGAGCTTAAACTTTGTCACAATAGAAAAAAAAAACAGAATGAGAAAAAGGGAATGAAAATTTAAATACTTATTAGAAAAAGAATAAATATTTGATTTCAAGAGAGGGGAGCTACAAGGGAAAATAATGATATTTTTTGTGGAAACATTGTCAGTGCCAATATTACCTAATACAGTAATCCCTCGCTTACTCGTGCTTCAAGATGCACAGCTTCACTCCATTGCAGATTTTTAGTACAGGGATTACTGTAATTCATTCATTCGTTTGTTTAATTTATAAATTATTATAAATAATACTGTTATTTCATTCAAGTACAGTAGTACCTCAAGATAAGAGTTTAATCTGTTCCAGATTAAACTATTTCAGATCTGTTTAAACTGTTCCAGATTAAACTGGAACTAAAATCATTTTAATTCATTCCAGCCATGTAAAAAAGCCCCAACCCCTTAAATCATATTAAAAAGCACATATGTTATAAACTAGTAGATATGCATACTTTATGCATAATTAGTTCCACTTAAATTATGTAAACAATGATAATTGATAAAAATACATGCGAAAAGTCACAAGCACATGCGTGCTATGTCTTTATTCTACAACGAACAACGGGATCTTGCCTCGGCTGATGTTGTATCCATCCGCCAAATGGCGGTAGTGTCCCGAAGCACAGTTTGTATCTCAGATTTTGCTTGTACCATTCATGTTCCTGACTGCTTCGTTCGCTTGCACGGGTCACATGGATTTTGCTTGTACTGAATGTCAAGATTTTGCCCCAGATTTTGCTTGTACTGAATGTCAAGCAAAGTATGGACAGAGTGACCTCGCGTATCTCAATTAACTGATGTCAAGCAGCTTGTATCTGGAGATACTACTGTACCATTATACAATAAAATCAGGTTATAAATTGGGGACTGTATACAGATATAATCAAAATAAATTACTACAATATTATTTTTAAGTGTGAAGAAAATGCAAAAACAATCTTTTCTCATGGATGTTATTATTAGAGCAATTTAAAAAAAGGAAAAGAAATACCTCGATTTTCATGACACAGTGTGGGTATCCATCCATTGGTGGCAATGTGCATTTTTCTCCATCTTTGTTTTGATCATCTAAGAGACATGTAGCAACAGGTTGTTTTCTTTTTCAGGTCTTCATTTCAATGAGATTTAGGAAAATATCTACAAGTTAACTTCAACTTGACTTAACTTTGGTGGAAGCCCTTGCTGAATAATAAGCTAATCCATATATTAAGTCAGTAGCAAAGGGTTACAGGTCCAAAATTATATTCTTATTAACAGTTTTAGGTATGGCCCTGAAGTCCGCAAATTAAGTATTTATTATTTATAATTAATTATTATTTATTTCCTATAAGGATTCATTTTTTGGTTAGAGAGGCATACATTTAATATGCTTGCTTTAAGGATGTCATGTAGTTTGTCAGGAATTGAGTAACAATTCGTGCAAAGTTTACTGTCAATTTTTAACTTGGTGAGAATCTAGATGCAGATTTTGTCATGACAAGGATTTTTCAGTCATACCAATGCTCTGGGTGACGTGTTCCTTCACTTTCCTTAATTGTTTTACTTTACATTTTAAGACCAGGGAACTTTGCCAACTGTTGTTTTATTACTTCCTCTAAGTAGGGCAAAGATTGTAGCTCCTCAATCAGCTGTGCTCTTAAGTGTGTTCTCTTTTTCTCTGCCTCAATTCACCCTAGAGAGCTGTCAGTTCTCCTTTGTTCCCCCGAAGGTGGAGTGAAAAAGACACTATGGAATATTTTACAAATCATCTCTCAAATATGTTTTATGTAGTGCATGGAAATTTTATTTTAAATGTAGAATTACATCACTGAAAATGTATTTTAAGGATCTAATATTTAATTATTCAATACCATTTCACTGAAGATGTACACGTAAGTGTGCTTGTGCATAATGACTAATTTGACAATGACCTTGATAAAATATCAGAAACTAAAGAGAAGGTGAAAAGGATTTACAGTAAAGCAAAGACAGATTTGAGAATTGTCCTTACACTGTCTTCTTCTTTTCCTTTCGGCTTTTCCCTTCAGGGGTCGCCACAGCCAATCAGTTGCCTCCATCTAACCCTGTCTTCTGCATCCTCTTCTCTCACACCAACTACCTTCATGTCCTCTTTCACTACATCCATAAACCTCCTCTTTGGTCTTCCTCTAGGCCTCCTGCCTGACAGTTCAAAACTTGGCATCCTTCTACCAATATATTCACTATCTCTCCTCTGGACATGTCCAAACCATCTCAGTCTGGCCTCTCTGACTTTATCTCCAAAACCTCTAACATGTGCTGTCCCTCTGATGTACTCATTCCTGATCCTATCCTTCCTGGTCACTCCCAGAGAGAACCTCAGCATCTTCATCTCTGCTACCTCCAGCTCTGTCTCCTGTCTTTTCCTCAGTGACACTGTCTCTAGACCAAACAACATCGCTGGTCTCACCACAGTTTTGTACACCTTTTCTTTCATTTTAGCTGAAACTCTTCTATCACATATTACACCTGACACGTTCCTCCACCCATTCCATCCTGCCTGTACACGCTTCTTCACCTCTTTTCCACACTCTCCATTGCTCTGAACTGTTGAGCCTAAGTACTTACAATCCTCCACCTTCTTGATCTCTTCTCCCTGTAACCTCACTCTTCCACTTGGGTCCCTCTCATTCACACACATGTACTCTGTCTTACTGCGGCTAACCTTCATTCCTCTCCTTTCCAGGACAAACCTCCACCTCTCTAGCTTCTCCTCCACCTGTTCCCTGCTCTCACTACAGATCACAATGTCATCTGCAAACATTATAGTCCATGGAGATTCCTGTCTAACCTAGTCTGTCAGCCTGTCCATCACCATAGCGAACAAGAAGGGGCTCAGGGCTGATCTCTGATGCAGTCCCACCTCCACCTTGAACTTGTCACACCTACAGCACACCTCACCACTGTCTTACAGTCCTCATACATGTCCTGCACTGCTCTAACATACTTCTCTGCCACTCCAGACCTCCTCATTCAATACCACAGTTCATAAAGATAATTAATCCTTAAACATGGTAAAAACATGCTGGAGAACGTCATTTCTCTCGAAAAGCACCTGTCATGTTAAGTACAATACTCCATTTTTTTTTTTTTTGTTTTTTCCTTTATCTGCTTCTATCTTAATGAATGTACGGTGGCGCAGTGGGTAGCAATGTCGCCGCACAGCAAGGCGACTGTGGGTTCGAGTCCTGCTCTGTGTGGAGTTTGCATGTTCTCCCTGTGTCTGTGGGTTCCCTGGCTTCAAAAACATGCGTTTCAAGTCAATTGGCCGTTCCAAATTGCTCATAGTGTGTGAGTGTGAGCGTGCATAGTTTTCTGTCTCTGTGTGGCTCTGAGGTGCACGGGCGTCATGCCCGGAGTTTGCCCCGCCTCACGCCCTATGCCAGCTGGGATAGGCTCCAGCTCCCCGTGACCCGCGGTGGCAGATAAAGCGGTGGAGGAAAATGCATGGATGGATGGATGGATGGATGCATGGATGGATGGATGCATGGATGGATGGATGCATGGATGGATGGATGGATGGACGTTTCTAACATGTCATTTCTGATCCTGTCCTGCCCTGATCCACTTGAAATCTGTTCATTCCCTTCACCTGCCTCATCCTCACTCACCTGCAGCCACTCCCTTAATCAGCCTCATCTCTTCAGCTCAGCCCTCTGTTCTCTGCCAGATTTTTTTGTGTTCACCGTGACTCTCCAGCGTTCGGTCCTGCATGATGTTTTTGACCTTGTTTTGATTCTTCCTGTTCTCCTGTCCCTGCTTTTTGCCTGCCCCAGGTCAGATCTGTCTCCCTGGTTTGATTATTCCTGTATGCTACCCTGCCCGATTCCTGGACTATGCCTATCCACCTGTTTTTTGTCTAATTCGTCTGTCTTTTGGATTTTTTTAATTTGGTACCTGAACCCTGTTTGCCAAAGTAAACCTTTTGAGACTCTTGACCCACATGCTTGTGTTTCATGTTTTTGGGTTCCTCCCGCCAGTATTGCTCGAGGTGTGACAGCACTTTTTTTCTTCATCGATGTTAGATCATTGTTGAGTTGTACCACATCAATGGACACCAATTCAGTTTTAAACTAAAATCAGACAAAACAAAAATTCAAACATTTAAAAAAAGGTCTTTGAGGATTTGTGTGTATAAAACAGACTGAACAGCATGAATGTATTTTAAATGAAATGGTTCGTGGTTTTACAATTACATCATTGAAAGTTAAAAATGCATGGTTGTTTCATAAAAACAGCGAAGGATCAGTTCATGACTAAGTAAGGTAACTGAGTGGTGATACAGACCAGGATGATGCAGGACAAAATCAAACACCAGGTGAAAGAGATGGTCAGTAATGAGTATAAAATCTTCAGCTGCCTGTTATTCTTCATCATTCAAATGGGATCAGCTTGGAACTACAGTCAGGTGCTGGGTGGCACTTACTGAATGTCCACTTGGAAGGAAAATGAGGTAATTTATATTAGATTAGAATATAAAACAATGCCGCCTCTCGTGTTAGTGTGACAATAAGTTACGGGTAAAGAAATGCATCTGTGTTTGCAAGGAGAAATAGAATAAATAATGTAGTACTACAGATTTGATGAAGTACATTTACAACCAATATCCAAGAGCAATGATGTTGAATAATTCAAACCTGGAAGACTTGACTAGACAATTCATTTTGGCATAAAACACAGACAGTTGTAACAGAAGTCATTACACTCATCTCAGCTTCTCAGTATCTTTTCAATTTTTTGTAGAACAGTTACATTATAACATTATCACCATGTAATCAATAGTGAAGAACAGGAAAAACTAAAGCACTTACCAGTCGAATAGCATTCACACATAAGAGACTCAACAAGCTCCTATTCTGGAAGGTAAACTTCAACTAATCAGATATGTGGGTTGTTGTGCTCATTGATGCTAGTAATTAAGTAACTTGTCTTTGTACAACAGGTTCACCAGTCTCCATTAATCCATTCATTTTTTTTATGATGAGTCATATGAAAGACAAATTACCACTCAATGCACACACCCATAAAATTAATACATCTTTGAAGTCAGATTATAAATTCCTCTTCAGATTGCTGTAGGTGGGTCTTCAGTTAACGAGAAGTGATTTTCTGCCCCAAGGCCTGGGACGACCCAGCTCGCATTCTTTTGATTCCTACCTAGTACTTTTATTCTGGTTGAAGTGATTAGTCAGTAATCATGTGTGCTAACAGCATAGAACGTATTAATCAAGTACAAAATGAGTAAGGTTGGTGAGGAGATTACTGCTAAGAATCTTTGCGCGTCTCTCTGGCAATTCCAGGCAAAGAGCCAAGGACATTCCAGGGTGCATACGTTTGAGGACATTTCTTGCACTCCTCCCTAGGGAATGGTTTGACTGTAAGCCTTTACTTTTGACAAATCATGAAAGGTAATCATTTTTGAGTCGTATCACATCAATGGACACCAATAAAATTTTAAGATAAAACCAGACAAAACAAGAGGTCTAACAATTAAAAAAATATCTTGGAGCTTTTGTGTGTATAAAGCAGAACCAACAGCATGAATGTATTTTAAATTAAATGGTTTGTGGTTTTACCATTACATCATTGAAAGTTATAAAACTCATCGCACTACTGATAAGCATGGAGCTAAAGATCAGTTCATGACTAAGTGAGGTAAATTAGTGGTGATACAGACCAGGATGATGCAAGACAAAAATAAGCACCAGGTGAAAGAGATGACCAGTAAGGAGAATAAAATCCTCAGCTACCTGTTTTTCTTCTTCATTCAAATTGGATCAGCCTGGCACTACAATTAGGTACTAGGTGGCACTTACTGTATATCCACTTGAAAGGAAAATGAGGTAATTCATATTAGAATAGAATATAAAACAATGCCGCCCCTCATGCTAGTGTGACAATAAACTACGGGTAAAGAAATGCATCCTTGTCTGCAAGGAGAAATAGAATAAATGATGTAGTACTACAGATGTGATGAAATACATTTACAAGAAATATCCAAATAACCAATCAAGTACAAAATGAAAAATGTTGGTGACGAGATTCATGCTAAAAATCTTCGCACATGTGGAGGAGCAGCGGGTCAACTCTGAGTCCTTCCCGGATGATCGAACTTCTCACCCTATCTCTAAGGGAGAGCCCGGACACCCTGCGGAGGAAACTCATTTCAGCCGGTTGTATCTGGGATCTCGTTCTTTCGGTCATGACACATAGCTTGTGACCATAGGCGAGGGCAGGAACATAGATCGACCGGTAAATCGAGAGCTTTGCCCTTCGGCTCAGCTCCTTCTTCACCACAACGGACCGATACAGAGTATGCATCACTGCAGATGCTGCACCGATCCGCCTGTCGATCTCCCGTTCCATCATACCCTCACTCGTGAACGAGAGCCCGAGTTACTTGAACGTCTCCACTGGGGGCAGAATCTCATCCCCAACCCGGAGAGGGCACTCCACCCTTTTCCGACTGAGGACCATGGTCTCAGATTTGGAGGTGCTGATTCTCATCCCAACCACTTCACACTCGGCTGCAAACCGCTCCAGTGAGAGTTGTTCATAAATTCCCACTCTGTTCCTGTACACCCATGATTCTGTTTATCTCTCTGTCCAGATTTGTCAGGACAAACACCAGCGTGTGTCCATCTCAGCCTTCAGTGGAGTTGAGCCTGATATATACAGACAATATTGGCCTTCGACAGATTGAAGTATTACTAAATGACAGTTGGATGAGATATCAGTGAGTCTCTTGGATCCTGATTATATGATGTCAAGATACTTGTCAGTTGTGTAAGAGTGATTTTATGTGCACAGGTGTTACTACTGCCAGGGAGCGAGGAGCGTTGCACATCTTAAATCATATATTTTTTTGAGTACACCTTTAAAGCAAAAGATAGATAATTTAGTCAAAACTCACTACTGGGCATTCAGACGACAGTTTACCATTTTATCATTTAGGGAGAACTCATGATATATGAAATGTATTAATGAAGTGTGAATATGCATTATTGTCATTATACCTGTGTTACTGTGACTGTACCTGTGTACCTTTGTGTGTCAACTAGGTGTATGATGCGTGTGCTGGACTGTTATGGCACAGAGACTGACTTCAATCATGCAGCTTGGGTCAAAAGGCACCACCTCTACAGTCCATATGACAGTCTGAACATTCTCCTAAAGCAGTTCTACACCTTGTTCCGTGTGTTTGCTATTCTTTACCTTTACCAACAACTAATCTTGGAGTATACTGTCTTTGTAGATCTTCACTAAATTGTCTGAATTTATCGAAGAAAAGACTGAAACAACTTCCAATCCAAGCCTTTTTTCTACCCCATATCTTATTTAATGAGTATTGTCTTATTGGTAACAGCTCACACACCTGACAACACATTCCTGGGATTTACTGTGCAGTCTCTCGTGGGGTCGCAGCTCAGGTCCACCAGTAGAGCCCAACAGGCACTTGTATATGGAAAAAGTGCCACATTTTGGAAGGTAA
Organism: Antennarius striatus; assembly: GCF_040054535.1. Taxonomy (NCBI): domain Eukaryota; kingdom Metazoa; phylum Chordata; class Actinopteri; order Lophiiformes; family Antennariidae; genus Antennarius; species Antennarius striatus. Next base: position 6,952,626 of record NC_090787.1, read on the forward strand.
CAATTAGATTATTCAGAAAAAAAACAAGGTTTAATATCATACATTTATGGCTTGTCTGCTTGCTTGCAGTTCACTTGGTTTCTTCTGTCATTGTAATGTAGGATAAAGGGGTTGTGCTGGACGTCATCCATAAGTACCTGGACATTCATGGGACTGTTTACAAAAGTGCTCCCATTCCCAGCTATGTGAAAAACCATGGTATGGTACATAGCCTGTTAAGGCGGAGCAAGGTGAGCATCTGAAATATTGATTGATTCACACCATGTCCCTTCGTCATCCTTCATTTCAATTAATTTCATTTCAGTGCTCTGTGCTACGTTGTAATTTGTGATGTCACTTTATTGCAAAAAAAATATTCAATCAAAAATAGTCATGTTTTTCAATTTCTATGTAAAGTCTGGGTATTAAAATATACTTTACTTTGTCACTTATTAAATTTGTGCTTCCAATGCTTTGTAACACTTGGGTGTGCTGTGACGATGCTGATGGCAGTATCGTCATCCTGAGGCCTGTAACCTGCTCCAGAGCAGGATAAGTTCAGGTAAGAGCTCAGCAGGTGTAACAGCCCCACCTACTGACCAATCAGTTCTCTTGGAAAATGGGCTGTCCGATTTATGAGAACCCGGTGGATCTTGGTGCACAGCTTGTGCAAAGAGCGCTCAGGCGCGAGAGAATATTTAGAGATTGCTGTAATCCGTTTGAATTGCCTGAACAATCACTGTAGAAAGATACAGGTTTTGGGGAGAGGGGTTACATTACATCTGTCAGCTGCTGGAGCCTTACATCAGCAATGTAACGCACTGCAACCACATGCTGTGGTTGCACTGAGGTTTTTTGCCACAGTTAACATATTTCCTAGTGATGTTCGTAATTATTATGATGTCCTTAAATCCCTCGTTGGATGGGTTACAAGCAAGCCACAGATAAAATGCCATTAATCAATTATTTGTTTAAGTAAATCATGGATTGATTGATTCATTCATAGGTACCTTTATGTATTCTGTTGGCGATGCCGAAAACCTCGGGAAGAACACAGTATGTAGAGCTGTTCATAAAGTCACGGGGGCTACAATCACATGCCATAACGAAAAGTGTCGTACACACATACATTTATAGAAAACGCAAATGTTACTGTTGTCAGATATACAAGGGCAGTCATAGTGGGGAAGTAATATTATAATGGCACTAACTTCCGCATTGACACAGATTTTGTGCCAGCGATCCTTGCGCCGTTTGGCAGCTGCAACTGTGTTGCTTTTTGCCTTGATTATTGATTTGTATTGCTCGTATTTATTAATTATTATTGTTTGCTCCTCCGTTGTGAAATATGCGGCTCAGGCCGGTTTGTTGCATGTTTGCGATTGGTCGCATGCAGCAAACTCCGCCCTTTTTATCTGAGCGCGCACAGATCTAGAGTGGACATGCCTGAATTGAATTAGTGAGATGATAGCCGGCTTTATGGTACAAAAAATCCGGAGGGCGGATGCCTCGGTAAGTGAAGCCAGATAAGTAAGAGGAAGCCCGGCTAGGTTAATCAAGCTTTAAGGTACAGGCCTCAGGTGTTGGCTGGCATCTTGTGGTGACAGCAAAGAAGTGCTTGTGGTTACATCTGCATCTTCATGTGTGTTTCATTAGATTTTCTTTTTTGTAAATCTGTGGCCTGTTGCAGGAATTTTAGGACTGTCATTCCCATATGAGGGCCTGCCCCTTTGGAAGATTGAGCCGATGGCTGTGCTTTCCTGAACCCCAGGTTGCACCCTCCACAGAGTTGGCTGAACTCTGAGGAGGATAAGCCTACTTTCATAGAGGTCAGGGGTCAAAGTGTTAACATCGACTCAAGTGCAACACAAAATTGAAATACTGAGACATGACCATTTGCTACTACTTTATACTAGAACTCAGCGCTTACTTCACTAATTTGTGCACCATTTCATTTATTTATAAACTTCGATTAGATTAAAATTGTGCAAGATCTCAAATCTCAAATCAGACTGTAAGTACTCTCAATCTGTCTATCAACAGACTGATTATTTCATGTATAGAAATATAGTCTTGCATTTAACCTTCAGATTTAACCCTAGATCCCCTATGAGTTTACCTGTGATGGGATGCTCCAAAGAGTCAACATCCTAATCAAAAAACAGGTGAGAAAAATTGGTTTAGGTTCTTGGAAAAGGATAGAAATGTCATAAGAAAAATGAAAAATGCGTTGTTGTTTTTTTCAATTTGCTCTCGTTGTTGCTTCAGGACTTCTGCTATAATATGGGGGGCTGGCCTCCACTGAGCGCGTTTCAGGTTGTGAAGGCAGAGATCAACACATCCTGTAAACAGGCTTGTCAGAATAAGGGGCTAATCTGCGAACCTGCCTTCTTCCCACATTTAACAATGCCAGACAGTTTGCCAGGTAAGGCCACGCTTTGAATCCGGTCATAAATCGTATTGTAACTTAGTTCCATGTCTTTCTGTGTGTGGGATGTTGGGTTTCACATATGAAACTAAAATTAGTGAGTATTTACAATTTGGCAAACACCACATTCATCAACTCCTCAAAGCATTCGTTCCATCTGACCAGTACCCTGCTGGCACCAGTATTTACATATGTAGCATATGAAACATACATATTCACATTTGATAAACATATTAACATTTATTATATTATCAACTATTTATAATTTACAATTTACATTATCACTACAGGCTACAAACTACAGGTTGCTGATTACATTGGTCATCATCCTGCTTTCGAATTTGATGTTCTCTGAGTGGTCTGCTGGGAGGATTGCTGGTTGTATAACCTGATGGCCGCGAGCAGAAGGATCTGCATACATATCTACATACATTCTGTCATGACACGTGATATGGACTGAGGCTCAGTAAAACACATGTAAGTTGAGTCAGCTGAAATAAACTGATTGCACAAACAAACAGTCATGCTATTTTCTTCATGTCTGTCTTTTTCCAGGGTTTAACTGTCTGGTTGTGCTTTTTTTTGGGATTTTCCATTCTTTCCAGTGCAGAAATCTTGAAGAACCATCCTGAAGTCTGGGTTTTGGATTCCACTATCGGAGTCATCATTTGATTCATCATGGCGGTGTGTGGTTTGAAGTAAGAGGAATTCACAGCAGTTTCAAGTTTATCTTTGTTGGGCCTGTTGATAAGAAATATTTTCCAGTGAGAATGTTTGAACCAATGGACCAAGCAACTGCTCGTATCTCAAAAAACCTGTATGTTGAGTTGCTTGTTTGTCAAGGTATTACTGTAAGTCTTTCAAGAAATAAGGAAATGTTGTGCCTTGTTACATTACTGACCTGCTGAGGACAGTACGGTGTACTTAGATAAAAAGAGTCTATCATGAAGAAAAAAAGGAGCCTGGAGGAGAGAATGTCTCTCTGCTTCTGCTTTACTTTTTACAGTGGTATAGAATACCATAGATATCATTGGTATTAAAGATGCTGTAACATTTATTTGCGAAAAAGAAGTATGATGTCTCCTTGTCAAAGGCTTTTATTAATAATGTTTTATCCTGTATCAGTGATATCATATGCTTTTGAGATCAATATGACACTTTCTCAAGTCCAACTGGTGCTGCATAACACTGTCATAATAGCCCTTATACATCTGTTACTCTACCTTTTTGTGTGTAGTACCATTTGTCCTCACTTCTCTCTCATAAACATGCTTTGCATAAGGCTATTTGGTCCTTAATGAAATCTCTGCAGGGGCAAATACGAGTGAAGGACTCATGAGATCTCACGCAGCTGAAGAGCAGAGCATCCGACTGGAAGAGGCAGTGATTATTTTTTTTGTTGTAGGCTGGAGGCACCAAGTAGAGGTTTGAAAGCTCTGATGTTTCACATGTTACACCATAACTGAAAAACAAACATACAAACATTAACACAAAGCACAGAAGATAATGAACTGAAATATCTCCAGAAAGAGACCTTATATTTACTCCATAATAACTTTTAATTTGAAAACAATGTTCACGATTCTTATATAAAAATGACTGTGAATGTGGTGTTTGCCAAATTGTAAATACTCAATTATTGCAGTTTCATATGTGAAACCCAACATCCCACACACAGAAAGACATGGAATAAGGTACAATACGATTTATGACCGGATTCAAAGCGTGGCCTTACCTGGCAAACTGTCTGGCATTGTTAAGATGTGGGAAGAAGGCAGGTTCGCAGATGAGCCCCTTATTCTGACAAGCCTGTTTACAGGATGTGTTGATCTCTGCCTTCACAACCTGAAGTGCGCTCAGTGGAGGCCAGCCCCCCATATTGTAGCAGAAGTCCTGAAGCAACAAGAACAAAATGAGAAGAAAGAGCATTTTTCTCATAACATTTCTATCCTTTTCCCAGAACCTAAACCAGCTTTTCTCACCTGTTTTTCGATTAGGATGTTGACTCTTTGGAGCATCCCTTCACAGGTAAACTCATAGGGGATGTAGGGCTCAATCTGAAGGGCAAGTGCAAAAACTATGATTCTATATATGAAATAATCAGTCTGGTGATAGACAGATAGATAGTACTTACAGTCTGATTTAAGATAGCAGTAAGAGCTCTCTCCACATCTGTTAAGTTGTGCATATCTACCGTCCATACATAGGGCTCTCCTATGGACTCGGCATAAGGATGCTGGGACATCAACTGAAGAATTGATTTTTCAGTTTGATTAACTTGTTTGAATGAATCCACAATGTAAAAAGAAGTCAATCACATATCCTGTGCCATGCATTATATCTAATGGCTCTGGACTAATTGAAGCTGGCAAAAGTAATGGTGCACAAATTAGTTAAGTACATGCTGAGTTCTAGTATAAAGTAGGATCAAATGGAAATATTCAAGTTATGTCTATTTAAAATTTGTGCTGCACTTGATTCGATGTTAACACTTTGACCTCTGACCTCTCTGAATGTAGGCTTTTCACTGAAAAACTTCGAGTTCAGCCGACTCTGTGGAGGGTGCAACCTGGGGTTCAGGAAAGCACAGCCATTGGCTAATGCTTCCAAAGGGGCAGGGCCCTCATATGGAAATGACAGTCCTACAAACACCTGCAACAGGCCACAGATGAAAAAAGAAATCTAATGAAACACACATGAAGATGCAGCAATAACCACATGCACTTCTTTGCTGTCACCACAAGATGCCAGCCAACACCTGGATGATGATACTGACATCAGCATCGTCACAGCACACCCAAGTGTTACAAAGCATTAGAAGCACAGATTTAATAAGTGACCTAGTAAAGTATATTTTTAATCCCCAGACCTTACATAGAAAATGAAAAAGATCAGTATTTTTTATTTTTTGTAATAAAGTGACATCAAAAATTAGAAAGTAGCGTAGATCATTGAAATGAAGGGACATGGTGTGAATCAATCAATATATCAGATGCTCACCTTGCTCTGCCTCAACAGGCTATGTACCTCAGAGCCCTTGATGATACCATGGTTTTTCACATAGCTGGGAATGGGAGCACTTTTGTCAACAGTCCCATGAATGTCCAGGTACTTATGGATGACGTCCAGCACAGCCTCTTTATCCTACATTACAATGACAGAAGAAACCAAGTAAACTGCAAGCAAGCAGACAAGCCATACATGTATGATATTAAACCTTGTTTTTTTTTCTCAATAATCTAATTGTTACCTTCCAAAATGTGGCACTTTTTCCATATACAAGTGCCTGTTGGGCTCTACTGGTGGACCTGAGCTGCGACCCCACGAGAGACTGCACAGTAAATCCCAGGAATGTGTTGTCAGGTGTGTGAGCTGTTACCAATAAGACAATACTCATTAAATAAGATATGGGGTAGAAAAGTAAGGCTTGGATTAGAAATTGTTTCCGTCTTTTCTTCGATAAATTCAGACAATTTAGTGAAGATCTACAAAGACAGTATACTCCAAGATTAGTTGTTGGTAAAGGTAAAGAATAGCAAACACACGGAACATGGTGTAGAACTGCTTTAGGAGAATGTTCAGGCTGCCATATGGACTGTAAAGGTCGTGCCTTTTGACCCAAGCTGCATGATTGAAGTCAGCCTCTGTGCCAAAACTGTCCAGCACACGCATCATACACCTAGTTGACACACAAAGGTACACAGGTACAGTCACGGTAACTCAGGTATAATGACAATAATGCATATTCACACTTCATTAAGACATTTCATATATCATGAGATCTCCCTAAATGATAAAATGGTAAACTGTCGTCTGAATGCCCAGTACTGAGTTTTGACTAAATTATCTATCTTTTGCTTTAAAGGTGTACTCAAAAAAAAATATGATTTAAGATGTGCAACGCTCCTCGCTCCCTGGCAGTAGTAACACCTGTGCACATAAAATCACTCTTACACAACTGACAAGTATGTTGACATCATATAATAGGGACCCAAGAGACTCACTGATATCTCATCCAACTGTCACTTAGTAATACTTCGATCTGTCGAAGGCCAATAATGTCTGTATATATCAGGCTCAACTCCACTGAAGGCTGAGATGGACACACGCTGGTGTTTGTCCTGACAAATCTGGACAGAGAGATAAACAGAATCATGGGTGCACAGGAACAGAGTGGGAATTTATGAACAGGTGAAACTAATACAGTAAAAATGTTAAACTGTCTAAAGCACTTGGTCTGTGATTCATAGAATGCCCACAACATAAAGGCCCCTGCTGTGTGTATACCTACTTCTTGAATTCAGGTAAGGAGGCTGAGAGGTGAACATGGTGACCCAGGATGTGAAGGGTGGAAATGAGGTCACTCCACTGGACAAGTTCACCAAGAGGGCCCCCCGTGAAGGCATTCTCCGCCATATGAGTATTTGCTTCTCTTGTAATAAATCCGGGATGCACCAAAATCTTGTGGGTGAAAATATACTTACAGTATAGTGTTTTCATTTCAGAGGATATTCTTTTCTGGATTAAAAAATTGTCTACATTAACTGTTTATCTCTCAGTATGACTGTAGTAACTAGAAATTAACAGGTTGTTACGTTCAACCTCAGACCGTAAGAAACAATTAGAGAAATTCCCACTGATGAAACTTATTTTCTCTTTGCATCAATTAAAGTTAAAGCTGTGAATGCTACATAAGTTATTGAATCAAATGTCGTGGCTGTATTATGAATAACACCTTTAAATGTGATAACTTTGCACTTTAACTTTATCTTTTCAAATTAAACCACAAAGACGTAAAAATGTGATTGAATGATACCATAATGCAGTTTGAAAGCAATTAAAACATCAATTATACTTAAATTTACTTTGCGTATCAGTTTACATTTTGTAGAATACTAGTGTGCAAAAGTGGAATTTTATCCAGTTTAAAAGTTCCTGCACTCTTCTGGTGCCCCAGTCATGAGGGGGGAAAAACAGCCCCTCTTTTTTTTTGCTGCTGTAACAGACATGGTTCGGACCCAAAAGCAGTACAAATGAGATGAGGTCCAAAAAGGCCAAAGCACCAGTAACCAGCACCAGCAAATAGGAAGTATGCCACCTCAAACACACACACACACACACACACACACACACACACACACACACACACACACACACACACACACACAGGCACGAAAAAGTTTTCTATTCACTCCAACAATGAATCAATTCTAATAAAAAGGAAACTTGTTTTTTACTATGTGGGTGTGAAAAACAGGTTTCTTGTCTACAAGAAACACCCACAAACTCTTCTGTTTGTGGTTTTGAAAAACAAGTTTCCTTTTTTTTCACACCCACAAACACTGCATGTTTGTGGTGAGTGTTAGAAAAAAATCCCACTGACATACAACAGTGACTGAGGATGGTTGAATTTCCTGGAGTGTCAATCATTGTTGCAGTACAAAAACAACAAGGGGAGTCTTATTACATGTTTAGCTGTCCTCTCTGTGAGATTGTATTTGGCTGAAAAAGATCGTCCAGCCTCGACCCAAATATCTTCCATACTGCTAATTCTTTGATGAATCCATTTAAACTCAATTCTTCCTTCCATGGCGGGATATAGACCTTTCAGACTGTCTCGTATCACTGCATGCCCTGCCCCCATCTGAAAACAAACAAAGCACAAGGCATCTTTCAGAGTAGTGGCAAACCTAAATATCTATCAGCCACCAACACCCAGCATTGGCCTCCATCCCAGGAAACTGAAGCAAACCAACTCACAAGGGTGGGACAAGAACTCCTTTACAAATGGCAATGACTCCTAACAAGACTCATTGTCTTGGTTTGGGTACGTTTGTTTGTTCAAACTGTCATACCTTGACATACGAGTGGCTTGACAAATTTTTTTGAGATACACGTCATTGCTCGGTCCATATTTTTGTATGCATATCTATTGTTTGATAAAAATATATATATTCGCAATTTAGGGGGTTTGAAAGCTTTTTTTACAAGGCTGGAATGCATTAAAATTACTTGTTATTTTCAGTGGGTAAAAAAATATTTGAGCTACAAGTGGTTTTGTTTTTTCTGTATAAGTATCGGGTATGAGTATTTCTCTACCAGTCAATTAGAACTGAAGAAACCTCCTGGATGTAAGCTTAAATTTGCTCAACCAACCTTTTTTTGTTCTATTTACCTTGACCTGGATGACTGAGACCCCACATAAAATATGCTTGTTTTGTATTCATCGGTCTTACACTACCTTTGTGTTTTGTGCTGCAGCAGGGAGGATATTTCTTCCTGGAAGAACAGGACACCAGGACTCTATCTTAACAAAACATAGACATGGAAAGAGGGGCTGTTAAACCTGAACAAGAACTAAAACATTTCCACACTGTCTGTGATGCAAAGTAATTTGCATATTCTGTTAAAGCCTTGAGAATACACCAGATACGCTGGGCATTGGTTTGTCAGTAACAGTATGTAAACTGCATTTGAATATCCAGTATGTTTTCTTAGAATGTCAGTTCCCTTTCATTCATATTACCACTATGTTCTGCTTTTTACAATTAAGTTTACAGTGTTTTCCTTGATTGTATTGCACTTTACACCAGGATACTAATACGATAGAATGCTGTTCAGATTTCATTGTGAATTTGCATCCAGATTTTAATGTTGATGTGATAGGACAGCTTTTGTACCTCACTGAGATAGATAAGGATGGAGCACATAGAGCCATTCACACCATGACGTTTGTAGCATGGATCAGATCTCCAATTTGCCTTCAGTAGCTGGAGAGCCAAAACGAAAACAAAATAATAAATAAAAAAATATTACAGTCAGTGTTTTCCATCCGAAATAATGAAACTTGCATGCACCTCAGTAAGTTCAGTGCACAAACAGGTGGAATATTTACGCCTGCTTATGCTTGAACTTTGACACAAATAGATAAAAAAGAAAATGAGGAAAAGAAAGAATTTAGCTTTAAAATTTAGCGACATGTTAGAAAAACGTGGCACATTGACGCAGTGGGTAGCGCTGTCGCTGTCCAAATCTTGTTCACGGTTTACCAGCTGACTATGGGCAGAGGCTGGTTATACCTAATAAATAATACATGGACATATTCACTTGCTTGTCTAGTTTTTTGTTGTGAACCCAAAAATATAATTAGCTGGTTGCCAAAAAATATGTAGTGACACAACACTGTATTCCATTCATGACTAATATCATCTTTCCATCATCTGAGGTTCTTAACTGCTATATTGTATGACAGCATTTCTGTTGTTGTACAATCCCCAGCAAAAAAACAAATACAAAAATAGGTTTAAAATGCTTATTAAAGACCAGTATACAATAAAATCACATAAATTGTGGGCTGCATAATACAATCTCAATAACTTATTATTTATTGTGATTTTATTATTAAAATAAAAATAACTCGCCAACTCTCATGGATGTTATCATTAGGACAACAATAGAAAAATGGATTGCAAGTACCTCAATTTTCATATCACAGTGTGGGTATCCTTCCGTTGGTGGCAATGTGCAGTCTTCACCATCTTTGTTTTAAACATATAAGAGACATGTAGCAACAAAACCTGTAGCTTCAACTAGATTTAACATTGTAGGAAACTTTGGTAGAAGTCAGTAGCAACTTGTTAAAGATCCAAAATGATAGATAGATAGATAGATAGATAGATAGATAGATAGATAGATAGATAGATAGATAGATAGATAGATAGATAGATAGATAGATAGATAGATAGATAGATAGATAGATAGATTGATTGATTGATTGATTGATTGATTGATTGATTGATTGATCCCAAAGTAGGAAATTTATATTTTTATTAACAGTTTTATGATTGGCCCTGAAGCCCCCAAATTACATATTAAGTTTATTTCCTACAAGGATTCATTATTGGATTGGTAGGGATACAGTCATGTGAAACAATTATGACACTCCATTAAATAATCAGCTCTTTATTAAGAAATTCTGTGATATGTTTGAAGGGTTTGTTGCATGTACAGCCTGTTTCAAATCATCCTACAGCATCTCAATGGGGTTAAGATCTGGGCTTTCATTGTGGATTCTATATGGTGAGCTTGGCCATGTCCTAATGCAACAAAGCATCCCAAACCATGACTCATAGTTGGTATGAGATTCTTTTTTTGGATTGCTGTATTTGATTCATGCCAACATTTTCTTCTACTCTGGTGTCCAAATAATTCAAGTCTAGACTCATTTGTCCAAAGAACATTATTCTAGAAGTTATGGTCTCTGGCAAACTTTAGTCTGGCCTTCATGCTCTTTGGATCTCACCATGGTGCTTCAACATGGATCTCACTTCAACAATCAGGGTACACCAAAATAAATGTCTGAAGTTGAAATAGGGCAAGGCTCCTTCATAATGCCAGATAATGATGTTCTGATCATGTGCACCTGAGGCCTGTACCATAAAGCTTGATGAACCTAGCCGGGCTTCCTCTTGCTTATCTCGCTTCACTTACCGAGACATCCGCCCTCCGGATTTTCGGTACCATAAAGCCGGCTATCAACTCAATAATTCAATTCAGGCTTGTCCACTCTAGATCTGTGCGCGCTCACATAAAAAGGGCGGAGTTTGCTGCATGCGACCAATCGCAAACATGCAACAAACCGGCCCGAGCCGCATATTTCACAACGGATGAGCAAACAATAATTAATAAATACGAGCAATACAAATCAATAATCCAGGCAAAAAGCAATACAGTTGCAGCTGCCAAACGGTGCAAGGATCGCTGGCACAAAATTGCCGACTGTGTCAATGCGGAAGTTAGTTCCATTATAATATTACTTCCCCACTATGACTGCCCTTGTATATCTGACTACAGTAACATTTGTGTGTTCTATAAATGTATGTGTGTACGACATTTGTCGTTATGGCATGTGATTGTAGCCCCTGTGACTTTATGAACAGCTCTACATACTGGGTTCTTCCCGAGGTTTTCGGCATCGCCAACAGAATACATAAAAGTACCTATGAATGAATGAATCAATCCATGATTTACTTAAACAAGTAATTGATTAATGGCATTTTATCTGTGGCTCGCTTGTAACCCATCCAACGAGGGATTTAAGGACATCATAATAATTACGAACATCACTAAGAAATATATTAGCTGTGGCAAAGAACCTCAGTGGAACCACAGCACGTGGTTGCAGTGCGTTACATTACTGATGTAAGGCTCCAGCAGCTGACAGATGTAATGTAACCCCTCTCCCCAAAACCTGTACCTTTCGTGAAGTGATTGTTCAGGCAATTCGAAGGGATTACAGCAATCTCTAAATATTCTCTCGTGCCTGAGCGCTCTTCGCACAAGCTGCTTACCAAGATCCACGTGTTCTCATAAATCGGACAGCCCATTTTCCAAGAGAACTGATTGGTCAGTAGGTGGGGCTGTTACACCCACTGAGCTCTTACCTGAACTTATCCTGCTCTGGAGCAGGTTAGGTGTTCAGCATACAGTAGGTTGCCGCGACAACGTAGCCCCATAGAAAGTCAGCCACCTTTATGGTTTTTAGTGTTTTTGAAGCACTTTAGTTCTTTCATCTAATGGAAAATTGTAAAATGTTTGAATGTGATTAAAGTGTTTTTTCAAACCCCCCCCAAAGAAATCTTTCTTTCTTTCCTTCTTTCTTTCTTTCTTTCTTTCTTTCTTTCTCAGCCTCAATTTTGTCCCTGGAGAGCCGCCACTTCTCCTTTCTTACCCTGAAGGTGGACTGACTGACAAAGACAGTTTGGCATATTTTACAAACTGTCACTCAAATCTGTTCTATACATAGTACAAGGAATTTTTTATTTTAAAAGAAGAGCTATGCCAATGAAAATGTGTTTAAGACAATAGTATTTATTTATAATTTTATACTATTTCACTGAAGATGTAACACCTAAGTGTGTTTTGTGCACTGACTAATCTGAAAATGATGTTCAGAAAGTCTTGGAAACAAAAGAGGAGGTGAAAAACGATTTAAAGCAAAGATAAGATTGAGAAAGCAAGATAGGAATAATTAAATCTTAGAGATGTAAAAGACATGGTGGCGGCACCTGTTTTCCTCATCGACGCTACATTGTTGAGTCGCATCACATCCATGGACACCAATTCAGTTTTAAACTTAAACAAGACAAAACAAAAAGTTGCGCATCAAAAAAAAGAAGACTGTCTTTAAGGTTTTGTTTGTAAAAAGCAGACACAACAGCATGAATATGGTATATTTTAAATTTAATGGTTTTTTGGTTATTCGATTACATCAGTGACAATTGATTTATCATACTACCGATAAGCAGCTAATGATCAGTTCATGAATAAGTAAGGTAAATGAGTGATGATACAGACCAGGATGATGCAGGACAAAATCAAACACCAGGCGAAAGAGATGGTCAGTAAGGAGTATAAAATCTTCAGCTGCCTGTTATTCTTCATCATTCAAATGGGATCAGCTAGGAACTACAGTCAGGTGCTGGGTGGCACTTACTGAATGTCCACTTGGAAGGAAAATGAGGTAATTTCCATTAGATTATAATATAAACAATTCTGCCCCCCATGCTAGTGTGACAATAAGGTACGGGTAAAGAAATGCATCTGTGTTTGCAAGGAGAAATAGAATAAATAATGTCATACTGCAGGTTTGATTAAATGGTTACCACATTCACAACAAACATCCAAAGCAATGATGTTGACTAGGTCAAACCTGGAAGAGTTTTGACTACACCTTTCATTTCGTATAAAACACATAAAGTTGTAATGGAAGTCATAACACTTTAATCAGTCTCTCAGTATCTTTCTCATTTATTGTAGCACAATAAAAAGGTTATTACCATGTAATCAATAGTGAAGAACAGTAAAAACTCGAAGACTTACCAGTCTAATAGCAGGCACACGTAAAGGACTTGACAATTTCTCATTCTGTACAGGGAAATTCATTTAATCAGATATGTGGGTTGTTGTGTTCATTTGGTGCTGGTAATTATGTGACGCGTCTTTGCACAATTGGTTCACTAGTCCCCATTCCATTCCATTCACTCCATTCATTTCTTTATTATGAGGCAATTGTAATCAGAGCCAGATGCCGAGCCACATCAGAGACAAACTACCCCCTAATGCACACACCCACATAGTTAACATATCTTTTCAATCACATTAAACAGCTTTGGATAACCATGACTTGGATACTGAGAACCTACATAGACAACTTCCTTTTCAGTTAAACACTGTACAAAAGTGATCAGTTAAAAACAAGTGAATGTGCATTTCATACAGTCAGTATTAAACTAAGCATAGTTAATAACACCCTTAATATGAGGTTGGATTCCTCATTGTCACACTTGTAAATGGCAGGTGAAGGTGTTACAGGTCAGATAATGTGCTCCCGGCCTGGGATAACACAACTGGCTAGATTAGAATATAAAACAATGCGGCCCCATATGTTAGTGTGACAATAAGGTACGAGTAAAGAATTGCATCCATCTTGGCAAGAATGATGTAAAATAGCTAATTATAGAAATTATCACTCAAATATGTTCTATAGAGAATACATGGAAATTCTTATTTTAAATGTAGAGGTATGTCACTGAAAATGTGCTTTAAGACAATAATATTGAGTTATCAGAAATGCACATAGAAAAAATGTAGTACTGCAGACTTAATGAAATGATGACAAACATTCACAACAAACATGCAAATCAATGATGTTGAATAGTTCAAACCTGGAAGACTTTTGAATACACACTTAATTTGTTACAAAACACAGACAGTTGTAAAAGAAGTCATAACACTGAAATCAGTGTCTCAGTAAATTTTTCTCATTCATTGTAGCACAGCGGCATTATCAGGTTATTACCATGTAATCAAAGTTTTACCACACACACACACACACACACACACACACACACACACACACACACACACACACACACACACACACACACACACACACACACACACACACACACACACACACACAGACACAGGCACACACACACACACACACACACACACACACACACACACACACACACACACACACACACACACAAACACTCTGACATGATTGATATATTTGCAGTCAGATTATAACTTCCTCTTTATTTGATTACCTGAGATGAGTTTTCAGTTACAATACAAGTGAACAGGCTTTCCATACAAGCCACATTAAACTCGCTGCTAGTCGGCTTTTTGTCAATCTCTACCCAAAACTTTAATTTGGTTAAAGTGAATGGTCAGTAATAAAATATGATAATAATATAGAACAGGTTTTACTAAAAAAGGACAAAAGGAAAGAGTTGGCAAGGAGATCAGTGTGGGGATTGTTCACACTGATCATCAAGGTAACTTTTTGTACCCCCTCCCTGTGGGAGGGTTTGACTATAACCAGCTATTGTGGAAATGTCCTAGAACTCCTATGCACCTGAATCAGTAAATAGTCACTCACTTGTTACTAACAGTGCCTGAAAAGGCGACACAAACATTTTTTGAACGTTGTCAGGAAAAGTACATCAAGTGTTCCCCCATGGGAACTAAAACCCTTTCACAAAGCTTAGTGACTGTGGTTGTATGAGGTTGATGCAGTTTACTGCCACAACAAAGCAACATCACACAAAGGTACAACCGAGAAATAAATCTTAATCCTGATACCCGCTTCAAGGTATGAAACTCTAAACCCTCTTAATGAATTGGTACGGTTTATGGGTGAATTACGGGACATCAAGCTCCTCTGCCATCTGTTTGATGCTGTCATCTCAGGTTTCTTTTGTGTTGCCCATTGCTCTATGTGCACAAAGGCAATGCACTTTGCAGTTGGCAGAAAGCTTTTTTCTAAAGTAAACACTATTCAACTGAACTAAGACCAGTGTCTGCAAGAGAGGCTCATCCTGCACTCATTTACATGGAGGATGTTCAACAGGGTGTTGAGAACGAGAGCAGACAACAGTTTATCTGTTTTCACTGCATTAACGATGCAAAGATATTCACTCAAATAAGAGAAACTTTGTTTTTTTGAGGTGAGAGCTGAAACAATGGGCCAGACATATTTCTACCTCCTTCTGATGACACTCAGTTTTTTGTCATTTGGTGAAGACAAGAGCAAGGTTCTTTCTTTTGGCCCAGGAATCCATAGATTCTTTAGAGGCTCCTTGTATGAGTTTGTGAGTCACCAGCAAACTTTCGTCAGTGCCCAGGCTTGGTGTGGGAAACGTGAAGGACACCTTGTATTTATCAAAGATGGAGAAACTCAATATTTCCTTCAAAAACACTTGGACCCCAATAAGGACATATGGGTTGGGGCAGCATCCTCCAGTTCAACCTACCTTCTAAGTACACCAACTGATGAAGGTAATGTTTATTTTATCATAATCTACAGAAGCTTCGCTGATGCAGATGCTCATTGGTCTCTATAGTTCTCATTTGAATCAACTATATAGACTCAGATGAGGACGTAAACTTTGAAAAGTTGTGTCATGTGAGAGCAGATCAAAATCCAACAGACTAATTCCACTAGGCCCATTATAACCTATTTTACAGCAAACCAGCTGGTTCTGTGGGGGTTTTTTTATGCCTCAATAGAAAAAAGGTACTCAGGCGCAGCTGAAATGCTAAGTGAGTTTTTGCTTGTGGAGTTTGAAACTGATGTGGAGATCTGGTAACAAGTCATTACCTTATCAAGTATTTAATAACTCTGTCTGACATAGTAATGTTCAGATGAGGACAGCAGTGACAACTGTCCTGATTACAGTGATAACAATGAAACACACTCAGCATCATCCTTGAGAATAAATAAGGTTATTTAATGTGTTGCCCCACTGTTGTCTCCACAGGTAATGTTATGTTACTGTCACAGACTTCAACTTATATAGTAAATATCTTGATTTGCTTATACGTGGCCTTTTCCATTTTCAGGTCCTCTCTCTTGGTTGGATGGTTCACACATCACCTATTCCAGATGGGTGAGCAGACCAGAGCCGGGAGCAGCTTGTGGACACATATTGAGAGACTCAGGCTTCCAATGGAAAGCTACAACAAACTGCAATGTCAAACTAAATTTCATTTGTCAGTATGGTATGTGATCTACCTCAAAGCCTTGAGGTGAATCTGTCACCCACCTGATAAAACTAGCAGATGACAGTAATGTAGGCAGATGCAGAATCGAAGTTCATATTTACTGCAAAGCAGACTTCAGAGTACCAAGTAATCAGTCCAGTTTGACTACCTTGCACTGATTAGGAAATCTAATCAGTAAAGGTATTCAGGCAAGAAACAGGAATGCCTGAATGTAAGATGAAAACCAACTATCTGGCAGGGAACCGAACGCTGAGTAGAGTATATATAGTGACTGAGGAAACAAAGGTGAAGGGAATGAAAATCTTGGAGCGCAGAGAAGAGGAGAAAGCTCTGAAATTTTATTACTGTAATGCAGGAAGTGTTGACAGAAGTCATGACAGAATTATTCTATAATTAATCACCATTTTTTATTGCTTTCCTATTCATTATAGAGTCTGCAAGATTCACTGTATGTGGAAGTCGACACACTACTCTGCAGTGTCATTCAGGTCAAGTCTTGATGATAGACAACGGGTTCTACGGGCGCAACAAGATTCATTACTGTCGATCTGAATCCTCTCCACTGACAGCGCCCACACAGCTTCAATGTGGCTGGGTGGATGTTACCAAATCATTAGCAGGTAAAACACGCTCAACCTGTTTTTATTTTTTCACAAAACTGACACAAGTCAGCACCATTTGTGTCAAGTTAGTTGTCTTTTAAAGATAGTTTATGCTTTAATGTTCCCTACTCGAGACAATTAGTTATGGAAATTTTCCCATTCAAGAACTTTTATTTGATCGGCACAACAGTCACTCAATAAAAGTGTCTGAATAGAAATCCAAACTCAATCATGTGCTGTTTAATCTTTTTTTGAGGCAAGTGATTGCCAAATATCCCAAAGTAAACATCATCTCACAAATTACAATAAAATGAAGAGTAAAAGCCATATCAATGATATGCTTTCATTTTAGAGTAAATATTGACCCATGCATTTAACTGGCAACAGAAGCTAATCGTCCATTTATTTTTTTCAAACTACTCATCTGATTCAAGCTGTGCAGCTTTCAGGTGACTTCTTCTGTCAGGATGTGGAACAAATGTGGAATTGATGATGACCAGTTTTGACAAATTTTTCAAATCATAGCTTGCTAAGTAACATTCTTGCTGTTACACACAGGTCTCTGTGGCAAGGCAAGGCAAGCTTATCAGAATTCATAGACAGGCAATTCAAAGTGCTTCACAAAGGCAACGAAATACAAGAACATTTAAAAGATAAGAGGGGACTAGCACAAGACAATAAAATATCGATAAAAGAGCATTTAAAAGGAAAAAGGCAATTAAACAGGAGAATAAAATATTTAAACTGAAGCTAATGATTAGAGTAGTACAGATGATTAAAGAACTGCTTCAGGCAAATGCTGCAGTGGACAAAAATGTTTTTAGCCATGATTTAAATGAAGTGACAGTTTGGGCATATCTCAGGTAGTCAGGCAGTTTGTTCCACAGGTGAGGAGCATAATAACTAAATGCTGCGTCACTTTGTTTGGTTCTGGTTCTGGGAACACACAGTAAACCTGTGCCAGATGACCTAAGGGGTCTGGAGGCTTCATAGGGAACTAATTAATCTTACATGTATTTTTGGTCCCATCCCACCATTTATAGTAGCACGTCAGCCCCAATAAAAGTAAGATTTTAAAATCTATCCTTTGACTCACAGGACTTAAGTGTAGTGATTTAAGGACTGGAGTAATGCGGTCCAGTTTTCTGGTGTTTGTAAGGACTCTGGCGGCAGCATTTTGGATCAGCTGCAGCTGCCTGATTGATTTTTTATGTAGACCTGTAAGGACACCATTACAGTAATCTATCCTACTAAAAATAAAAGCATGACGTTTATTTGTGTCTTTTCAAGACAGAAAACCCTTAATTCCAGCTATGCTTTTCAGGTGGTAATAATAGGCAGATTTAGATGAGTTTCGACAGAGCTTCACATACAGAGCTGCTGTATATATAATGGTCATTGATGAAACTTTCCATTGTGGGTGTCATTAGTTGTTGATTACTGTATATGTTTTCCAGGTCACTGTGGGGGCCATCAGGTCTGTCAGATCACCAAAGTCGTGGACTCCTTTGGAGAACTCTGTCCTGAGCTGGGAAGCTACCTGTCTTTAGTCTACCGCTGCAAAGAGGGTAGGCCTCTAATTACACAATTTCAATTCTGGCTCTAGAACTCTAGAATTCTGGCTCAAATTCAAAGGTCAAATTCCAACTTTTGTACACTCAGGAACCGGATAAGATAGAAAGACAAGGGAGAAGGCCAGTGTGAGTGAGACCGTAGATCAAAGCTAGTGCTTCGATCTACCTATGCACTAGCTTTGATCTATGGTCTTACTCATACTGGCCTTCTCGATAATTCTACCATTTGTCTTTTGAATCTGAAGTGAATGAGAAATTGTCCTGGACTAATCTCACTTCGCCCACCTAAAGTTCTGTTGCTTGCAGAACACGATCACTTTTCTGCTCATCTTCTCCACCAGGACTCAGACTGTCAGTCAGCTCTGTGGCTCCCATCTTTGAAGCTGTCTCCATCGGTGTGAAACGGCTCTTACATCTGACCCAAAGGACTATTAGTTGCAAGCTGGGTACTGGAGATGGCCATGTCATTTCTTTAAATACTCAAGAGGGGTGAGTAGTAGCCAATACAGACTACAGCTAATTTATTAAGTTTAAAATACAAATCAAATTAAAGATTGATGGTTTTGATAATCAAGGTCAGGATATTTCACAATTTCCTTTTAAATTTTCTTCACCAAATTCATGCTAGCACAAAATTCAAATCATTTCAAACCGGACAAGGACACTTTACCTGGCAGACAAATAGAAGAGAGTATTTAGAATTTCTAAGGGTTTTGCTTCTCATACATGGAGGGTGAGCAGAATGGGGAACTCCTTGACAATACTCAAACAAAAACTGTCAAAATGTAGATCAGCAAAGCTTTGCTTTAAAGTTCAGGGTTGTTTCGGTTCAGTTAGTTCTTTGTACAAGGTCAATTCCTTTCCAACAGCTGATGCTGAACTTCACGGGTCCATAACCCAGTCACAACATTCAATGAAGGCTGAACAACAATAAGAGTTTTCAAATGTTTACCTATCATTTCACACAATGCAGCAGAGTTGACATCTTCCCATTTCTTGGAGAGTGGGAACATGTCAAGGTTGGTACGTTCCACACGCTGTTTTCCAGAAGTCCAACAAAATCCGTTTATTTTATCTGTACTCGTAGGCTTAATTTGATTTCGGCTTTGCATTGTGCCTTCAGTTCGATGAGATGCTGAAAAGTATCTGCTAGGTTAGCCAGTCTTACACAACATTCATCACCTGCAAGCACATAATTGGGCCCTTCATTTGTATCTCCAACATACAGTAAGGCCTCCTTGTTCAAGATATTCCAATGCAACCCAAAAGGTTTCTTCTTTTTTTTTTTTCTGACAAATTTCATGTACAATCAAAAGTTTTCTCTGATGGCGTCTCCATTCACAAAAATCAAATTGAATGTATCCACTAATATATGGGAATTCTTCAAGTTGCAATGCAAATTTCTCATTGATCTGCATCTTGTCCAAAACAACACTTTCAATGTGTCCAAACATGTCATTAACAAGTCTGGCGATTGTGTTATCTGAGAGAGGGACTTTGGTTATTTCTCTGACCACTTCAGGGCCAGTATCTCATTTGCAATGGCTTTGCAGGCAGGAAGCATTAACAACTCTTTTGTTTTAGATACAAGTTGAGAAAGTTTGGCTTTGATGGCTCTTTCATTCAACTTTAAGGCATTTCTCATAAAAGTTGCCTGTTACTTCAGTAGACTTAGATAATATGTAGACTAATAAAATGGTCTGCTTTCTAGTTTTGAAATGAGGGGTGTTTCATTTAGAAATGTTGTTTAAGCTAATTTGGGACCATAGCACTGTTAGTACTACTTCAGTGTTAAGAATTTTCCTTTGGAAAAACTTCTCCATCACTGTCACTGCCACTTTGGTATGTGTTACAAATTCTCTTGTCTCAAAATGACAGGGAAATCAAATACATGCTGCTGCTGACACGCTGCCGTCCAGTGATATGGAAGAGTGTTACATTACTCTGCTTGTCACTGGAATTTAGATTATAGCACAGACACTAGACTGGATTATTTCCCTTAATTTACCTGACATTCTCATACAGCACACTAGTGTGCCACAGCACAGAGGTTGGGAATCAGTGATCAAGAGAACTGTTAATGATTTAGCATAAAGATAACCCTAGTATTTAATGTGCCTCATTTGTTGAGCTGTAATTTTACCAGCAATATATCAATAATATGATCATTAACTTAATCATATTGTCAACTAAATTGCTGTTTAAATTAGACAATCTCTGCATTTATTCTTCAAAATTTGTTTTTATACATTAAAAAAAAGTAAATGTTTTTTTTCCTTTCTACCCCAAGAAAGTAGTGCATCCATGTAATGTGCTTCAACAAAAAAATTGTGCCCCCCCAACATCCCAATAGTACTAACAGAATATACGGTAGAAGCTTACACGTGGCTTGAGTTTTGCTGATTGTACACAATATAAAAACTAAACAAACTGTTAATTTAAGTGATTTTTATTAATAACAACGTCATAACTGTTTAAGTAAAAGGAAAAAAATACATTTTATCAAAATGTTAAAGACTGGTAGTCATTTAAAAAAAAAACAGTTTTAGAAAAGAAGAAGAATGTGAACACGTTTTTTTTTTTTCACTTTTGCTTTTCATTCATCACAGATGAAATTACAGTCCTCTCAGTCCTTGAACAGACAGAGAAATCTAACACCACTCTCCAAGCATAGGTGACAGCTTATGTTTGCTCTGGAGGCTCTAACTAACTCCTCGCTCTCACTGCAGCATGTGAAACGAGCAGATGTTGTGTTGCTGTTTGGTCGATTTTAATAAGGCAGAATCACACAGGTGAGTGTGGTGGGGTTTCGTTTTTCTTAAGGACAGGAGACAGTGTAAAATACAAGATATTTATTTGTCCATTCAAGTCATGTTTAGGTTGAGTAGTAGTACAATAATATCATCAATAGGTTGAGTATGAGTCCAATAACATCATCGATGATATTGACAGACAGGTTCAACAAAAAGACAAGTTCAACAAAAACTTATCTAAGCATGATGAGAGCTCTGGAGACGATGAAAAAGTCCTCCGGTGTGTTGTTGCAGAGTACTCTGGGTACAGGAAAAAAACTTCAAGTACAAACTAGAAAATGGATCACATCTCTTTTTATACCCTAAAGGTGTGACTAGGGGGAGGTATTAACCTCGGCCCATCTGCTTTCAACCAGTTCTTTACGGGCTTTCAGTTGGTACGTCATGACCTCCAGACGTTACCAAAAATATCAAGTCGACAGTTTCACAAAACTATTTGATGACATAATATAATTAGTCATGCGAACCCTGTGAGGATCTGCTGCAGACATTCTTTGGATGACCCTGTGCAGAAACATACATTCTAATTTCAGGTATAGCATATGAAATGATCTGGCTAGCCGCTTCTGTCAGTGTCTAACTTCTTCCAAGGAAATCCACAGTCATGCAAGCATTTCCAAATATGGTCTAACAGGAATTATTTTCATGCAGCGTCTTCATGACCTCGAGACATCCTGGGGCCACCTTCACAAGAGCTGAATAATATGACACACACAACAATCCAGATCTTTGGTTCAATTAAATTATATTATTTTGTTATATTATTGTATTATTTTATTGTATTAAAAACTTTCCACCACATGAGTCTCGTCACGAGAAACTCGTGCGAGATCAAAACATAATGACGATGTAATGGGTTTAAAATTTAAGTGGAGAAATGGAAAAATGGAAAATATTTTTGTTGAATTCAAGTGTGTTCAAGTGGTACATGCAAATAATTGATATTACTTTTCATTCTCAGGTCAGAGAGCAGCATGGTGCACAGGTATAGTCATCCAGGTGAATTTGTCGTGGCAGTTGAATGTACCAGCCATGACATAAGAATTGCAGCTCGGTCAGTTATCACCATTCAAGAGCCCATTAAAGCATTTGATGTCATCTTGTGCTATGCTGGGAACCTGTTGTTTCCTGCATCCGACTGCAGAGCCCTTTACGGAGAGCCACTCCAAATTCAACTTGGACTAAATGCAGGTGTGTTCGAAGAAGATAATTCTTCAAGTGTATCTGGTCAAAGTATTCCTTGAACTGACACTGTTAAAACTATTGCATTATTGTCCTCTCTGCAGGTACAAATGTGACCTATAGAATCCAGAGTGGTGAGATGTTGTTGTCTGGTTTCTCTGTGGTCAGAGGAAATGTCCCTCAGAACACAACAATTCCTGTAGACGCTGTGAAGCAGCTTGGGCCCGGCTGCCACAAACTGACATTTCGTGCATCTAATATGGTCTCACCTTCAGTGTCTACATACCTGCAGGTATTAATAATGGAATTTCATTTTTAATCAGAGCTACATTTGTCAAACTATACTGCCACACCTTATCTCACGTCTCATCTTAAAAAATATAATTTTAAGTTTATATTTTTAAGCAACACTATGGAGTTGTTTAACATGATAAGGATACAAAATATCAATATGAAGTTATACAGAAGAAGTGGTGCGTCAGCAGTGTCATGTTTTTATACAGGATTCAAGGTTATGTCAGCCCCTTGTATATAAAATGTAAGAAATTAAAATCGAGGGTACTCATAACATTCCAGTGAAGGTGAAGTGTGAGCTCTTAAACTGTAACACTGATTTTCGTGTGGTGATTATACTTGTGTATCATATGAATGTCCATTTTGTCTTCTGTTATTTTACAATTACTACATGTAATACATAATATGTTATGAAAAGAATGTTCGTTAAAAAAAAATCATTTGCATTTGCAGATGTGTGTTTTGGAGAGAGTTGGTGGCCTTCAGGCCTCTTTATTGACAGATATGGATAACTGCACAGATTCCCCAAATATTACTCTTGTTGTTTCCCTGGAACGGGGATTACCTGTCAGACTTCTCTTCTCCTTCACTGGAGGCAATAGCTCACTCTCTGTGACCAGAGAAATGACAGCACGGAAGGAAATTTTTAGCATTGGACATCGGATTCAGGGTATGGCGCCATGTATGAGTCAAAAAATGCATCCTTTACCTATAATAATTTACATATGCAGACTGCAGCTGTTTTCACACATTAATGTTTTTCTATAGGATCCACACAGGTAAAAGTAAGAGCATGGAATGTCTTCTTCTCAGAAAAGGAAGTGGACATCCTTCCATCCTGTGCAAATGATTCACCGGTAAAATCAAAAACCTCCTACTTTTGTGATGACGTTATCCCTCCATAATGCAGCACATTATTTACAATCTCTTATTTTCATTTTCAGAAAAAAAAACATATTAGAGTTGCTCGATCTTCGCTGACAATTATCGCAAGTCCATCAAGTTCAGTAGATAAGAAAGAGAGAATCATTCTGTCAATTAATGGAGATTCTTCTCAGGATGGACGATACAAATGGGAATGCAGTGAGAATTTTCTTTCTTTTACTGTTTTTAATTCATCAATTGACAATTCAATGATTTGTAAGATCAATTTTTTTGTGCTTGTTTCATGAATTTACATACAGTTATTGTATTATTTTAATGTTGATTCAGCCATAAATTCAACTGGACCACTGAATTTACTCCATCTCCTTGATGGACATAATATAATAATAATAATAATAATAATAATAATAATAATAATAATAATAATAATAATAATAATAATAATAATAATAATAATAATAATAATAGTAATAAATAATAATAATATTTGATTAAGAATAAAAAATAATGTCATCTGTTACATGAGACAGCACAATGACTGAAGGGAGGATGCTGAGTAGTTACATGAACTGATTAGAGATTGATGTGCAGACAAGGAGAGAGAATGGAGGACACTCGGTGCATTAGAGGCAGTGTAGGTTAATAACATCATGGCTTGGTGGTAGACAGAGTCTGTCTTATCTGTCAAGCTTAACTTAAAAGACAAGTTTTAACGTTCAAACATAGAGACGGCATCTCCTAGACTAAAAATGGATGATATGGCTACAAAAGAGAACACTGATAAATAAGGGTTCTGGCTCTCCATTCTACTTTAGTGGACTCAAGGGACCACAAGTAATCTTGTGTCCTAGGAATGCAATGCTGTGCTTGGTTGTCCAGAAGACTGTGAACATCTTTAGATGCATTTTTGTCTGACCAGTAAGAGGTTCGTTGATGAATGACTTGAGTCTAGGAAGCACCGAGATTAACTTATGGCAAATGGTTAGTTTTAAAAATTTGAACTTTTAATTAAATGTTTTATATCAGCAGTTTGCTTGTTATTATAGTAATATAATGGTTTTCATTGTTCTTTGGTCCGCAGAAAACCCCTGTACATGTCAAAGAAATTCTGAGGGACCGACTTACACCATTACAGAAGATTGTCTTCCACAGCCATTTGAATTTAACAAGTATTATTTAAAAGTTACAGATAGCAACAGTGATAACAGGAATGACCGCAAAAACAGAGATAACAGGAGTGACCGCAAAAACAGAGATAACAGTGATGACAGCAATGACAGCAGCAACAGTGATAACAGCAATGACAGCAACAACAGTGATGACAGCAATGACAGCAACAACAGTGATGACAGCAATGACAGCAACAACAGTGATGACAGCAATGACGGCAACAACAGTGATGACAGCAATGACAGCAACAACAGTGATGACAGCAATGACAGCAACAACAGTGATGACAGCAATGACGGCAACAACAGTGATGACAGCAATGACAGCAACAACAGTGATGACAGCAATGACAGCAACAACAGCGATAACAGCAATGACAGCAACAACAGTGATAACAGCAATGACAGCAATGATAGCAATAACAGCAATACCAGTGATAACAGCAATGACAACAACAACAGTGATAACAGCAATGACAGCAACAACAGTGATAACAGCAATGACAGCAATGATAGCAATAACAGCAATACCAGTGATAACAGCAATGACAGCAACAACAGCAATGACAGCAACAACAGCGATAACAGCAATGACAGCAACAACAGTGATAACAGCAATGGCAGCAACAACAGTGATAACAGCAATGACAGCAATGATAGCAATAACAGCAATACCAGTGATAACAGCAATGACAACAACAACAGTGATAACAGCAATGACAGCAACAACAGTGATAACAGTGAGGACAGCAATAACAGTAATAACATCAATGACGGCAATAACAGCAATGACAGTGAGGACAGCAGTGACAGCAATACTAGCGATGACAGCACTAACATCGGTAGCAGTGACAACAGCAATGACAGCAATACCAGTGATGACAGCAACAACAGTGATGATGATGATGATGATGATGATGATGATGATGATGATGGTCCAACTGAGTCCATCTGCATCACCTTCACTCCAATGATGTCAAATACAGCAAAGTAATTGATGTTTTTAATGCTGAGGTTTTTTTCTCCAATTATTTGTAATTATTTTATAGTTGCTATGATGATTAGCATTACACAGCAATCAGATATGTCAGATCTAAAACACAGTTTTGTTATGTTACATTATTGATTTAACTGCACCGATTTAAACAGTTATTCAGCAGTATGTTAATCAATTTTTTTTTTGCTTGCTTTACCATAGACTCACGTGTATCGAAGGCTGCGACGTGCAAACTGAGAGAGATGTAAAACTTAAATTTGAATGTCAAGCTGAAAGTTGTTCAAATATTGTGTGGTACATCGAACAAAACAACAAGAACAAATGGAAAGTAAGTCTAATAGATTTATTATGAACAGTTTGGAATCCATAGATCAGATGCTGCTGAATTATTTTGTCATTGATGTAATGCATTTTCCTGTTACTCTTTTTTTTTTACAGATGGAAACAAAGAGCTGTTACGAAGATGCAGAGTCAAACCCATTTGAAAAAGTGCAGACTGGCGGGACTGAATACACCGTGAGACATCAGGTTCTTTCAGATGCCAAAGATCAGGATGTGACAGTGGTGACGGTTTTTGGTGCGTTTAAACTTGTCACTTAATATTGAAGTTGATCTATGAATGATCATTTCTTGGCCTCCACAACATTCTGGACTTCCAGACCATTTATTATTCTGTACCAATCATGCAAAATAGGGTGGAAGATAAAATAGATTACTGATGCAGTGTGTATCCATTGCATATTGACTTAAAGATAACATTTAAATAATTTAGGAATGAATTCCACACCATTACAGAATTGCTTCGAAGGAATTATCAAATCTGCTGTTTCACTTTCAAAAAATATTTTAAAAATTAAAACTTTTTTTTTTTGGGAGGGGGCGGGGGTTATACCACAATATACCACATACTTACTCACCATTCTTTTCTTTTTCCAACAAAGGGCAATCAACTACTCATTACATTTCATATACCATAAAGTCAGTTCCAACCAGCACCACTTCCACCACGCCCACCGGTCCCACCACCACACCTACTGCTGCAGCCACTCCCAGCAGTGACACTGACAGCACCGCCAGCACTCCTGACGCATCTTCACCATCAACCAGCAACAGTTTGGATAGACTCAAGTGTAGCATATCGCCACTGAGTGGAACAGTCCTTGATGCTTTCAAAATCACTTGCAACACTGACATTCCTTGTTCTGAATGCCGATATTGTTTTAAGACATTCAAGGGTGAGTAATTTAGTTTTGCTAACCCATTATTGTGATGAGAGGTTTGGTTCATCTACTGTCACTTATGTTCTTCAGGCCAACATCTTCGTTGTAGTGACAACAATGAAGTGAAGACCATCTTTCTTCCTCTTGGAGAAACGAATTCTGACTATAGACTGATGATCAAAGCAACTGCAAAGAGTAGAGATTTTGTAGCTAGCACCACTATAACTACACAGGTTTGTCACACAAGGTTGAAAAGTGGGCTCTGATAGAATAAGACAAAGTTCTAAATTTATATTACACTGTTGTGATGAAGCAACCTGTTCTTTTAAGGTGTTTGATCCCACAACTGCCTCCAGCTCTACAGTAGATGATTTTAAGGATGCAGTGGACGGTGCTGTGGCTCAGTTAAAAGAAAGTGGTCTACTGTCAGTAGAATCTGTGGGACAATTCATCTGTTCTGTGTCCAATATAGTGAATGATCAAACTGTTGAATTCACTCAGGCTGAAAGGAAAGAGGTAACTGCAATTACAGTTTCACATTTACATCAATCCAATATGTTAGACTGCAGAAGCAGGACTCTGTAACAGGTTTTCGTGTTGTGGAAATTGTCAGCTGATAATGCAGCAAATAACTTTCTCTAACTAACCATAATTGAAATATATTCTCCCCACTAGTACACCAAAAAACAAAAAACAAAACCCACATCCAATCTACACTTAGCTGTGAATGTGCATATGGTCAGAGATGCACCACATTTCTATTGTCTATTTATTTAAGAGTTAAAGGCATTACAAAAATGTTAAATGCACACCTCTAAAAGAGTGAATGTTCCCATGCTCTAGTACAGGGGTGTCAAACTCATTTTCACCATGAGCCACATCAGCATAATGGTTGTCCTCAAAGGGCCAGGTGTAACTAATAAATATTTGTAATGTAACTTTAAAATAAATGTAAAATAACTAACTATTCATATTAACTATTCTTTAATATGTTAAATAACTCTATCTTATTATGTTAAATAACTTTTTAAATTTCCCAGTTTGGGATCAATAAAGTACATCTCATCTCATTTCATGTCTAAATTTATTACCTATTCAATGTAAAAAAAAAAATCACATTTGCACAGAAACATATGTTTTCTTTTTGCTCTGTTAAATTCTTTTAATTTGTCAGGTTATGGAAACTCACAGAACTCCATCAATCAGGGACCAAACTATCCAATTCAATAAAGAAAATAACATCAAACACAAGTTGGGACATTAACTTTGCTCAAAACTTTTGTACTATGAAAACTATGAAAGCAGCATCAGTCCAGTAACTCCAGTCTTGTGCAAATTAAATTTATTGTTTTATTCCAAGTGGTGTAGTGGAATTTTTTAGCTGTAAACTCAAGGACATGTCTGTGCCTGAGGCAAACAAGGTTTCCAAGTTGCATTTGTCTTTATAGGTTAATGTTTGTCACAATAAGCAGGTGATGATCAATCAAGAGGTCTACTGTTCTCAGGGACATTTTGCATGTTGTGACTGGCTGATGCCGTCATTTCAAAGCTTATAAAAATAATACACAAACCACTTCTACCATGTAATGCAGAAGAAATTTCTGCATTATAAGTCATTAAATTTTTAGTATTTTTGTTTTTCAATCTACCTAATAAACACTGAAAACCAGTAATCAATGTACCGGACACAAAGTCAATATGGACCTTTAAAGTATTTGCCTCATTCTGCTGTGTTATCATATCAGAGGCTTATTGCAAAAATTATTATCCGGAAAATCTTAAAGCATCAGTTGAGCAGCTGGATTTTGGAGTGTCATCTTTACAGTGAAAGTGCTGATAAGCATTTACTGATGGACAATGCCTCCAAATACTAGGGTGAGCGCTTTAAAAAAAAAAAATTGCAGGGACTTGAACAGGGACATTAACGACATGAGTCGAGTAGTGAAACGTCCAAAACAGTTTATTTAGCTAATTTTTTTAAATCCATACTGAGTAATAAACAAATTTTGTCTACATACATGAAACCTGAATAAAAAATAAAATATGTCTCTCGTAGCTCCGTGAGCAAATGTTGAACATAATGGTAGCCACAGTCCAAGAAGCCCCAGCTGGAACTCTAGATGACGTACATGTGATGGCAAAGACACTTTCTGCTTTGACCCAGAGGAGCAGTGAACTCAACACTGTTGCTAAGGTAATGTGCATTGAATCCCACAACAACGGCATTATAGAAGTGGAAAAACAAGTCAGTTGTGATTTTATGTAAATGTATAGTGGTTCTTTTAGGATAACTCATGTAAATGTGTGGCTTAGACTCATATTTCCCAGATGTGTATTTTAAACAAGGTGTTGAAGGAG
Source organism: Antennarius striatus (assembly GCF_040054535.1). Classification (NCBI taxonomy): domain Eukaryota; kingdom Metazoa; phylum Chordata; class Actinopteri; order Lophiiformes; family Antennariidae; genus Antennarius; species Antennarius striatus. The sequence goes on from NC_090787.1 coordinate 6,982,203, forward strand.
CAATATCAGAATTGTGTGATAATGTTTGCAAATACAAAGAAGTAATGAGAAATGTCTTTGATTATTGATGCTTTCAGGATGAGGCATCATTCTTGTCAGAAAATCTGAGTTTAAGTCTCCTACATATGGAAGCAAATAATATCGCAGAAATATACACAGCAGCTAGCAACATCGTGGAAGCAATAAGCAGTATCCTGGACACTCCCTCTAATGTGAGTGTTTACTTTGCAGTTTTCAACCCAGGAAGATTTTCATAATAATTTTCAATTATTTCAATAATTTTGTTTTTCAACTGGATTTCATTCAGAGCACACAGATTGAAAAGACAACAAGCCTATTTTTTAGTATCTGGTTTTATCTTGTAGAAAAACAACTCAGATGCCCTCCTTGCTTCTTTGAACAATGTGCAGAGCGCACTATTAGCATTTAAAACTGCTAATGAGGAACCAACCATCATCCGGGAAGCTCATGTGAAATTGATGGTTAATCGGTAAGTTTGACTAGGAGCTGTGGCAGTAACACCTAATAAATAGAGGAAATGTTCTGACAGATGCCACTCTCTGTACATCTATACATGTGAAGCCACAGCCAGCCACAGGTTTTATGGAAATGGGAAAGAAGATTAAACTTGATACTGTAATGATAAACCGCATGAAACATGGATTCTATCTACATAACATTGTTTATATGATGTTCCAAGAGAATCCTCCAAAGCAATTATCAAGTAATTATAATCCATAGCTGGTATGAATTTGACAGCATGGTTTCACTAGTTTGGATTTGGACCTGAGTACACCTGAACCAATAGGCATCATACATTTTTAAACAGCTATTGCTATCATGCAGACCTTTTGCCTTTGTGTGCATAGTTTGTCTGTTTGCATTTCTTATTAGTTTTTCAGTCAACCTCAGTGAAGCGGTCTGCTTTATATTCTGCAGTAGGCTTAGAGAAGAGCATTAACATATTACAAGCAAAATTTATTTAGAGCTAATAGACTAAAATATCTTTTCCCTTAGGCTGACACCAGACAGATTGCACACCAAGTCTGTACATATTGCCAATTGCTCCTGCCCTTCATTTTCTCTTCCAAAGTTACCACCTGATAGTCTTCCTTCAGCTGAACCTGTCGATATAAGAGTAAGTCAGTATGAGTGCTGGGTGTTGTGTATGTTGTAAACACCATCATTACTGAAGTCATTATGTAGCCAAACATTAACGGACTGATGAAATGTGAGTTGGTACCCACAATATACGTAGGCTCCAGCGTTTATCGTAGATTACAGTTAATTTTATATCTGTGCCATCGAACACGCCTGAGGTCCTGATAGGTTTTCCTCCTCAAATCCATTTATAGATGCTGAGTTTGGATAAAAATCCATTTTCTTGGAACGAGAGAGGGAACATCAGTGGTGTGATAGGAGCACTATCCCTCTCGAAGACAGATGGCTCAAATATTGTCGTGGAGAACTTAAATGAAGATATTGAGGTAAGTGAATAATGAAGTAATAACTATAAACTGCACTCTGTTGGATTTTTTTGTTTACCCTATTTATGTTTTGCACGTAGACTCTAGTTTCAACTTGAAAGTCTAGTTTTCAGTGGGGTTTTTTTAACAAGTAGCGTCATGAAAGTATTATCATGAATTATTATATTGAATTCAAAATGTTTGAATTCAAAATGTTAGTTCAAGACTGCTTAATGGTGCATACTCTGTTCTTGGTTGCATGTATGTTTAAGTAACATGTTTCTGTTCATGCTGGAGTGGAATTATGTCCCCTAAAAGCAACAAAACAGGACAGATTCCCACTTGCTACTAATCAGTTATGAATAAAAGATGCTAATTTAAAATGGATTTGCTTTTTAAATTTTTTAACCAATGGCAACTTGTGTATTTACCATTTTCTATTACACAAAGTGGCAAAAAAGCACTGGTTGTTTATTTAGCACTTGTGTACCTGATGTTTTAATGTGATTTGTTCAAGTAATATAATATAATATAATATAAAATCAACATATTCTACTCGGAACATTATTCAAGACTATGATTTGTATCCAGAGCACTCCATCCAGTCTATATGCTCTTTGTATTAATATAGTTAGAAACATATTCTATTTGTATGCAGTCAGGATTTTTCTTATCTTATGTCTTTAAACAAAATCCTTCATTGGGATCTACTTGCCGGCATTCTTCCTTGTCCACAGATTCTGTTGCCGAGGCCCGTCGGTGAGGAGGTGAAAACCTCTCTTTTGGACCTAGGGAACTACAGCACGACAATCATAGACCTCTCTTCAGCAAACACAACACTCATATTGAAGGTGGTTTCAGTTCCACTTGTGATTTGCAGGAGAATCCAACAAATTTTCATTCCAAATCACTTTCAATTCTAACAAATTGTTTTTATCATTTGTTCAGCCAGTGCATTTGTAACAGCAAAATCTAAAGTCTCTCACTGTTACTTTCACTCTTTACTCGTCTGGATGTTTGCTGCTGTTACTTTGCCGATCAAAGATGGTGCCTTCAATCGATCCCTTACCGTTTAAACTGTTCCTTGGTTATATGGACTACCCAACTGACTCAAATCATGTAGCAATGACTGAGATGCCTCATCAGGGAACAACACAAGGTAACAAGGCAGTCAGAGACTGCAACATCCCGCAACACCCCTGAATTCAACATTTTACCCTGACCAACACATTTTTGTGACTCTGTCTTCCTGAAAATGTTGGTTTTTGTTTAGTGATTATATCTCATCAGGTTTCAGAGATGTGTACCTAAAATGGTATACAGTGCGCCGTTAATGCGTTCCAGGAACCACATGCGATTAATGAATTCTGCGATATGGTGACAAACTATTTGTCTTATTATTCACAAAAATTTAAACGTTTATGAACCCTCCCCATACTGATATTAAACCACCCTCTATCTGTATTACCTTTTTCCATACTCTTATTGACTGCTTAAAGCACTTTTGTGTCTAATGGAAATGCGAGACTCACAGAACGTAACGCACCTCCGAATGCCTTGAGCCAATAGAATGTGCGTACGGTATCACGTGACTGCCTTCCAAAAATCCGCGATGAGTACAAAAGTTGAAATTTGACCTTGACCTATTTTTCTCAAGGTCCAGGTCCTCATCTCATTTTCATCCCCTTTGCCGCCCGAGTAATGTGCTTCTTCTTTCATCTTTCTATCTGTAACGGTTGTGAAAATATTTGGTAGACGGATGGGCGGACGGACAAACGGACAAACACACAAACACTGATAATTACAATACATCACCATTTCACGGGATGTAATAAAGGTGTTTGCTCACTGGCAGCTGTTGGCTGACCTGATTAGAGATGTGGCTTTATGTCTTCTACAGAGGAGAGATACACTTGGATACTTGGACCTGAGGATTTGAAGGGAAACAGCGGAGTGCACTACCTTGTAGTAAGGCCCATAGTTGGCCCAGGAATAAAATCCATCAATGCCAGTTTATCAATAACTCCCATCATGGCTGCGTGTCAATTTTGGGATGAATCGGTATTGGACTGGAATAGTTACGGATGCAGGGTATGTAGAGTTATTCTTTCATTCATTCCCAACGTGTTGCCTTTTGCTCTAAGGAAAGGAAATGTTGTCTTCCAAGGTTGGCATTAAGACCTCATCTTTAGCAACCCAGTGCCTCTGCAAACACCTCACCTTCTTTGGGAGCAGTTTCTTTGTCACTCCCAACCTTGTGGATCCATCACGCAGTGCTGAACTGTTTGCGACGTTTGCTGACAATCCAGTGGTTGTTTGTTTTGTCGGGGCTCTCTTTGGAGCCTATCTGTTGGTGCTCATTTGGGCACGAAGAAAAGATGTTCAAGATGCAACTAAGGTAAGATCATTTGGAGGAACCTGAGTAGAACTGATGAATACAGAGCATCAAAGTGCAATTTTTCCACTGACTAAATGAAACTCCAAAGAAAATGACTTTGTTTTGTTGGCTTGTGTTCAGGTGAAGGTGACTGTGCTTGAGGACAATGATCCCACTGATGAGTACCGCTACCTGCTTTGTGTCAGCACTGGGCGTCGAAGAGGAGCCTCCACTTCCTCTCAAGTGAATGGTTTTTCATTTAGAGATGCTTGTAGCCTCCGCAGAGAACCACACCCAGGCATTAAAATACGTAAAACATCATATGGTTAATAAGAGACAATCAAAACGAGAATTTTACCAGAATCTTACTGAAATATCAAAGATCTGGTCAAATGCATCTTGGTTGCATTCTAAAAACGACATTAACTTAAAATTACATATAACGCCACTTCTTTAAAGTTTTTAATTCATCAATGACTTGAATCACATAAAGAACAAAGATGTCCGTTGATGACACTCATAAAGGTTTCTTGGATTAATTGTGGATTTTTGTTGATTGTTGGAAAGTGGTTTTATTTCAGCTCTGTCTTATCATGTACTTTGTTTTTGTTTTTTACTGTATAAGGTGATAATAACTCTGCTGGGTGCAGACAGAAAGAGCGAACCACATTACCTGACAGATTCAAAGAAACGTGTGTTTGAGAAAGGAGCCGTGGATCTGTTTCTGCTAACTGCTCCATACTCATTGGGAGACCTGCATGGAATCAGACTGTGGCACAACAACTCAGGCAGCCATCCTACCTGGTAGGCAAAACACAATGTTGACACGAGTTGACCTTGTGGATTCATCCTTTTTTCAATGAATACTGGGAAAACAATTTTCCTTAATTTGAGGCCCGTTTATCAACCACGTCACTACGAATGTTTTGATACATTTTCATATGATATTTTTCTAGGTATGTTGGCAATGTCATGGTGGAGGATTTACAAACGCAGCAGAAATGGCATTTTCTGTGCAACTCCTGGCTGGCCGTCAACATGGGAGATTGCTCCCTTGATAAATTGTTCCCTGTTTCAACAGAGACAGATTTGAAAAGGTTCAGGTGTGTAACAAATCATGGAGGTGCTTTCCTGGAAAATGTGTGCACACTTGTACACAGCTGATGTAAAAATAACTATATATTTTAAAAGGAATTGTTAGAGCGTCAAATACAAATAAAATGTCAATTCCAGCAGGCGTAATATAAATCAACCTAAACCATTTATTTTATTAGACAATAACCACATGGAGATGAATACATATGAACTGTAATGACCTGATCATCGTACTCGACAGCTTCAGTCAGTAGGGTTATATATGCTGTTTTTTTTAGTTCCTCATATTTTTCCAGGGCTTCTAACATTCTCTCACATTGTTGCTTAACTGATCTCTTCTATTTTGATTTCTTCTTTATATGAGGTGGTGTGACCCTTAACCTTTGGGTTTTACACTTCAAAATTAGGTAGTGTCTCGATAATGAATGGCTGTTCCTTACACTTTCCTTTGAACTAGACATTGATTTTTAACACAAACGCAATTGAAGTGTTTTGCTTTAATCTACCACTATGCAGTAAGTGTGAACTGCACAATGTAATGGCCATGGACTGTTTGGTTCATCTGCATTTAGATTAGCTTCCCTATTAACACACTTTTGGGATACAGTTTTCTGAGCAATTCCGCATTAAATATCCTCGCAAAAGAAAAAGATTGAAGGTGAAGTCAAGTTGTGTTCTGGTACATGTTCTTCACACTAAATCAAGAAACACAAGTAAAGCCGAACTAGCCACAAGCAATATAACCCCATGAAAAACAGTAAACATACTGTACATTATCACGGTGACGACTGACGTGGTCCTGACAAATCAGTTTGGCAGACGTCACATGACTTTATGTATCAGAGAGAAATAGAGGCACAGCAGTGATTGACGGGGGATTTCAAATGTGCTACAAAATAAATTGGTTTTCTTCAGTGAATTTTAGATATTTTTTATATTATGCATGATTGGTGGTTGGTTGTTTTTTTTTTTTGTTTTTTTTTCAGAAATTTATTTTTCACAAGGACGTGTAAGGATTTCAGTGATGGACACCTCTGGTTTTCCGTGATTAGTCGACCCCCCAGCAGCCCCTTCACTTGTGTCCAGAGAGTTTCCTGCTGCTTTTCTCTTCTGCTCTGCACCATGCTGACCAGCATCATGTTTTATGGCATTCCAACAGACCCCTCTGAGCAGACCTTGGACCTGGGTACAACATATTTTATTAAAGTCATGAAAGGAAAGCGTATTGATATTGGCCAATCATTTTGCCTTTATTTCACTTTTTCTCTTTGCTTCCAGGTCACTTTGAGTTTACCCTGCAACAATTTATGATTGGCATTCAGAGTTCTCTCATCATGTTCCCCATCAATATCCTCATCGTTAGTATCTTCAGAAACACTCGCCGAAGGGAGACTTCTTGCTGCAAGAACAGAGTAAAAGCAAAACCAGAGGCCCTTGATCAAAGCAGCTCTTCAGAGACACCAGCCAAAAATATGGATGTCAATGTCACTTTAGAAACTGTCATAATGGTAAATATATCATTTAGTGACAGTCCTTTCAATTACCGATATTATATATTACAATGAAAATGTTAGTTCCAATATTGCAATCATGGCTACATTCTACAATTAGAACGTTTTGTCACCTGCTCTCTCTTAGGATATCGCAAGAATTGCCCATTCATTGTCAAGCAGCGCAAAAAGCAACTTACCATTCACAGAGCCCTGGTTTGGGCCTGGACAGGAAGATGATATCAATGCTGCTCTCTCTGCGGTAGATGACTTCATCAAACAGAACAACAAACCCAGTGACACCTCCCAGTTTAAAAGTCAGAGTTTTCCTGTTCAGCCTCAGCTCACAGGTGTTCACCTTAAGATACAGAATACATACAGTGACATTACGAAGTATTTAAGTCTTTATTGTGTAGAATGTATAACATTGGGTGATGGTGATGTAATGAAATTGAAACTCTGTATGCTTATCATTGTTTCCTACATATAGCATGCAGTCTTACATCACAGTTACAGTTACATAATGGACATTTTGTACATTTTCAGAGGGCAGTGAGAGTTTGGCCTCTGGTTCTACAGATGAGAGCATTCAGATGAAGAGCAACAAAGCCCAGTATCTGTACCGGCAGTTGTGTCAAATCGATAAAGAGCTGTGTCTTCTGGGACCCTCTGGCTTCCACAACCCTCACAGCTACAGCCAAGCTGTACAGCAAGTCCAGGACATGAAGGGCTTCCTGGAGGAGCAGATCATCAAATCCAGCAGTGAAAACCTAGATGAATGTCCCACGACGAAGTACACTCATTATTTACATTGTTAACCTTTTGTATATGAACTGTGTATATTTATTTTTAATTTAATACCAGTCCCTAAAAGTAGAAGTAAAAGTAGAAGTAAAAGATAATAATTTTATTCATCTAACCATTTGTATTAACTTGCCTTTCATAATAATTAAATAACTTTTGGTTTTCCATTAAAGCAGAATGATGAAATTAATAGTGAACACTTCAATCTATTTTTGTAGTAATTGGTGAGGGTCTTCAATTTAATGATACCAGTCAATATTTTTATCACAGATTTCAAGCCTTTGAAAACTCCTTTTCTGTGTATGCAATTACAGTAATGGAATCCAACATAGAGTTATAAGTGCTCAGTATTTATAACAAGAAAGAGGTAATTCTGTGAAAATGAGTTGCCTTAAATTAGCAAGATGATAGAAGGCAGAGATAATAAGTTTTAATAATGATAATAACTATTTTTTGTTGTGTTTGAAATACAGAAATTATCAAATTAAGGTTTGCCAGCAAGTTTAAATTTCAGCATTTATTGTTTTTTTAATTAGCATATCGTCATTATATATATATAGATGTGTTAATAATGGATTGAAATTTTCACAATAATGAAGAAAATGATTTAGAATTGAATGAAGCTGTTTGATTTTTTTTAAAAAGGGAAATTTTCCTCCTAAAACAGCTATTAATGCTTACTATAAATTTCTATAACAGGCTGAACACAACAGAGCGCACCAAAAGTAGTCTGAAGAAAAGGCTCTGCTGTCATGGAGGACTCCCCTGGTGGTTCATCTTTATTGGGTGGCTGCTAGTTATTGCCACCAGTGTTGTAGCAGGATACTTCACAATGCTCTACGGATTGAAATTTGGGAAGAAGCGGTCCATTAGCTGGCTGATATCCATGATTGTTTCCTTTTTTCAGAGTCTTCTCATCATTCAGCCGTTGAAGGTGACAAACTGCCTCCATCCTCTGTATGACTGTCATCACAAATTGCATATCGATGTGTGGATTATTGTGAATAATTTCAGAGATTCCCTACAAGTCAAACCTTTCGTCGGTGATCGTTCTGTACGATAAATCAGATTCATGCCTCTTTTGCAGGTTGTTTGTCTTGCGCTCTTCTTTGCACTTGTAATAAAAAAAGTAGAAGAAGATGACTATCAAAATGTGGAATTTGTAGGAAACACCAGAAATACAGGTAAAATATATACACTTTATGAATCCACGTTTATGATCTGAAACTTGTAAACTAATGAAACAGTTTCTGGTCCCATAGGTGATTTCAGGGACCAGCAAACAGTCAGACGGGACAGCAGTATCTACAAGCCTCCTCCACCCGCCGACATTGAGAGGATGAGAAGGAAGAGGATTCTGGAACAGAAGGCTTTTTCCCTTCTCATGGAAATTTTGAGTAAGTGAAAAACAATGTTTGATTATTATACTTTATTTTAATAAAGATCTGTGCTTTCATCAAGTCAATTAAAATTCAATAGCTTTAACCAGAACTGAAAGCCTGGTCTGACACGAGGTGTTCCAGCACCTGACAGCACAATCATAGACCATCCTGATGTATTGCATAATTATCATTACTTACTGTGGAGGAATAAATATTGCAACACCTGTTTTATTAACTTCTCACCGTTGTCATTCCTGGATGTCATTTGGAGAACAACTGTGCCCTTTTTTTGCAGCTTACATGGGGTTTATGTGGATGCTGCTGCTGGTGGCATACGGCCAAAGAGACCCCAACGCGTTTTACTTGAATGAGCACATCCGCAACAGCTTCACGGAAAATATACCAGACAGCATGGGTCTCGGAGACGTGTTCATTTGGGCGGAAACGTCTCTGCTAAGTAATCTTTTTGGAGACTATCCAGGTGAATATGCATGATTATTTCTGTAAATGTCAGTGGTTCTGTCTCTCTGTCTCTGGACACAGACACAGACAGCATACTTTTAGAGAATTGTGAATCATTTGTTACTTTTTTTTTTTTTTTTAACAAAAATAATGGGTTAGTCTAAACTGTTGAATATTTACACCCGAAACAAGTTGTTTTTATTCAAGAAAAACACATGTCTAGGTTAGTTATGTGTGTGTGTTTTTTTAAAAATCTTTTCATGTTGAATTTTAATAAGATGCTTTACTCAATGAGAAATATAAAAATGCTGTGTTTTAGGTTTTATCACAGATGGAAACTCTAAACTGGTGGGTAATGCTCGTCTTCGTCAGCTGAGAGTGAAGAAGAAGTCTTGTGCAATCGCTGGCCCGATGTTTCAGTTTGTGCCAGACTGCCGTGCTCCATACTCGTGGGAGGTGGAGGACATGGGCTCTTACGACCCTGGTTGGAACTATTCTGTGAGGTCTAACATTTCTGGGGGTGTTTCCAGCCCATGGAGCTACCAGTCCCAGGCACAACTCAGGGCTTACCCTGTGTGGGGCAAAGCAGCCCTGTACAGGGGAGGCGGCTTCGCAACGGAGCTCGGCCCCGATTTACAAAACGCCAGCAGGTGCGTTCTTTAGCAAAAACATGATTTCCTTGTTTCACTGGGACGTAAGTTTGCATTTCCCTCTGGGGCCTTTGTCGACTCATAGACGCTCAGTTCTATTAAATCAGTCAACGTATAAATATTAAAAACACATGAATGTGAAAGGGCCTAACATTAACAGATCCTTACATTCTTTATTGACAGCACTCTTGAGTATCTGCTCAGGAACAAATGGATGGATGTGTACACCAGGGTGATCTTTGTGGAGTTCACTGTTTATAATGCCAATGTGAACCTCTTCTGCATCGTCACGTTCATATTGGAAACTGCAGCCACGGGTAAGGTTGAGATTTTTCTATAATAAGAGAAAACATCATGCCACAGTCACATCTTTGCCAAACATTCAAATGTTAACACCTTTGCTGAAGATGATTTTTGGAGCCAGTTGTAAAGAGTTTGTTACATTGGGAGGTTAGATTGTGCTGAAACAGAATTATTCTGGTTTGCAGGAGCATTTCAGCTCAGCAGCCAGCTGCACAGCATTCGACTTTATCATTCACCTGGAGGTCTTCACATCTTCGTCTGGGCTGCTGAGCTCATATATTTACTTTTTATCCTCTATTATATGTTCCTGCAGGTACGTGCTGACAGGAATGCTACATAAAATTGTTTGGTCAGTTGTTAACAATACGTGTGTTTGAATCCAATTTAATCAGGCAGTTGGGGATGTTTCCTCTAAAAGGCAGCTCTCATTTGTCCATTCAGCTCATGAGCAGTATTTATTTATTTATCTTTTTATTTTTTGCTTGTTTCTTTTCTAACCCTTTATCCAGAACACATCCCTGGTATGAAGGATTTATTCTGCAGGATAAATAGAAATTTTCTTTTCCTTCTTTGCTTTTCTCGGTACAGTAGATTTGTATTTATTATAATAAGATTGCATATTTATATACATATGCATAAGTTTGATAAGGTGTCAGAAGGATTTTACACAAATTTGATCCATTCTAATTATGGCTATGTATTTTAGATTAAAGAATCGAATAAATACACATAACATCAATTTTTTTAAAAAGTCTCTAATGAGAGATTCACCACTGTCTCGCTTGTTATTGGTGGAATCAAGCTTTACTGTTTGTGATAATCCTCTCTTTACTTTACCTCAAAGGGTAAATTAATGAGGCGGCTGCAGTGGGCTTACTTCAGCAGTGTGTGGAACCTTTTTGAACTGTCCATCATCCTGCTAAGCTGGAGCGCTGTGGCCTTGTTCACTAAGAGGACCCTGCTGGGCGACCGGGATATGGATTATTATCTAAACCACAAAGACCAGTGAGACAAACACATGTTAACATGCTTTATCCTTCGTGTGCATTACATGACAATGTACAGTACATGTCAAACCTGCAGCTTCAAGCTTCAAAGGTAAACAGCGTTAAATTCAGGTTTAGACACTTTTCGATTCCTGATTTATGGATAGAAGGGAGAATCGGTGCTCCACATTAATCTAGGATGAAATATCTTAATTTATTGCCATGGGATCACAGTCAGCAGAGGATTAATCCTGAAAATGAAGTGTTGTTCAGATGATCATTTTGTTTCTTCCAACAAGTTCACATCATGAATGTGCACCTAATTACAGCTGGTCCAACTACCAGCATGCAACAGTGCATAATACATCAGAGTAAGGTGCAGTACACATTCCAGTGCAGTTCGCCTTGACTGTCATTTTTCCTTAATTCTTTTAATGCAGATATATGCTTCAGTACATTAAGCCCAGATTGCTGTCAGACTGAGTGAGAAAAATAACTATTCTACAACCTTCAGAACACTCAAAGTGCTTGTGCTTTGTGAATCATTGTATTTAAGTAAATTATCTTCCCTTTACATATTATAAAGCTCGCAACTGTGACGGTCAAGAGTGCAATCATTTTCTTTTGCATCAGAACGACAGTCATTATCACCACCCCTAATTTTCAGAACAAAATGAACATGTGTGCACAGAGGAGGAAGTTGTTCAATGCTTGGGCTTGTGTGGTATGAAAAATCTCAAGTTCATGTCAGAAAACAACAATGCACTAAAAACCATTTAATGATGACAGAGTGAGACTTCGGCCCTGAATTGCTCTCCTCCTCTAATCATTTCACAGTGTCTTTGATGCATTATTTGGTATATTTATTACACCATTATACTGTGTTCACAGGTTCGCCAGTTTTTTCGAGACAGCCACGGCAGACTCACAGCTCCGATATCTGATCGCCTTCCTGGTCCTGCTCTCCTCCGTCAAGCTGTGGCACCTGCTCCGCCTGAATCCAAAGATGAACATGATCTCTGCGACGCTGCGGCGGGCCTGGAGTGACATATCTGGATTTCTCCTGATTATAGTTATCATGTTGGTGGCATATTCCATCGTGGTGAGTGCCAGCTACTTTACAGAGATCTGACAAGATCCTGTACAACAGTATGAAGTTTATTCTCTGAGGAACTGAAAATTATAAAATAATAAAAATAATACGATCATATATTACAGATTAGTAATAATCTGGCTAGTATTAAAGTAGTTCAGTACTTTAATTCTAGCCAGTTTGCAGCACAGTCAAGAACCTAAGGACCTTTGTATAGTTTTGCATCTTTTACAGAAGTCTCTGCAGGGATTTCTGACATGATTTAGGTAATACATCTGTCAGGGAGAACAGCATAACTAGGTCGGAAAGCTTGTTTGACAGTTTCTGGACATCATGTTCCAAAATTGATTACAGAAGCATGAAACTAAAAATTCTGACAAGTGTTGGAGAAATTTTTAGAGCGTAACCGCCAAGATCCAAATTCATGGTGGATGTAGACAGACTCTGAAGTCCAGTGGCCATCAAATAGAGCAGCCATTTGAGTGAGGGAGCCATTTTTTTTTGGGTGTCCCGTGTTGGCTTCACGTCAGTAAGTGTTGCACAGATGGGTTTTAAATTTTAAATTTTTGGTATATATTTTCTATATTTAAACTGATGCCATATAAATAAATATAATGCAGACTACATTACCTCAGTCTATTATTTACTTGTTATTAGAGCAATGTGATTTATGGCTGGAAGATATCCTCTTATAAAACCTTGGCGGATGCTCTGGTGACCGTCATAAGTTTGCAGATTGGAATCTTCGACTATGACGAGGTATGTGAGATCATCACAACGCAAGGTGCTTGAATATGATTTGTATTTTCCCACAGAAATGCAAACTATGAAGTTAAAATAAGTATTTTTATTCTGTTTCCAGGTTTTGAACTGCAGCCCTATTTTGGGTGGATTACTCTTTGGTTCCTGTATTGTATTCATGACATTTGTCGTGCTTAATCTACTCGTTTCAGTGATTCTCGTCGCCTTCAATCAGGAGCAAATGCATCACAAGGTAATTCTACCCCAGTATTTACAGATTACCTCCAAAAACACTGAAAAAGGGGCCTGGTGGTGCCCTTTATTAATTTGTTTTTTAAGCTATCTTTTCATTATGAAAAAATTTTAGAAGCTTCATTTAAAAGTGGACCTCACCTTCATCTGCTGCACAGTTTCATCTTCTGCTAGTTAACAAGTAAAAAGACTGCAAGCTTGGAGAACATCGTTCCAATATTTCTTCTCACCCTGTAAAATGATGTCATCTCGTATCTCTTCCAGCCTTCAGATGAAGAGGAGATTGTAGATGTGATGCTGGAGAAAATCTGCAGTCTTTTTGGAATGGGATATAAAAATGCAAAGGGTTCCGTTGGGCCTAAGGAGAGCAGGACCAGCGACCTGAACAGCAAAAATATGCTGAAAAATGATTTGCAGACACGTGACAACAAGCTTTAAGTTTACATATGAATGTTTGTGGAGGCAACTAAATATTTTTTGACAGCTAATTCAACTCACTCATTTGTTCCTTTTTGTTATTTGATGCTTGTTCCCCATTTAAGGTCGGAACAGGCTGTACTGCTTTGTATATTTTGTTGTGGTAGATTATTGTCATCAGACACAGAATTTTACTCCTTATTCTTGTTTTGAATAGGTACGCTATGAGAATATTTTTGTTCATAGAGGTGTTTTTCTCATCAATCGTACGAGCATGCACAAAGAATAACAGGATATCAGCAGACAACGGATCAGTTCACTTGAAAAAAGCTGCATGATTAGAAGAAATCAGTAAACGCGTGTTTGACTTTGCTAGAGCAAAAACATTATCAACTTCATATCATTTAATTAAAAAGATAAATAAGTATATGAATTGATTCTGCTTTAATGCATAATTTTATTCTGCACTTTCATTATGTATTTTAACATTTTATGCCTGGTCAAATAAAGTGGGATTTTTTCTGTGTCAGAGACGGTGCTGATTTATCAGGTTTTACATCTACAGCAGTTGAGTAAAGATTGACTTGGCATCAGCAAAAATTACACTTTAAAAAAAAACCATGAGCAAACATTCAGCAGCTGTTCGGGGACAAATTAAACAGAAGAACAACTGAACCATTTACAACTTATTCCAACAAACTCCACATGATCAGATTTCAAGCTGCGCTCAGCTGCAGCACTTCACCCAATGGCGCTCTGGGGCGCATTGTTCTGGTAATCCCTCTTTAGATATCATCATCCACTGACAAGCAATGGGAGAAAAAGACATTTGCTTTATCACGCAGACACATTTCCATCCAAAATTACAGTGGTAAAGGGAAAACATATGTTTCTGTGGCTGCTGGACAATGAAAGCCATCTTTAGTACTCGCAGTTCTAGGTAGTTTTCCTAAATGTCACATCTTGTGCTGTATGTGATTCACATAATAAGCAACTATGTCACTGTTTGTGACATTTGCAATAGAATGGGTTTAAAGAGAGTGAACAGTAAACAAGGGTGTTTTTCCGCACCCTGCTGCATTTGATTTCAGTCCATTTACATGTTTTGTTTGCTTGTTTGTTTACTTCCCTCAAGGGTCAAGATCAAGGATGTGATATAATTTTCCCCTTGTCTCCCTGAATAGAACACCTTTTGTTTCATCTTTCTATCTTATCCTGTTACTGAGATATGTGTAAAAAAAAAATGTACAAAAGTTGAGATGTGACCAATGTGTTTTTTCTTTCATTTTTCTATCTGCAGCGGTTATGAAGATATTTTTTGGACGGATGAAATCACAAACACTGACAATTACAATTCATCACCGCTTCATGGGATGTAATAAAATATTAACACTTACAGATAGAATGGATATGGATAGAACACTTATGGATAAATTATTATGTAGCTTATTTTGCTTTTTAAAATAATTTCTGTTCCAGACAGAAACCTGACTGTAATGCATGAGGATAGAATCCAATCATCTTATAAAAATTCATTTGTAAAGTAGAATGCTATAAACTGATAATGCGTGACAATTGCAGTCTTTCACAAAGCCGGATTTTGTGTATTATATATGGAGTTTGTGTCTTGTGCCTCTCATGCCATTAAATGACAGCTGAATGTTACAAAGACACTGAAAAGGTGGTTTGAAAACAAACTTTTATCAGCAGACATGAATGAAAAGGAGGACAACTAGAACAGGATTAGAATTTTTTTTAAGGCATTTTGCACCGGAACAGAGACACTCAATTTTTTACAGCCCCTTCTGAGGTTGAAAAGGCACATGAACAACAAAGATCCTGTTTTGTGACAATTATAGGATTTTGTAAAACTACAAAAATGCATGCACAACATACACACAAACCCATATACACAAACATAGCGACAACCAAATCCAGCGTTTGACATTCTGCCGAGCAGTTAACGGTGATTTTTTTTTTTTTCATGCACTGCATCCATCCTTACTTGATGTCCAATATAACAGGTATGTGCCAATGGCTGACCACTGATATGGCACCTTTTACAAGCTGTAAACATTGTGGGAGACTCAAAGTCCCAGTTTGTAATGAAATGTTTCTTCAACATGAGCAGACTGTCTGTACAAGGCAAGTTCATTTGTATACCATGATTCATACACAAGGCAAATTCAAAAGTTCTTCAAAATGTCACAGAAATACAATCAGCACAAAACATTAAAAATTAATTACAGATGATTTAAAGGTAGACATTGAAATCAGAAACTAAAATCATAAAAATAAAACAGTTTAAGAATCAAAAGTACATTAAAAGTCAAAATTTATGAACATAATAAAAATAAAATATTAATAATAAATGAACAGATAGTAAAAAAAAAATGTTTTCAGGCTTGATTTAAAAGAGCTGACATTTTTTGTAGCCCTAAAGTGTTCAGGAACTTTGTTCCACAAAAGAGGAGAATAATGGCTGAATCCTTCATTCATTTTTTTACTGCTTGTTCCACTTATGGGAGGTCGCAAGGGTTTGATGCAGCCTAACACAGCTGACTAGCGAGGGAGAGGCGTGGGACACTCTGAGCACGACGCCAGTGTAATATCTGGATGCTGCTTGACAGTTTTTGGTTCTGATTTTGGAACACACAATCATGTAGTCCCCAATGACCTGAGGGCTCTGAATGCTTCAGACTTTCCATACCTGTATGTTCCATTACACAGAAGTTGATGAGGATAAGGATGAGAATGATCAGGCTGGCCATCCCTTTTAATCACAGATCTCTAGATCCTCCATCCTGTCTGTTAAATACCCTCCCACGTCACACGGAAATGATTCATTCTTCGCCTCGCTCAGAGTTCCACACAGGGATGCGAGTGAAGTATTGGTTTATCAGCGTACAGCTCTTCTTTTACTCAGTGGTCTTATTAGTTCTAGTTAGCACCGAATTAGCATTCTTTTGTCGTAAATTAAAAGGTATAGTAGTGTCACAATTTACCTTCTTCCGGATTAACTTCCAACATGTGAATTTTGGTTTGCAGGTATGTGTTACACATAGGTGCCCTTAAACAGTACTGAGTGGGTTACAAAATGTGATAAAATACACTGGTAACCTCCTGTATCCAACAAAAAAAATGATAGTCCACCATGATTTTTCGGTATCCACGCATAAATTCCAGCAGTTGGAGGAAATAAATCCGTGAAAATAAGTAGAAAATAAATAGTAGAGGCGGGAGCAAGCAGGAAAGTGTCCTCAAGCTGGAAACCTTAGATAACAGGCAAGCACAAGTCCCACTTTGTACTTTAGAATGAACGCATATTTTTCAAGATCTTATTTCCTTCCTTTGTCGTTCTCATGCTCAAAGAGGAAAAATTTCGCTGAAAAGCTTCATATGAATTTCTATATAATCTTACCACTACAGTGTCTACAACAGCATCTGTTCCATTAGTGACAATGAGTGCAGCTTGTTGTGACCTCCATCCATCCATCAGTCATAATTTTGTTGCACTCAGGCTGCCAGTGCTGAAATATATTAATTTGACATTTTGTCACTTCACCCTGGTTTTATAAACACATACAGAATATCCCCATTAAAAGTATACATTTTTATTCATAATATATGCATACTGAACAAGTATAACTATGGAGGTCAATGAGTTCAACAGACTTTTAACATTTGTTGTCAATATCAGCAGCTCAGGGTCATAGCATGGTATAATTTGTACCTGTAAGTTTTTAAAAAATATATTTTCAAACCATGTTTTCTTTAATACCCTGTGTAAATGTTTAACATTTTAATGACTCCAAGTTGTCGTATGAAATGAGACATCCTGGTGTAAGTACTGCAAACTGGAACTAAATTTTAACTGTGACTTTATTCTTTGTACGTCCACTTCTATTTCTTTTGCTCTCGAGTCACATGATAGGACCGAAACGGCACACTTCATGTTCAAAGACAGCTTTTACAGTGCTTCCTCCTCATCCTCTGCTGAAGCATTAACAACATGCATGTTTTCCTTCAGACAAATATCATCCACCTGCTTGGGACCACTGTCTTCAGGTTCCGCGGGTATGGAAAGGTCAGAGTTACTGATGACGTATCCTGGGAGGGTCGTGTCGATGTTCTTGACTTCAGGACCTCTGCTGTGATAAAGTCGGCTTGAAACAAGGGTGGTGGACCGTGTGGAAGGGCCGCCCTCGGCCAGGTGAGACTGGCTGCTGGTGCTGTTGTTGTTGTTGTTGAGGCCAACAACGACAGAACCGTAATGGTAGCAGCTGCAGACCATCGGGCCCTCCCACTCTAACGCCAGGGTCCAGCGTGTCCATGTTTTCTTGATCTCCGTTTGAACCTGAGAGTGTGGAAATTTAAAAAAAAATCTATTGTAAAGGATCATATGATTCAAGTATCCTAGAGTGAATGATAAGAGTCTTATTCTTGGATATTGGAATTTAATTAATCAAAATAACACTGAAATGAGTGCTCCTGTTAGGAGAATGACAGCACAGTTCATCATTTTAATTAGGGAGGAAATAACAGTTGAAGTGGAAGCATGAGTTGGTGAACTGTGTAACATTTTTACTAATTTTACTTACTATTGCATGAAGGTGATTCTACTTTAAGAACGCCTTGAATCACAACTTTAGTTTATTTTGGTGCATTTGTATTCAGGCTGCACTGTTCTATGGAATGAATAACAAAATTTCCTCACCTCTCCGTTGCAATAGCAGTAGATAATTGACACAAAGAAACCCTAAAATAAAGAGATTGACTCATTAATCGTAAGTTCAGATCCATCGCAACTGTGAACGATTATTTTGTGATGATTGTTCTCTGACATGTTATAAACTTTGCTCCAACTACATGCTGTGACACTGATCGGGCCTAACGCATGTATCTTCACCACAAATCACATAATTAATGTGAGAAAGTACCTGAAAGGAGTTGAAGAACAACTCACAATACATGCGGACCTCCCAGCTCTGTCCCGCAAATGTATGAGGCATCCCAACAAAGATAATGTAGTAAACGCCAAACACCAGTACTAACACAAGGGTGGACTTGGCCAGTTTCCTATGAAAACACACACACACACACACACACGCACACACACACACACACACACACACATCAGCGGAAAGCCTAAAAATGTGTTTGTGGCCAAAGAGCAGCAAACAAATGAGGTCCATGCACAAGTGGTGGTGGTGGCTGATTATCCTGCTGAGACTGTGAAAGCTGATTAGACTGATGTAGTTGGTGAATCTGTGAAAACTGGGCAGTCATCACAAGTGGAATGTATTCATTAACATCAAGAAGACACCGTGAGAATTTTATATTCTTGAAGACAGCGGAAAGATGATTGGCTAATAGCGAAGGTATGTTACAGTCCCATTGGATATGTTCACCACATATACCCCCTGTCACCAAGTTTAACACTCAAACTGAAAGTTGTTTGTTTGTTTTTTTAACTCTACAGCCTGATCCTTCCTGTTTTCCAAGAAGGAAAGTGAAATTTGCTCCTTTAGGTTTCAGATTGTTGCACCAAGTTTCTTTCCCAAGTACAAAGCATTTGTTTGTTGCGAACCCTTGACACAATAGCATAATTTTCTATTGGAATATTTTGTTTCCTGGAAGCGTTAAAGACTATTAAATATAGAGTGATCCATTTGGTATTTTTGTCTGTTGACATCAAACTGCACTCCTGCATGTTATTGGAAAAATATTTGAAAGCTTGAACTTGACCTGTTAAAAAAAATGAATGAATTACAAAAATATAGAAATGCAATGATGTTTGTAACCAAAAGGAAAGGAAAGCAGCAGTGTTCAAGATACATAAACAAATGAGTTGAAAATGAGTTTCAGGTTATTGACTTCTACCATTCCCAATCTAAAGTCATTTCTCTCCAAAGTCTTATTTCTGCAACTAAGATCTTTGAGTTAGATATTTTATATCCACAGCTTTGAAACTACTACTCTGGAAATGAAGGGTGTGTTCGATACATTTGCATAATAAACAATTTGCTCTGAAATAACTTACACTAATTGTGGAATTAAGTACAATGTCCCAAATTACAAAAGCATTAAGTATTACTGTATGATGTGAGTAACACTCCACAGCTGTAAGTGTGTCCTAATATGTGGAGGTAAAATAAATAAATATCTATTTTTTTACTTATATACTTTGATATAAGAGTTTCAGCTAAAGTGAAAGGAAAGGTGTACAAAACTGTGGTGAGACCAGCGATGTTGTTTGGTCTAGAGACAGTGTCACTGAAGAAAAGACAGGAGACAGAGCTGGAGGTAGCAGAGATGAAGATGCTGAGGTTCTCTCTGGGAGTGACCAGGAAAGATAGGATCAGGAATGAGTACATCAGAGGGACAGCACATGTTAGAGGTTCTGGAGATAAAGTCAGAGAGGCCAGACTGAGATGGTTTGGACATGTCCAGAGGAGAGATAGTGAATATATTGGTAGAAGGATGCTGAGTTTTGAACTGCCAGGCAGGAGGCCTAGAGGAAGACCAAAGAGGAGGTTTATGGATGTAGTGAAAGAGGACATGAAGGTAGTTGGTGTGAGAGAAGAGGATGCAGAAGACAGGGTTAGATGGAGGCAACTGATTCGCTGTGGCGACCCCTGAAGGGAAAAGCTGAAAGGAAAAGAAGAAGATACTGTTTTAATCACACGCATGCATATTAGTGTGTACAGGCCCCTGTAATACACACAACCACATACAAGGGGGCCTGTAAGCATGCAATGGGAGGTAGAGTGGTGGGCAGCCACTTTGTGAAGCGCCCAAATGAGCAGCTTGTGAGGGGGACAGTGCCTCGCTCAAGGGCGCCTCGGCAGTGCTTCGGAGGTGAGCTGGCACCTCCCACTGTCAGCCCACACTCTGGGTGTTTTTGGGCGGGAGCGGGGATTGAACCGCCGATCTTGGAACATTTGACGACCGACTCTACCGCTTAGCCACGGCCGCCCCATTTTAATAATAATAATCGTGTTCATAATAATAATAGTAATAAAATGCTGATTTTTTCATGAAAGAAAAATGTGAAAATCCTTTGTTACCTGATGCATCCATTCAAACTCTGCTGAAAATAAGAAGCTAAGTGTTGCTGCACAAATTGGGATCAAATAAAATTGCTAGTAATCTTCTAGGCTGGGATTTGACAGGTGGGGAGAAAATTAAAAGTGTAACACCAAGAGAATGGGTTCGACAAAATATGAAATTTAATGGTGATAATTATCCCCTTGGGGAGATAAATACAGTTCATTACATTTCAATTACATTTCAATTCATTGAATAACTATTCCTTACCATGAATTTCCAACCTAACCCAAATATCAGGAAAGATTCCTTCATTTATTGAATGCATGACATTGAGAACCAAATTGATCTGTGGGAGAGACAGCCATCATAACCTCAGCACAGCCAGCAGACCGGAAAAACATGGTATTGTCACGGTTTGGCGTGGCAGTGCTGGTGTGTGGCAGGGGGAGGCCAAGCTTGTGGGTGGAGCCACGGCTCCACACCTGTTGGTCCTCTCCACACCTGTTGGTCCTCTCCACACCTGTTGGTCCTCTCCACACCGGAGACTCATCCACACAGCCTTTCTGATTATCACACTTGAACTTGCTTTGTTGCTTTGGTGCTAATAACCATAAGGCTTTTTAAGCCTGGCTCCATGAGAGCTCAGTGCTGGGGACTCTGTTAAATTATGTAGATTGAGGATGGGTCATTGTGGTTTAAATCAGTCTCTATTTATTATAGGAAAACATGTCACAGGTTTATGTCACTGTGGGAGGCCTGAAACAGTTAAGCATGTGTTCTTAGAATGCCGTCAATACAGCACTGAAAGGCTGAATATATCCAGATGGCAGAACTAGAAGTTCAAGTCTTTTCTATTTCTTCTTTGTTTGGCCACTTTGAGAACCATCAATTGATTTCCAGAGCAGTCTTGAAGTTTTTGCATGAAACTGGACTATATGGAAGAATCTGAAGTAGATTAAAATAACTACCAGTGGAGGGCAGTAATATGCAGTACAGCGTCTAAACTGCCGGAAATCAAGAAGAAGAACAAGAAGAAGAAGAACCTCGGAGCAGGTTCGTTTTCTCTTGTTAGGTTCCTGTAAGTCTTTCTGTTTTTTTGTCTTGTTTAGTTCCTGGAAGTATTTCTGTGTTGAATAAATCATGGATGGAAGACTTGCTTTCGGTGTTCTGCATTTGGGTCCAAACCCCTACCCACGTGACAGGTATAATAAAGTGTGGCACTGCCACCTTTATTTATGTCAAAGCTGCTGGAGCACAATTTCACAATTTATCCAAGCTCATTTTAGTTCCTGCTTATCTTATTTTCAAGGTAAACTCCAGCAGGGTCCAACCCATCAAAACCACGATCAATGATCTTTATAGCATCAATTAGCCACTCTTCTCAGAAAGCACAATACAATAATGCTAGCAGTGGGGAGCATTAAGGATTCAACGTAAGTGTGAAAATGAAAATTATATATGTAGGAGCATGTGTCCATCAACGTGCATTAGGTTTAGTCCCCAAACGGTAAATGATGTGTTTACATAGTCAAACCATTGGCTGCTTTTCTGGCTTTAGAGAACATTACTGTATAGTTTAATCTGACAGTGGACTGACTGTGACCAACTTACATTGGAAGAGGCAGGTACAAGGTGTGTTTCCAGAAAATGTGTTGCTGGTGGTAAACATGGAGTCAGAGGAGTACAGACCTGTACTGTTTCCTGGTGTCGTACCTCCCTGCATTGGTTTCTCGAATTTTCGTGGCCAACACTCGTACAATATTCACAAACAGAATGAAGTTGAGCTGAAAGAGAACACAACAAAAATGGTATTCACTATTCCCATGGTTCCATCACGACTCCTAAGATGTCCTTGTATTTGTCCATCTCTCTACCAACTCTCCCTTTCCTTTTCATCTATTCATTACCAGTCACTGTCTCACTCTTCATTAGATTACTGATCAATCTTAGTGGTGGATGTACGGTGTCCTTAGAATGCCACCCACATCCAGCTCTCGCTATTCTAGTGTCACCCTGTTCAGCCTAAATCTGCTCAGATTCAGATTAAGCTCAGACTCTGCAATGAACCTGAACCCATCATTCCCTCACTGTTCCCCTGCTCAGTGTAAAATAGAACCCCTTTGTCAGTATTTTTTTTTGTAATGAAGAGAAGTCAATATAGTTTGAGACTGACAACTGGCAGATTAACATAAGCAAGAGAATTTTCATTCAAGCCAGTCACACACGGTTGAGTGAAATTAACCTCTGTTCATTCTTTCTCCAGCTCATTCAGATCTAATTAGTGTGACAATAAAAGAACTAAAATGAGTACTACAGAATATGCTTCAGTTGTAAATGGCATGTTCCGCCATGCGCTGGCATCTCATGTGGGGTCTATCCCACTTCCCCCAGTCCAGCTGGGACAGGTTGCAGCAGACCCGTGATCCTCAAGGAAGATAAGAGGCTGAAGATGAGACGAGTGGATCATCTTCTCGTCAAGATGATTGAATATACAGTATGTATGTACTGTATGTATGTGGTGTCTTCCTACAAACTATTAAATTATGAAAATGTGGGAAACAATGGAATTGCAATTGAGCTACACATTTATTTCCTAAAGTAGGACACAAAACTTACTGACATCCTGATATATCACTTCTGACTTGCGCATGTCAGCCCTTTTTATTAAACAGTGTAGGATCTCTGTAAAAAGTGAACAGTCACAAGAAGCAAAAAATGGCATCATAATAAAAATCCTGTACACACCTCATGAAATGTCCCCTATAGAAATCACACATTGACCTGGTACAGTCATGCATCATGATTGCCGATGCAGAGAAATGATCCTGCAGATCAATGGTCATTTTAAGGTGAGCCATGGAAGATACTAAGGAGGTGTGTGTGTGTGTGTGTGTGTGTGTGTGTGTGTGTGTGTGTGTGTGTGTGTGTGTGTGTGTGTGTGTTCATAACTGTATTGTGTTGACAGGCAGAAACTTGTGCAATGCTGTACATGGAAGGGAGATTTTAGGAGTTCTTTAACGTTCATTGAAATTTTGCTTTTCACAAATCTTACCCCAACAGCTGTCAAGATGGGAACCTGGTAGATCCACTTAAGGTTACCAGCACTTAACTCCCAACACCTGCAGTCAAATACAAAGATGAAGCTGAAGAAGTACAGAAATGTAGTGTATGCAGCTAAAAAAAAAAAAAAAATGGAGGCTGGTGTTGAAAAGACTTTGTGGAGATTCAAACTCAGCACTAAACAGATACCAAATAAATGAAAATATAATGCAAAACTACATTATGATTAGAAATCATTCAAACTGTGAAAGCAAAAGGTTTAGGTTTATTTATTTTTTAGGTTAATATATATATATATATATATATATATATATATATATATATATATATATATATACAGCAAACATTGAATAAGCATTTCATAGAAAATTAGGGACACTTCAAAAGAGTTCACTGCTGATTCAAATGTCACCACAATTACCTATTCTGAAATTTCCCCACTTCTGATGTCTCCTTTCATGTTTGCAATGAAGTCTACCTTCCAGATGTTTGACCTTTCATAACGTCTTGATTTTTTTGTTCATCTCATGGTGTAAAGGTGGCTTTCAGATGGAGGATTGGTACCCTCACCTGGCATCTGCGAGCGTTGCCCTGACAACCCCCCACACAGCCACAAAAACAGCAGGAACACCTGAAATCACAAATGAGATAACAAATGAGCTGTGTTGATGACATATACGATCTGATGCTTCACATTCACCTGTCCTTCAATGTCTTGGGTTTGATGCTTCGGGTACCTTTGTACTACGAGGAATGCACTTTTCCAAACTATATAAATGAAATACAAAAAAAATCGGGGGAAAAAAGATATGTTTTCATTGTAACTTCACCTCAAATCACTCCAGTAATCTGAAGGTGAAACATACGAACTTGAGACTTTCTTTCATTGAAAAGATTGGGCCTTGCAAAACTATTAAGTTTATTGATTGACATCCCATCATGCCCTTCGGCTCTGCTCGCATTCACTACCCCTACTCATCCGATCTCTTTCTCACAATGGAGGGCTTCACAGTTTTTGTGTAATTTCTCTGTGTGAGTGGTGTGTGCTTATGTTTGGTTGCTTGCCACGACACATACTGTGACTGACAAACGGCTGCCAGCATCAGGCTCAATTTGTAACCCATTAGCTCTGCTGGTGTCTTCTCTTATTTTTCAGCAGCTTTTTTGTGAACTTCTTTCTTTTTAGCTAAGTAAAAATAATAATGTGAACGGGATGCTGTCTCTATATAGAATTTTCATTCACTCATTCATCTTCTAAACCGCTATATCTGCCGTAGCGGGTCACGGGAAGCTGAAGCCTATCCCAGTAGGCATAGGACGTGAGACGGGGCAAACTCCGGGAGCGACTGCAACATTTTTATACATTCTACTCTTATCAATCCATTTTCTTAATCTTACCTGGCATTGGATCAGTGGGCCAAGACAGTTATTCCATTGTATCTTTATATATTTACAGATTACACACAGTCATGGACATCATACCTCAACAAATACGTGTTGAGAAGAGCAAAACAGAAAATTAAATCTCGATGAGAAAATGTGTCATTAACTTCAACAGACTTGTCAGAAAGAGAAAAACAAAGAAGAAAAAGATTCACATCCGAATTGACTTTGGGTAATAACTAGGGCTGTCAATTTAACGCGTTAATCAGGTTAATTAATTACGCTGCAAATTAACGCGCTATAAATATTACGCGGCAAGTCAATGCGCGAGCATTTTAAGTTTGGCCCATTGAGAGACCGGTAGGATACAGTGACGTCATTTCCTGCGCCTCGAGTTAAAAGCAGAGTGACTGACAACAGAGATGGACGCGACACAGCAGAGCGAGGCAAGACCAGTCTTTGGACGGAAAGATTATTTATAAAAAGACGGGAATTTCAACAAAAAAGCAGTGATTTGTACCTTTTGTAACAGAGAATTTTCATATCACCGAAGGAGCTCCAGCCTAACGTATCATTTAAATCCAAAACAGGACAAGGACAGAGTTGAACGTTAGCTTACCCTTTTAAAGGAAAAGCCTGTTGGCATCTTGCTATTTAGTTGCCTTATTTAGAGGCATGTTATACTATTCATTTTGAATTGCTGTATTGAGTCAGCTTTAGTATTCATTTTGATTGAGAGTCTGCTTATGTGCCTATTTGAGACTCTGCCTTATTTTATTTCTGAATTTTATTTATATTATTTAACTGTAATTGTATTGCATTCTTGAGAAATGCACTTGGCCTAATTGGTTTGCTGATGTGCTTGGCCTTTTTTCTTTTGAATTCCATTTATAAAGCACACTTAACCAATAAACATGTGGAATTCAGATCTTCTCTTCTTGGTACATTCTATTGATTAGTCATGCACTCCAATTTTCTAATGTCCTAGAATTCAAATTCTTTATTTGGGGGCCTTTAGCAGGTATGAGATAAAAATGCGATTAATTAGATTAAGGAATTACAAATCCTGTAATTAGATTAATTTTCTTAATCGCCTGACAGCACTAGTAATAACTGATCATTCTAATTCACAGTAGCATTCTAAACATTAATATGTCAGACAAAGACATTTTTTCTATTTAATTAAAAAAAAATCTAATTTCTTTTAATCCAAAATGAATATGAATCAGAATATTTTAAGCAGCTCTGCAATAAAAGGGCAACTTATTATCCAGGGTGTACCTGGCCTCCATCCATATCCATTTGGGATAGGCTCCAGTTTATACCTGCAACCCGGAACTTGATAAGCCACTGAAGACGACACTATTACCGATTGTTTCTTCTTTTTAAGACTAAGAAAGAAATAATGAAATTATATGAAGTACTTTGCATTCACCAGACGGTATGCATCCATATTTATGACCACTGAACCCATTATTGTTGCTGCTGTTTAATTCATCTACACTTAACAAGGTTCCCTGTAGAATACTAGAATATATCAGGGCAATTTATTTCCCATGTATTTAATCAGACACTGACAACGAAGAGTAACTGTGTGGTGGATTAGATGCTATGTTTATTTGACACCAATCAATTGTAATGTGTAATGATCCCAACTCACCCCATCCAATGAGCGTGAAGCCCCAGAGGTATTTGGAGTCAGAGCGGAAAGCCATGAAGATGAGACTGTGGAGGTAGAGGCCCTCTACCAGGATCCAGTAGTAGTTGGTGGCCAGAAAATAGATGAAGAGTAGAACCGTCACCTTGCAGCCAATCTGAAACATTCAGAGTTACTTCTTATCTTGTTTCCACTCATTTATTTGTGGAGTACAGTTCTTAAAAAAGGAAAATATCAGAGTTTATATCTTGTGGCAATACTTAAAAATTTGTGCAGCATAAATTCATGTTGTGATCCCCATTTTTTTATTTGTCATGCATTGTGATGTTATAAATCCTTACTATTTACTCTCAAAACCTATAACAAAATATAATACAGTACATGTAGAAAAGTTTGAATGTAACCTTTAAAATAGCAAAGATTGAGTAGGAAAGAAATATGACATTCAACAGTACAGCAGTCCACCATAAGCTCTCAATCCACATACATGATGAATTAATAGACTAACATAAGCTTTTCTCTCTTTAAATTTCCTATAGGAAATCTGCAGGGGGTCTAAAAAGCAGATAATCCACAACAGCCCACAAGATGCTGTTAATGTCACTAATCAAAAGATTCCATTTAAAAAATATACATAATAAGCAGACATTAAATCAAAACTACGCCTCAGGCTTACAAGAAGGTAGCACTTATAGCAGTCCGTCAAGCAATTAAAAAGAAATGAGTGGTAAATGATATTGATGCATAGAATAAATCCAAACCCAGTTTCCATCTAGTTTGGCAGGCCTCCACAGTGTCCAGCAGGTAAACCAGTAAAAGTGACTGACAGTTTCACAGAGGGGAGTTTAATCACGAGCTATTCTTTCAGGATTGAGACAGGAGACACATCAAAAACACTAAATGTCACAGCAGCCGATTCCCCCCGTCGTTTCAATTTTCCTAACACGAACCTCCTTGACAGAGAAACATGAATACAGTTTTCTTAATGATTTCATCAAAACAAATCAGTGTCAGGTAATAAGACAGTGGCCAATCACCATGAAACCACACCCGCCATGAAGAGAATTGCAAGTTATTGACAAAAATAAATCTTAAATGGTGAGTAAGATCCACAACACAGTTGTTGAGATGTATTTTTTTTAAAGGCATGCGCAGATTTATTCTAACTAATACCAGAGGGTTTTAGATTTATTTTTTTTAAAGTTGGACAATTTTCTCAACAGATAAAGGAACACTTAATCCAGAAGGTTTCTATGGCTAGACCGCTGAAATCCCTTCCCACTTGTTTGGAACTGACTTATTAACAAGAGTAGAACTGGTACTTACATACTGGGATTTGTCCAGTGGGGCCATGCTGGCTGGATTTAAATTGTCCAACAGGGTAAAATCAAAGTCCTGCAGTCCAGCGCTGGAATGGACGACTTTGTCCTTGACAAAGATGCTGATGGCTCGTAACATGAAGGAAACAAAAAGGTGCATGTGGATGTAGTTTCTAGTGCAGTGAAGACGTCTGCATTAAAAGGGATAATATATATTTATACATTAGTTATTACACACTCTATAAATACTACTACTACTAACTTCAAACAAATCCAATGCACAAAAAATTGCTGTATTCCTATCAGACCCTTAAAAATATGAGAATTTGTCATTTTTACCTGCCAAAGTGTGAATTCTATAAAATAACCAATCCTGTCAGTTATTACATACAGTATTGTGATGTTTTTTCATCAATGCTACTGCGGCATTCAGCTATGTAGAGACATGGTTTAGCAAAGGAACACATGGTTTTGACAGATAAGTTAAAGAAACCTTATTTATCAAACTGGAGAAAGTCTCTCTGAACAGAGGAGGATTAAAACACACCATCCACAAGACAGCGTTGACCTCCATCCCCAGAAAACACAATAACCAATCACACCTGAGTGCAGAATAATAGCTTAGAAGGTGGGCAGGGCAACGACTGTCAGAGAAATTCTGCCTTGTTTAATGAGAGATGCTCATTCTCTGAATGTCATGACTCTTGCCAACACTTGTATTTTTAATCTTCCTGTTTTCCTGCATTAACATTTTCTGTAATTTCAGAGGATTCTCCACCTCCTTGCACCCATTGAAGTTCATTCCCTCACCTGTGTTGCCCCAGTCACCTGCAACCCGTCTCTTAATCAGCCTCCAGCCGACATAAACTCTGCTCGGAGTTCCCAGCTCCCTACCAGCTTGTTAGCATTTGTACTTGTCAGTATTCCTGTTTTTCACCAGATTATCTAGTTTTGATCTTGCCTGATCCCCAGATTCTGCCCGTAGCATGCAGCATTTGATGTGTTTGCTTGTTTAGACTCATAGCCTGGTGCTCTAATATGGATTCTGCCTTATACTACTTGTTAGATTTGTTTACTTGTTTGATCAGATTCCCTGGTGCTTGAATTGTGCTCTCGAAACTAAATACAGATTTTGATCCTACTCTTCTGTTGTGCTTTTGTGTTCCATCTGTCACTTTTGTCTGAGCCTGACGGTGAAGAATGACAGACTCAGTATGATGAATCCGATCTCTTTAATGTGGGATGGAGAGACTACTTTTGAGTGTCTCTGACAACTGCAGGATGTCTACAGGTTTTATACCATTTTAGGCCCATCCCAACACATTTATAGTGTACAGGTAAATGTCATTTTAGGGTCAGTGAACTGCGCCTTACTATCTGAATGACCTTTCAGGTCAGGCTGTCATAAATGTGTTAATCATTTCCAACAGACACACTGTCTCCCAGAACTCTAATCAGAACTTTAATCAAACCCCCTGGCTGCTCCATCTCTTCTTCTGCTGAATGAATTTTATCCTCAGGGGGTGTAGAGGCTAAGCCAAGCTTTAAGGCACTGAGGTATTCCACTGCAATTACATGAATAACACGCTGATGCGTTTTCTGGTAATCCAAAGTCCAACACGCCACTCTATGCTTGATTACTCTTTTTTATTTCCATTAAGTTTCTCAGTTAACTCGACTAATAATTAACATCAGATAGAAAAAAAATTCACAGTTCAGTGGTCAAGAAACTCTTAATGCTTCCAGGCAGAAACCAAACCTGGCCAAACACTGGTTCCTATTTATCGCAGCACCCACGAGCCCCAGGAGACCTAACTCGCTGGGCTGGATTCGTCAACAAGACAGCAACCCTAAACACTGTTCAAATTCTACTAAGGCATTCAAGCAGAACAACAAGTTCAACGTTCTGGAATAGCCATGAATATTGTCAAAAATGTGTGGTGTGATTTAAAGCAGCCTGACCATGCTGGCAACCATCAAACTAACCGAACTGGAGAAGTGTTATGAGGACAAATAGTCAAAAATTGCTTCAGCCAAAATCCAGACTCTTATTAAAAGCTTTAGAAAGCATTTAGAGGCTGTTATTTCCGCAAAAACAGGCTCTACTGAATACTGATGTAATTTTTGTGGTGAGGTGCCTAAAATTATGCACCTGCCTACTTTTGTTTAAATAATTACTGCATACTTTTTGTAAATCCTATAAACGTCATTTCACTTCTCAAACAACCAGTGATTAATAAAGGAAAATCTGGAAAATGATCAGGGTTGCCCAAAGGTTTTCATACCACTGTAATTAATCTTCATATCATGTTAAAAGCAACAGCAGGAGAGCAATAAGAGCTGAGGAATCATGATCAAAGCTTTGCAGGGGGCTTCACGGTGGGATGTTGTTTCTTTTTTAAGTGATGGAGCTCAGTTCCTGAACATGAAACATTGATGATGCTACTACTGTTACCAGCACAGAATACCACAAACACACTCCTCAAAGCAAATACGCTACGTAACAGGGGGGGGGGGATGCAAATAAAGAATTCCTGCTGCATTTAAAACACACAAACTGCATATCAACACATTTCCTTCTAATGTGAGCACAAAGTGGAACAACCTGATGGGCGACCAGAGGATAGAGATTAGTTTTTTAGAATACAGAATATCAAACTCCTTATCCTCCCTCAGAAAGAACTCTCTTGCAAACTGGAGCTAATTAAACTGACATGTAGGTGCTGACCTGGAGACTGATTGTTTGTTTATAGCATAGTAGCAACCCAGCAAACAAACCCCCTGTCCGGTTATTGATGACAGTTTGAGTGACATACTGTACATTCTATTGCACTTATCAGAAAATAATTTTACTTATGAATTTAGGCTAGTGTTGTTCCGCAATTAAGACACAGCAAAATAGAAAATGCACAAATAAATAAGTTGCATGAACCCGTGGATTTAATCCATTAGATATACTGTAAAGTAAATCACTGGCAGGTACGCACACACACACATACACAAACACACACACACAAATATATGTGTGTTCCTAGGCTCAACATGGAAGTACAAATTAGGACATCACTTAAGTGCTATAAAATCCTGTTGTACCTGAAGTATCCAATGACGAAGATGGCCACCAGTAGAGAACTGAAGGACACCGCATAACCAACGGTGTACATGATATACAATCGTTCAAAGAAGTTTTGCTGCAAACATAAAGAGGAACATTAGTTTGTTAGTTGGCTCTTTGAGGTGACCCTGAGCACATTGATACTATGAGAGAAGGAATCTTAAATATTTCATATTTGTATTGAGGGAAAAGCCGATACACTGAATACTTGCAATTATGCCAGCAGACGCTGCAGTATCACCTGAACAATTACCAGATTCATGAAAGCATTAAACACACATTCCCAGAGCTCTCCATTGCCAGTCTGTTTTGTCTGATATCAAGATAACAGCAAAAAAGAAAAAGGATTTTAAAAGCATGCTCATGAAATGATTTTGATGAGAGGGAAAATGATCTTTAGGTGCTAACCAAGTGCAAAAAAAAAAACATCAGGGGGAAAGGATTTGTGTGATCATCTCAAAGTCAAAGTCAACTTTATTGCAGGCAGTACAACAGGCAGTACAACAGAGTTGTTTTTAATCTAAGTTTTTATCTAAACAACAGATAAAACAACTCAGATAGTGGTTTGGTTTTTCCATCCCTAACTTTCATCAGTTTTCATCTTCCATTTCAGCGAGTCGACGGTGGTGATCATGGTGTCAGAGACTGATCTCCTGCTGTCAGGTGTAACATAAAAATTATTAAATGTATTAACATTTCTAAACTGCAAAAAGGGAACTGGTAAAAATTACAGTTTTTCAGAAAGAGCAGATGGTCTCCTCAGGTTCTCCTCCTCAACAATACAACCCAGATGGGGGGGCAGACATCCACTTCAGAAAGTTTGCTCAAATCTCAAAACAGTGAGTCTCATGAATGAGGAGTCTTGATAGCGGCTTTTCTGATTCAAGTCGACCTGTGTCAAAGTCTCACATCTGAAGTCTAGTTCAAAGGCAGCTGTTTTCAATATGAAAAAGTTCCCATTCAACCACTGAACACACCCTAAACAGCAGGCATACAACATTTGGAACAGCCAGAGGCTCGACTTCAAATGAACTGTGGTAAAGAGTGCTGTGTACACAAACAAGCTTTTGCAATAACATTTGTCAAATCATCTTGACAATAACTGCATGTCACTGTCATTTTGCTGCCCCTAAAATATCCATTATGCTGACAGAAAGTTTGGACAAAAAGTTTTGGATAAAAATGTCAATCCGAGGCTGCATACAAATACATTTTTCCATTACTCTTCAACCATTTTCTACCTAAACAAAGTGCATGGCAATCAAACCCTGCTATGTGATTAGTGTCTGGTTATAAGGAACGTTCATTTTGTGTCTGTATAAGAAAAATAACAAATTTCCTTTCAAACTGTGGTTTGATTAGTTTTGCAAGATGAATGCGCATGTGAGATAAATAAAAAAAACTCCATGGTGTTTTGCCTCACAGCAAGAAGGTCCCTTTCGTGTGACTGGAGTTTGCATGTTCTCCCCGGACTATCTACACCAAATAGTCCGTAGGTGTGAGTGTGAACATGAGTGGATGTCCATCTGTTAGTGACTCTGTGATGAGCTGGTATCTCATCCAGGATGTACCCCATCTGTCGTCCGTTTCAGCTGGAATTTGTTCCAGCAGAACCAAAATTAGATAAGCAGCTGAAGGCAAGACGTCTTCAAGAAAATGAATTCTGGTTTCTTTAATGCAGGCTTTCCTGTATTGGTTGAATTCCGCTGGTCTATAACATTTACATTTTGTAACACAGGTTCAGTTTGTTTTTTTTGTTTTTTAATTTAATTTTTGAAATTTTATATACTGATCTGATCGCCCAAGCGAAATTAAACAGAACACACAGTTCATAAGATCTGTTGCTAAAACAAGACTCACTCCTTTTAGAGAATAGGTCTATCTTATTGGAATGGAAAATATAATAAAAGTATTACAAAACTGGAAAATTTTCCAAATAACAAAAGGTCCCATTTCGGCACGTGGTTGCTGTTCATGAACAAACTGAATGGAAATGTACAAATCGCATTGTCAGCAATGACTTAAAGAAAAATCCTTGACACAAAAGCCAACACTGAAAAATAAAGATGTTAAAATATCTCAATTCAAAAGTCAATGGATTTCTGAGTCAAGCAGCAGACAAACAATGTTTATAGACAGATGGAGTTATAACTATAAAGAAAAAAATTAAATGGCCTATATCAATAAATGAACTGTTATTAGTTTTTAACTATTGAGGCCATGAAGAGCTATCGAACCTGACGCTAGTCAAAGGAGCCACACATGAAAGGCGTTGGAAGCTGCTGATCCTAATTACACAAACAGTCATTGTATTAGATGTGACTTTATTAGTCTGCCTTCATGTGTCATTCATTACAAAACCCCCGCACAGATACAAAACCTAATAGAAATATCTATCATCCTGCAGCATTAAGATTGTTCACCTACAATGGGCTAACAGTAGGTATGCTACACCTCTAAGTAGGTGTGTAACTAACACAGTCACACTTACCCTCCCTTCATCATCTCTGGAATGAAGAAAGCGCAGGCACTCTGAATAGTTGGTCCATGTTTTGTTCCAGCGTTCTTCAATGACCCAGGATCCATTGACGTCACACTTCCTGTATGCATGTCCTGTAAACACATTCATGTTTGATTCTGTATACATAGGACATTGAAACTGTTTTCACTCACTATTAAATTATCCCATTCAAATGAGCCGACTATAAGATGTTTCTATCAACCTAAATGTGCTCACAAGGAAATGCAATCACTTTTGCAAACTAGATATTTTGTCATGATTTTGATTCATGTCTCCCTGACTCCACTAACAGCTATATTGCAATTGCTGACATGAAATGATATTTTTTCTGTTTTTTTACAGGACATATTTTGACATATGAATGATGGATACATAACAAGTGATACTGATGTTTGACAGCTGAATTCATTGTAACCCAAAGTTTGTATATTTTTGTCCACAATGGTTGCGACCCTTAGTGTAAAAGACCTTAACAGAGAAGTCTTCAAAGTATAGATGGAGATGCAAAAGAAAATTATATAAATTATATTGCACCTACTTCATTTTATAGTATTTAGATTATAATGAGGGAATGATGAAAAATTCTTGTATTACATAATATAAGCAGCAGACAAAAGCTGAATGGTGCTCTTTATAATGAGCTCCTTGTAAACAATTAATTATCATAGTTGTTATTGTGAAAAAGAAAAATGATTGACCTTTGTGATTGAAGTCATATACGTAAGATGGACAGGGAACCATAGTAACCACGCCAGGAGAGCCATGGGGCCAGCAAATAAGCCCATCCCAGTCTGGAGGACACATTTCATCTACAACGTGAGAGAAAGTCAAGTCAGGAGTGTGAACACAGGGACTGGGATCTGATCAAGTGACATTTTTAAATGTTATTTGATATAGATCTTCTTCTTCTTCTTTTCACTTCGGCTTTTCCCTTCAGGGGTAGCCACAGCGAATCAGTTGCCTCCATCTAACCCTGTCTTCTGTATCCTCTTTTGTCACACCAGCTACCTTCCTCTTTCACTACATCCATCATGCTATTCTAAATTTTAGCTGAACATCGTCGAATTCTTAAATAACCCCTGAAATTGTTTTATTTTTAAATGATAAATAACTAATGTTAATCCTGTTAATCTGGTGATTTATAGTGAGATTCAGTTTTCTTAATATACTTTTACACCAGTTAAATTTGAGTGTAGAATGGTTAGATGTGAGTGGTGGTGCTGATTGGATCCCCCCACTTTATTTATACCATGTGTAAGAGGACTGACCCCTATATTAGGTTTATTGTGAAGTCAGATAAATGACCTGTAAGAAATAGTAATATAAATTTCCATGTCTGTTGCCATGATTAAGCGCTATATAATAAATAAAACTTGATTGATAGATAAGAATTACGCAAGTGCTGCTCCCATGTTAGGGTCTCTTTGGTGTCAAATAAAGTAACTATTCACAACATACAAACCATTCACATGATAATGGCTGCCAACAACACTAGGTTGGCTTCAAGCCATGGCTCTTTCTTATGAAAGCCATTAAACTGAGTTAATTTTATGTTACCAGGTCAGCAAAGAGGCTGTTTAAATCTCAAACAAAGAAGCTCCTCTAGAAAAGATACAATACAGCATTAAATCATGTAACCTGATTGGGGCCGTCCTCTCTGTCTTGTTTTTCACCAAAGTAAGAGGGCCTTGCCTTGGAGACTGGAACTGGGGTACAATCCAGTGTTGTGGAATAACACTGCCACAGCAGCAGCATTCTCTTGTGCCAAAAGGGCACAGATTTACACCAGCTTACTTCACGCCTCGCTCCCAGAATGCAGCCTTTTTTTCTTCCTCCCTTTGTGAGCTAATCGTTCGAAGCAGTTGCAACCGGATTTGGTAGTTCTGCTATTGAAAGTTTACCTGAGGTGGGATCTGTGTTCATCCCAATTTGACATTAAAATCAGGAAAAAGAAATGCATCAAAAAAACAGATGAACTAAAATGATTCATGTGTCTCTCACTCCTGTCACAATGGATTAATGTTAATGCACTTTTCTGTTTATCGACTCCAATTGAGGAGAAAGAAAGAAGTTTGTATATGTGTATGTATATATGTGTATATCATCGGCTGGGGTCCGGCTTCCTTTTTCCTCCGCGCCACCATACTGTTCCACCCCTCATCCACCCATCCGCTGCGGACCATCTGCTGTGGACCTACACCTCCCATCCACCAGTATCACCCCTCACCTAACCATCGACTGGGGTCCTGCTGCCTCTCTTCCTCCGTGCCGCCATACAGTTATCCAAACAGCTGTAATTGTGCCTTGACTTTAGCAACCTTAACCATATTGATACTGTCTCTATCTGGCCTATCTGTCACTCTCTCTCTGTCTCTCTCTCTCTGATGCTGTTCTTATCTTCTTTTGATTTCTTTTCCACCCAACCGGTCAAGGCGGATGGCCGCCCAAAAGAGTCTGGGTCCTGTCCGGAGTTTCTTCCTCATCGAGGGAGTTTTTCACCGCCACTGTCGCTTATGCTCGCTCTGGAGGGTTCAGTTGGGTTTCTCTGTCTGTTAAAGCGCTTTGAAATGTCTGCGGTCATGATTAAGCGCTATATAAATAAAACTTGATTGATTGATTGAACTTGA
Organism: Antennarius striatus; assembly: GCF_040054535.1. NCBI lineage: Eukaryota > Metazoa > Chordata > Actinopteri > Lophiiformes > Antennariidae > Antennarius > Antennarius striatus. The sequence goes on from NC_090787.1 coordinate 7,018,456, forward strand.
TTGATATGGCTATTTTTATTGAAAAGTCACACACTGTCTATAAAATCGATATGATAGTAGTAAACATATTGTTTGTTATTATGACTGTCTTACTGACTTGAAATGGCTTCGTCAGTCCTTTATCTTCAGCGCACACTAACCTGATTTGTAATAAGTTAACAGCTGATCGTCTTTCCTGGGGTGAGGGTGACTTTCTGCCTCAAACTGGAGGAGTGTAAGTATTTACTGGTGTTGTTCCACATTGGTGGGAAAATACGCTACCTGGTGAAACTGATGACAGAGGGTAATGGATAAAATGTTGATTTTTGCTGTTATGAAAGCTCCCACACTTGAAAACACAGCTGCACCTCTGAATCTGTATGTTTTATTCTATACCATCACTTCCACGTAGCTGTTTTTATGATGCGCTACATACCTCTTGGCCAGGTCATCTTGTGAAAGAGATTCTTTTATATTTTTACATAAAGGTTACAAGAAGATAGACAGCACCTGAGCCAGGAAAGGAGAAGTTCTGCGTTGACTTTTTCTAGCCACTTACTCACCAGTGACCATTTTCCCATCTGCTGATTACAGTGATAACAGAAACCAACCATTCAAACCAAACTACTCACTATGTTTAATACAAGAGGATGGAGAATGTGCTATCTGTCTGTTACGACTTTACAGCAAACAACCACAGAACATTTTTTTATTGTGGCAGAAAATTTCAACCACTTTTGGTAGTCTATCATCAGGTGTCACTCAATTATCCATGAACTTGTGCTCCTTTCTCCTTTGCACAAGAGAAAGATAAGTTATGAGTACAGTTATAAAACTTTCTCAGAAACATCTGTGTGTTTTTCCTTCTTTCTTTTTTTTTGTTCAATCTTCCTGGGGTTTGTACATACTCTAGAAATGAAACAAATTGAGGATGCAATTAATTAATAATTACATGAATAGAGATAGAAGCAGTGTTTTAAAGCAATTGGATATCGTCAAAGATTTGGTCTGCAAAAGTATGACTGTACAAAAGTTATTATATGTAGGTATCTCACACTTCTGACCTCAGTTTGGGAGACGGGTTGACCTACAGAACCACTTGCAATTTTAAATGAAGGTCTCTGCTCTAAAGCCAGTAGTGTTTGTGCAAAGTTTAGCAACCCTAACAAGGCAGAGCAGACCAGTGGTTTGCAGTCTTACATTTAATTACAGTGCAGACATTTATTTGTCCATATCTGTAGTGCTATTCTTTGCATAAGTACTTGTTTTTTTACCTTCAGACTCTTGCACAATGTTGGAGAGATTCTGGTAACACTGCAGTTTGATCTCATAAAGGATGTACATCTGCTCCTCTGCAGTGAGGGGACCATCAGCCCCCATCTGTGGAGCACAACAAACAAGGTGGCATTAATGATCTTGTCTCTGTATATTTGTGTTCAAACCACTCATTTAAGACATAATTACATACTGAATTTACATACAGTTGCAAGGAAAAGTATGTCTTGTAACTGTACGTTTTGTACCAAGCCAGGGTTTACGGTGTGGATGGTGTATTCAAAATTTGATCGTTTCCACAGTTGAGCGAGCAAAGGGGGACAGTACCTGACTGTCAAAAAGCATTGCATTTCAAAACTGACATCAAATATATCTGAGAAGAGTCATGGTGCCCCAGAGATCCTGGAGTTTGGCATTGAAAGTAAATGCATGCTCACAATACAGATTTTGAATAGATGTCATGGGGCTTGGCTCATCTACATATACATCGCAAGGCACACGATACCTATGTCCTATTACTAAGATGACCATGAATGTATAATGATATATGATGTGTTGCCCTCTGTGAGAAACGAGTTCATTTCTTTCTTTGTATCACTTTCTTAATCATGGTTTTCTCCTTTAGTTTGATGCTGGGTCTATCACGTGGCAACAGTTCCACACGTTGATGTCCTATAGCAATATTGTTTTCTGCCTCTTAATAAGTATTTCAATTTCACAGGACAAACCTGTAGCAGTCGTGTAATTAATCAATAAAAAGATGATTTCAGAATGTGATACAGCACGAACAATGTCTACAGCAGAGGAATAAAATTGAACTGAACCTACTGTTCTTCTCTCAAAGACATTTGTAGATCTCATTCATCAGGTTTTAACACGTGGTGTCAGAAGTGTTGATACTTCAACCATTTCCAACTTTTCAAATAAGAGTAATTTATTAAAAACTTGACTGAGGAGCATCTGAGATTGGAAGTGTGAATGAAAAGAATCATCTATTTTAATTTATTTTTATACAACCCATTCGTGCATAAATTACATTTTATGAATCTTTTTATTAAGAAACCAGTGATGTGGAATTCATTAAATGTGACCTGACAGCCAAGTCTGTTTGCTCCCACAACAGTAAGAGGAATCAAGTTTGGAAATTTCAGAAACTTACTTTGAACTTTACTCAGGGTTCAAAACACTGTTGAGCTGTGGGTAAATTTGTAACCATTCCCATCAAGTCAAATGTATCTGGAGAATGCAATGCATCATCAGTGAGGGGGAAGGATGGGGAGTTATATTCATAAATAACAGTCATCAGAAAATGACAAGAAAATTTAATTTCTATTGACTGTTTTAAAAAAAAATGTTTTTAAGGTTTATATGCGATAGTTTTTAACACAAATCAGTGTTAAACACTAATCAGTGTTAAAAACAATCGCAAAACTATTCACAGCAAAAGAACGTTGGAATGAGAGATTAGCCACTACTTATAGGTTTTTGGCCGAAAATGTTCAGATGTGATTGACACAATGAAGTAAGTTTCCATCACGTTCTTAGAGCTGTATGCTGCTACCATTTACCTTTATGCGATGGCGTTCACCTTTCATCTCCCACAACGGAACTCATTAAAAAGCATTAAAAATTTTAAAGAGTCCTTCTGAATCATCTTTAATAAGTTAGAATATTGAGGACCTGTGATTGAGGTTGAATCATTTTTTTTAATGTAGTTAAATCATTTAGGAAACGACTGCTACAATCAAAGTGGTCCATGCACTTTAAGATTTGATGCCAGTCATTTCTTCTACCATGGAGAATTACTGAGCCCGAGCCTCAAAGCTGAATTATGTATGCATTAAATCAGTCATATGTAATATGCATATCTCATAGGACGCCTTGATTAACTAACTATTTGTCCAGGGTGTACCCCACCTGCTGGGATAGGCCTAAACCCCTGACCTGGATTCAGTCACGGGGCCGAAAATAGATTATCTTGTTGTCAATAAATTGAATGAATAAACTAATAGCTTCTGTGACTGTGGTGAAGAAAGCAGTGTCCATGCTGCTGATCATGCAGGAAGAAAAAGATTTATTCTCCTGCTTCCAGTTCAAAGCAGTGACTGATGTAGGATCCATTGAAAGAATTTCAGGCAGCATTTAAATGAGTCACGTCACACTCTTTCACCTTTCACTTGCCTTTTTGTTGCACCTCCTAATTGCTTGTATTTAAGAGTTCATCTGAATTGACATCATTGTCAACATTAAGTGCATGTCAGTCATTAGATTAAGGTTGCTCAGTTTATGGATTTGACATGACGTACAGTATCACATGAAGGGAAGTGGTATGAGGCTTGAATGAACATCTGCACAAGTGCTTTATATTTTTCTCCAGACAGCTGTGATGCCAATTAACTCGAGCGTAACATAATCCATTTTCACTTCTTTCATAAGAGAATTTAATCAGTGACGTTAATGTCACAATTAGTTCAGCCTTGTCTGAAGGTTTTCAGCCAATGTAGACTCAATCCACCTCAGAACACAGGCACTACCTTCATTCATTACCACCATATAATCTCACTTAGACATTTTAATCATTAACCATATGCGTAAAATAGTGTCAGCTGTCGGGCCAAACTAAAAAGATATAAAGGGCTGTGAAAGCATCTCATTTCATTCAGCTGACAAGAGACGTGTAGGCAGTTAGTGGTTAATGAGATGCAACTCTTAACACCGGAAGTCAATACTTCCAAGAAAACAATCCGTTTCTTATAGTAGAACGACTTTGCATTGGCCAGATATAATGAGTCTCAGGGGTAATCAGTTAGGACCATCCCAATATAAAATGCTTACAAGTGTATGTTTCAACAGTATACGCAAATTCAGCAAATCCAGGCAGAGAAGCCTAGAAAAATCAAAGACAATGAATGTGAGAGTGAAAACGGACTTCGCATGTATTAAATATGCAACGATTGTGTCTTTGATTTGCTTGAAATATTAAATGCTGTCATGCATCTTGCACGCTACCCACAGGAAGGTGGGAATAATAAATACGCATCACAGCTCCACATCACCTTTCTCAATCTATCACAGCAAAACAGAGAGCACACGCACACAAGTGTAAAATCTCATTTAAGATGAATAAATATTTGACTGTACAGATGCCACATCTGAAAAACTATATAATTGAAAATGAAAGATTTAAAAAAAAAAAAAAAAAAGCCACTCTGAAACAGCTCTTTGAAGTGTACCTAACACAACTTTAGCAGGAGGGAGCTAACACAATTTTGGCATAATGATTTTTTTTTTCCTTGAGCAATATGAGTTCACAAAGCAAGAAAGTTTCCTTTGTTTTGGAGAGATTAGACCAAAAATATATACAGTATATTTAGCATTTCCTGCTTGACATGAAGCCTAAGTGGCCTTGACTAAAAACTGGATGGTAGGAATACCAGGGCTGTCCTGTCCATTGGTAGCTGCTGTCAGCTGACATGAACATCAAGGTGATGAAGTTAAAAAAAAAGTGGGGTGGGAGGTGTTTCCTCTCATGTTAAACACACAACTAATTGAAAACCTCTCCAATCATTTTGAGAACCTCTGCCACACACAACAGCTCCGTCTCCTCACAGGAGACTACACAGATCACCATGTGAGCAGATAATGAATACTGGTCAATAGATTAAACTTATTGATCTGTGAGTACATAAGACATTGAGAGGGCACCGTGGTTTCTTCGCATTGAAGAGAAGCTGGATGAACATACAAATGTGAGCTGTGATGTTTCATTTCTGTATTAGAATAAGACTTTTGTGATTTCTAAAGCGCAATTCGCCTTCCTGAGCATTGTATTTGTTTTCCCCTTGAGGAAAACCAAATAAAATGCATAGGTTTGTTTTTTTTCTGTAACCTTCCAATGGACTTGACCCTTTGTAGGAAATATGGCTGCTACTGTATGTTCGACAGCTTTAGATATGAAAAAATATATGCTCTGACTCAAGACGAACACAGATTTACTTTATGTTATAGAACTTTATTAAAAGACTGAAGAGATCACTTTTATAATGAAAAAAAAAAAAAGCCTTACCTGTGCGTCAACCAAAGTCCACCAAATAAAATTGTTTGATAACAATATCCAAAGGAATACATCCATTTTTCTCCGTCTTCTTGTGCAGCAGAGTTAAAAATGAAGACACTTCAAACTCGACAGAAACATCGTCTCTGGTGAAGAAGGTATGGTCATCACATCTTTTTTTTTTTTTTTTTTAAAGTTCCCTCGCAAATTGTGCGCGGAAAACTGAGCTGCGTCAAAGATGCGGCTATGGGGTTAATATACCGGTAATTCCACGTGTGTTTCCCATTTAGTTGTTGCTCACGCCGGGTCAGAAAAGACTTCTCTCGTTGCCGCTGCAGAATGAATGGCTCCGACGCGCAATACTGTAGTCCCGTTAGTCTGCGATGCGCTTCCGTAAGCAGCCCGTCTCAAATGACCTCAGCTTGTCCGCACGTCTCCACCAAAGAACGTGTAAAAGTCTCCATTAAACCCACACCAACTTTGCATCATCTGTCATCATGCGGTACCACGTTGATTCAGGACGTGTTCACTGACAGCTGCGCTCCAGACGCGCAGAAAGCTTTTTAAACGATGCGCTGTGAACTGGGTTATAAGCAGGTTCTTGTGAACTGAATATGCTCACTTGTCACATTTATATGCAATACACGTGTTTTAATCTGAAAACTAATAAACCGCATCGCCAATTCTCTGCCTCCCAGCATTCAAAACCAATCCGAGTTTTAGGTTCTACCGTGTAAAGTAGAAATTAAATTACTATATGTACTATATGTTCCACCCATCCATCCATCCATCCATCCACCCAGGGTGAGATTTGATGGGGAAAGGGGGGGGAATCAACCCCGATCAGGTTTTTACACCTCTACCTTTGCTAAAATCACATCTTTACTGATGAGCAGACTAAACTGATCACTACATAAGCAGATAATGAATACTGGTCAATAGATAACATTTATTTACCTGCGAGCAAATGTGACATTGAGAAAGCAGCGTGGATTCTTGCTATTAAAGAGAAAATGCAGCCGGATGAACAGGAATGTGAGCTATGATATTTCACAGAGAAAGACGTTTGTGATTTCTAAAGCACAAATCGCCTTCATGAGCATTTATGTAGTTTTCCCTTGAGGAAAACTGTCTTGAAGGACTGAAAGGTATTTATTTTACAGCAATGTAGAGATACAGTGTTTTTTTAAAGCATAGCAACATTTTTTTTTCTATATCCATCTAATGGACTTGACCCCTTGTCGGAAATATGGCTGCTATCTTCGTGGGTTAAGAGAATTTCTCTGTGCTCGTAACACAATGGTAATGAGGAAAGACCTAAGATATGAATAAATAAATGCTCTGACTCAACACGAACAAAACAAAAAAAAAACTTCATGTTTGAGAACTCACCTGCAAAACAAAACAAAAAAAAACAGGAAAGAAGGACTGTATGCGTCATCGGCCATGGTCCTGAAGCCACATTGTGACCAGCTCAAAAAATTAAATGTTTCATGTTTTTTTAAGGTTGTACGTATTGAATACGAACGTTTAACTGTTCAGAATTTAGGCTGATATGGTCTAACATTGAACTAAAAATGAATTAAGCCTGTTTATTGCTTATTTTTTTCATGATTAAAGAATCTTCCCCTCTTTTTTTTGACAAATTGCATCCTGCAGCCATCCATCCATTTAATCCAATCAGATGTATCCAAGACAGGCAGTCCTCCATTTATTGAAACTCACCATTTTGCCTCTTGGGTCATCATAAAGGTGTAGTGGTCCCACCTTGAACAGGCTCGACACCCTCCAGTAGATCAGCATGTCACCAAAACAGACCAAACCCAAATGTGGCTTCAAGCTTATGAAGAGAAGTGACGCCTGCCAGCTTTCACTCACAGCATCACATTCATTTAATCATCTACTTGAAGATGAGACAAATTGTTCTCATGTGTTAAGTGTTGATGAATTGCAGCTGTCAGATTGACAATTGCTCCAATGGACAGTGGACATAACTAAACATATTGATCTTAACTTGTTAGCATTATAAAAACAACAATAAGAGACTAACCAACTATTTTCTGGAGAAAGAGATGTGATGTGATGTTAAATTTGTTATTTCTGCCTGACAAAAAGATACCTGCAAAAAGATGTTCTGTTTTTGCCCCAGTAGAACTACCATCTACCAGGGTATTGATATTGTACTGGGAAACTTACCTGAGGTACTGGCAGTTTTATTTATCCTATCATTCACACTTTTTTAGAAAAAAGTACAGAAAATGCCAGCAATAATATCTTTGAAGGTTACGTTTTCTTGTTTGCTTCCCTCGGATGCTTCTTCAACATGAAGCATTTTTATTTTCAGAATCTCAACAGGTCTTGTGTTTAGAAAGATGGTTCATCATTTCTCTTAATCATGGAAATTGCTTTCAATTTTCACTTTGTGCACTGACATATTGCTTTGATCATCTCAGCTGGGGCAATAGTTTAAAAACCGGCTCATTCACACCCTAAAGAGATGAGACAAAACAGCATTATGAACCAGGCTGAAATGAAATGACTCGCCCTGCAGTGTGCCCTTCCAGGGGAGGACACTTAATGAGTTGCCCTCTTGTTGTCCTTCCAGAAAGTGACGACAGTCCATTACCTCCCTTTGGGAAATTAGATGCTCTCTACTGTATGTCTCAATCATTTAAGTTAATACGTCTTTGTTTTTTTCTTCCCATGATGCAGTGGTTACACCTTTTGCTCTGGGATGTGGAAACTGTTTTAGATTTGTAGTTTTTCTCTCCTTTCTCGCCCTCTCTTTCAGACAGCCTGCACACACCAGCAGGTACTAATATCAAATAAAAAATTTTTTTTGCAAATTGTAGCTTCCTCTGTGTTTCAGTGATACACATAACCTGACCAACAGGAATTGTGTATCTCCTCAGCTGCTTGACTTCTGTCACAGTCTCACTTCCAGGACTGGGTTTGATGAAGCTCACCATGACGACCAGTTTTATTCTGATTTGAGATAGAGACATGTGAATAAAGAAAAAGATTTTAAGGGGATGTTAATGCTAGATCAGAATTCTCTTATTTTATAAAAATAAATCAAATTTCCTGGTTTTGTTTTAGGACTTTTTTCTTTTCAAAGTTTCCAGACTGAATAGCTCTGAGCCTGGCTGTGGAGGATGGCAACATTTACACAAGTGTATTTTTACATAGTATTTCTTATGAAAATATAATTAATACTTTTCCATCCTTGTGCGTTAACATATTAATCATTAATCATGATGGAACGGAGGGAGGTTAGACTTAACTGAATATTACAAAAGGTTCCAGAAATGAGACACGTAAGAAAATATCTCCCCCACACACATGCACTATCACACACACAGGCACCCACACCCACACCCACACCCACACACACACAGACACACACACTTCTTTATTGCCAGACAAACTTTTGTACTTCGAAAAGACTTGCTGGGAGGGGTCCACATGTCCACTGCCAACCAAACACATCAAGGTTACAAACAACAGTGTAATAGAATTACAGTTGAATTGGAAACATAAAAAAGATCGATACGTGATTCCTTGAGGCAACATTTTGCACCTTTAATGAATGGCTTGTTCATGTAAAACCTTGGATTAGGAAACATGACACTGATTATTTCATTAGAGTTTATTACCAATTTGTTTTTACATGCATGTTAAGACTATAATCAGTTAGGACACATCTGTGTGTCACAGAAACACTAGCCAGCAGCGCCCATAATAAACTGTTAATCCAGAGAATAGGGTAAAATAATGTTGTGTTACCAAAGTAAGTTTGTTAATGTCATTGTGACTCTGTTGTCCATGTTCTTTCTCTCTCTCTGCTGGCCCCCCTCCCCCAGTCAAACTTTCAAACAACTGATGCTTTTTTTAGATGCCTGTTTTCAGGATGTTACTGCATCTCCCTCTCAGATCTCAGAATGTTGTGGTACTGTCTCCATGTCGTCAATCTTTATGATATCTGGATGAAAAAAACCCCATAAGAACTCAAAGTATAAAGAAGAATGCAGTTTCACTTCAGCAGACCAAAATGTTGAATTTGAATCTATTTTTGTCAAAGACAAGGATCAGGAGAAGACCGTAGGACATAGATTTTTATTTTTTTTGACTGCATCCCAAGTCTGCACATGACAAAATACCAGCGACCAAGTTGTACGCAATACTCTTGTTGTGCCAGATCTTCTCCTCCCTTGTTACCTGCTGTTGACCTGCTGACCTGCTGTCTCCACCTTCATTATCCATCAGCATACACACCATCCGCGTCACCCGTCTACATAATTCTTTAACTTTAGCTAAAGTTTTATCTTATCTGATTGGTCTTTGGGACATATTTTTGGGTCCAAACCTATTTCTAACAGGGCATTACAGTGTGTGTCATGTTCTCCGTTAAGGTTCACTGATACCGTATATATGGGAGTTCACTTGTTTTCTTTCCTATCAACAAAATGTCCTCCCTGTTTCACTCATACACACACACCATACACACACACACACACACACACACACACACACACACACACACACACACAAACACCTCATCTTTCGAGCTGTGCTTTTGAAAAGTAAATTGAAAAAAAGAGAATCGAATAAATTTTGGTATGAACACAAAATAAAAACGGCAACATCACTGCCATGTTCTCAAAAGTGGAGGACATTCACAAAGGGTGTGTCTGACCCTTTTTACCATCATGTCCATTGCTATCATGACACTGATTATTTTTTTCCTCAGAAGAAATCCACAGGTTCTCGCCCCATTCGTCTTCTGACCTGAAATGACCAGAAAAAACAAGAACATCATCGACGGACGCAGCTGCAATCTGAGGGAGGGGGGTGGGAACAACAGGAGTATCAACTGTGTGGGCTGTGGTACCAACATGCAAATCATGGCCAACATTTAATGTGCCATTTTCAGAGTCAGAGGTTACAGCTATTGAGTCGCTGTAATAGAACAGCCGAGGAAGTTTAAACTATTTAGCAGTTGGAAGCATTAATAATTAATAGTCTCTCAGGTGGCACGGTGTGACATTTTTCCAGTGGAAGGGAACTCTAAAGGACAGCTCATGTCTTTAGTGCATTTTACAGTATTTATCTACAAAAGAGCAACAGAAGCAGCGATTGATAATTTCCTTCCATTACTGCTGCATCCGATGGTGTCCGAGGAATAGAGGAGGGAGGGAGATAGTGAATTAAAAACCGGAGCTGTGAGGATTCAGTAGTTTAGTAAGCCTGAAATACAATGTGAAGCTGCCAATGTAACACCTGATGGACCCATTAACACAAACATGTTGTTAATGGAGAATCCAGGTAAACTGATGAACCAGAGGATTACCACACCCGTGTGGTTGAGCTGGAATTTACCAACACGTCATTTACACACACTTAATTATTAAGGATGTGAAGAAAAAATGTTTTCAATGCTGAATTAATTGGAAGTAAATGTGCTAGTGCATCAGTGTGACTAATACAGACCAGTATGGAGCATGATAAATGGTGGCTCTTCAGTTCTTAGTGATGTATTTATTCTTCTAAGTTCGAGAATGGGTGCTGTCTGCACTGTCTCAGTACACCAAAGTCATCATGATGCAGTACGTGAGATTCCGAATTAACTTTCTATCATCAAAGTTTTTCTTATATGGAACCAATTTTATTACACTTTTGTAATAATGGTTGCAATGTGAAGAGACCTGAAGGCCAACGTGTCGTTCAAAAATTTAAATTAAGGCTGTGTCCAGACTGGGAACTGTTTCAATCAGTCAAAATGCGGAAAATAATATTGTAAATTAGATGCCTGATTTAATGTCTTCTGTGATTTGTCACCCCTCTTCGTGGAGATAGGCATCAAAAAAAGATTTTAAAAAATAACAATTTGCTTTGAAATAGTGTTATTGTTGTTTATTTTCCTAAACTGCTGATTTTTATGACATAATTTATTCTCAATTGCTCAAGGAAGCATTTCAGGATAATTAACAGAATAGATGGGCTTTGAAATAATCCCTCCAAAAAAGATAGTATCTCTGGAAGAGAATACACAAATAGTACGTCCATGCTGTATTTTGATATCAGTCCTCCGCTCCATCGAGATCATTTACAAACATTTTCTTTCTCTGCATCTCAAAGTACTCCTGAACTTTGTACCTGTCCTGATTGCGTGGTTCTGATTGTGTGGTTCCTTTTGAATTCCAGTGAGCAACCTGTCTTGCTAGAATCCCCCCGGCAAACATGTGTACTGAAACCTTATTGTCTGTATCACCAGCCCCACCAGCACGTATCAAGTTTACATCCAGACAGCTTCTAAGTCTGTCAACCTCTCACAAATCAGAAACACGCCTGCTGTGAATTCACCTGCACTCTGGTCTATCCAGCCTGAGTTTGTGATTACTAGTTTGTAGTCTGATTACATTTCGGAGTCCCATGTCTGAGGGGTCTGACTTCCCATAAAGGCAATCACAAATAACAGATTGGCCCACAAAGCAAGGCTGTAGGAATCCCAGTATAAGCTAAAATCCCTGAGTTCAATCATCTAAGTTGAGGTATATCAAGAAAAGCAAAAAAAAAAAACTCAACTGGACTTGCTTTAGGTAGGTTGAAGACATTTCACCTCTCATCCAAGAGGCGTCTTATGTTCCATGTAACTGGTAGAGTATGCAGACAATTATACTGCAGTTGGAGCAGAAAACAAAGATCAAAACCACCAAGACAATAAAACAATACATTTTGTTCGTAGTCAGGTGTAGGTTGATTGCGTAGTCCTGAGAACTTGGCTTTCTTGTTTTGAGCTTGTGGAGTTTTTCGGATTTTTCAATGTACAGTACATATCATGGTATAATGCACTGTACTAAATTGCATATGATGTCCTATATGTGTTACTCTCCAGGGAAATTCTCTCAAACCCGGGTGTACAGTACGAACACATCATCCACATGGGCATAGATTTAATAGATGTCAAGAGAAAGTCTATACCTTTTCTCTTCAGTTATCACTCTCCCTGATTTGTCAACCGGGTTCATTTTCTTTAGCAGGGGCAGTTTCCATGGAAACCCAATTACTTTACAGATGTCAGCTGGAGGAGGGAGCCTGTATGTGTTTTGGTAAATATAGTCTCCATTTCCCGGCAATAAGGGGAAATGCCACTGCCATACCAATTAGTAAAAAATGAATCATGCAGGGAACCAGTAAAAATATGGCTGTTGTCATTTCGCAGATTGAATGTAACCGCAGAGATTTCTTCATAGCACCTACTTTAAAAAAAAAAGAAGTTATCTATTTGAATATCTGTCCTTGCAAGTCTGCCACATAGGTCACTATCTCCACCTCTGCCATCTTTTCCTGTTCGACTCTGACATGCTCTGATATATAAGATCCCTCTTAAGTCTCTATTCCTCATCTTCCTCCACTCTAATCAATTTGCCTACACCTTGAACACGAGATCATTGCATTTAATATGTTGAAACACATCAAAGCTAAATTTTTACACTCAGGTAAAAGTTTAGTCTTAATTAATTACAGATACTAATTGGAGGGGTTTTGCGGTGCTGCCCAAATTGGATTCCATTAGAAAATTATATTATTTCCAGGATCTTCACTGTATACGGGAATTGAGAGAGAGGGTGTGGGTGTGGATCAGAGTTCAGGGATCAAAGAGAGAAAAAGAATTATAACAGGTGATTTATGTTTTACACGTTGCACTCCCTCCCTTCTCTGCAGTAGCACACTGGACCTGAGAAAGGCTGCCTTCTGACGAGGGGAGACAAGAGGCAAACTCCTGTGATAATTCTGAAAGACAATTGTGTGTTTGTTAGTTAGAAAGCCGGAGTTTCACACTAAGTCAAAAAAGGCAAGACCTTCATCATCCTCATTGATTTACCACAGAAACCCACATATCTAGCAGAGTGTTGCACCAGTTTTTTGTATGAAATTCAAATACATGGTAAGAAATAATCAGAATATCAACATATATTGGCATCCTGGACAAATAAAGTCAACAGAGCACCAGAGGAACACACATGCATGAGGACATGTGATGGGATGGCAGCAGGGTGACAAGGTGAAGGTGGTGACAGCTCAACATTATTTATGGGAAGTAATTTATGGGAAATTATTTTTCCACTCTAGTTAGTGCTCATTACACCTGTGTATTTAGTACAGGCCGGAAACACACAAGAGTCTTGAACCAGCGACCTTCTGCCCCAGCTCAAGACCTAGTGGACCGAGCTACTGCCGTATTTTCCACCTCACCTCCTTGCAGCTCTGAACTCTATGAGATTGTAAGACTATTGGTAGTTTTCTCACGCAACAACTTCTGTGTATTCCCTCTGCATGAATATTAACAGTTTACTTTTAGACTTCCGATTCAAGTGTAATTCTATTAACAAGAATTGTTGTTTGTAACCTTGTGTTTGGTTTGGAGTGGACCTGTGGACCAGCATTAACAAAAACAAACGATAGAGGATAATTGATCGGTGAAGTGCTGACTCGCAGTGGTCATGTCCTGCAACAACACAAACACAAAATGGGTTGCATTTGTGTCGTACTTAATATTTCTGTTGTTTTAGAGAAGCTTTTTTTTGCTGATTATACCAATCTAAATGTCAATTTGTGGTTACGTGTGGAGAAACAAATACTTACTCTACAGAAAAGACCAGTGACAATGAAAGGCAATGTAGAATATTGGGAATACACATACATTATATTTTGTTCATGGATCTGATCTTAAACATCTTGATACGTTTAAAAAAAATCATCAATTTCCAGGAAATTTGAAAAAAAATATTCTTAATGTAGGAGAGTATGCGGATTTCAATTTCTGGGATGTTAACATGAAATAAAAATAAATCCCAGATAAAAAACATCAATCCAAGAAGAAAATACACTAACGTTAATCTTTGATGTGATTGATATATCATTTTAAAAGGTTTTTCCCACTTGGAGTCTAACAATACTATTAACCATCTCCGCATACCTGAACATCATCTTATAGCTCCCTATCCTCTCATCTCATACTAATCAGAACTTCTTTCCGATTCCATTCTGATAACACCAACAGGATTCAATAGCAGAGATGAACTACCTGCTCCCTGCATCTACTCTCGATGTTGCTGCTGGTTTGTAATCAATAGGCAGAATGGATCCTCTAGCAGGCTCAGCCTGGCACCAAATGGATCTTGACAGCGAGATTAATGAGGTGACTTTCTGCTAAATATGCAAGTTGACTCACAAACGTGTGTACCAGCAGCTTTTGTACAGGATTCTGATCACAGGCCATCGATTGAGCAGCTAGTACATGGTCTGTATTTTAACATTACGGTGTAAAAAAAAGATAAAGCAGTCATTCATTTAAAGTCACAATACTTGTATTTCTTTATTGAAAAATAATCAAACCCTGAGGCTAGATAAGAAGGCCACATTTTCTTGGTGCCTTGTCTAGCTCCTCAGTCTTGACGACAGCCAGTTAGAACGCGACAGACCTGTCCAAAAAACACAAATTGCACAACGGGTGACAACTACAATTCGGATTGTTATGTTATCTCAACTTAAAGTTTACAAGGGCCATTACATAATGACAAGGTTTCGGGACTAACGCAAATCAACTGCATAATTTTAACAGTACTTTGTGTCCATTTCAGGCAAAAAAAAGGTTAGAAAAAATGCTTTCATCAACCCAGAGTCAAAAATATACACAGTCGTATTTCTAACAAGTCATAAAGAACAAACAAAGAAAAACAAATGACATCAAAATACATTTTGGACCTGAAAGCCAATAGTTGAATTGTTCAGAATGCAGTCCCCTTAAAAGAACCGTCACATTCTTGCTTTGACATATCAGATGTGATGATAGGAACACTTCTAAAGGTGTGGATTGGCTGCTTTTGTCTGACAGCCATGCTAGCTGCTAATGTCTGCTGTCTTTACAATGATTTAATCAAACAAACATTGATAACTGGATGGCCTAATTTCCTTTTGTTGACCCTTATGAGATTACATTTTCACATGGGCTCCAGTAAAGGAGAGGTCCTTGTGCTTCCCCCCCACTTTGTTCCTTCATCTTGGTCCACAACACAAGTCTTTTCACACTGGGGCCTCAAAAGCCAAAGGCCTGTGGCCCTCTGAGAGTCCCAAATAAAAAAAGGGGCGAGTTAAGCTTTTTGTACAGGTCTGGGACATGCTGAGGTAACATAGACAGTAATAAATTATTCAATTTTAAAAAACACTTTGCAAGAACCATATCAATAATACAAAATGGTATCAAACATACATGATGCAACATTTTCAAACATATTCAATATTTTTTTTTACTTTCCATCCCACCTCCATGAGTCTGTTGCTTCATCGGTCAATAATTCGTATTGTAATGATTTCTGTCACTCTCTATCCACTCTCTGTGAAGTCCCTTTAACAGTAGATGTAGGTTAACACTGTGTCCTTCAGCTGAGGTTGGTTTTCCACTTTTGTGCTGAGGTGAATTTGTATGCAATTCAATAGTTTAAAAAAAAACAAAAAACAAAACAAAAATTATAATATATATATATATATATATATATATATATATATATATATGTGTACACATATACTCAATCTTTGATAATTAAAACATAATTTGAATGATTCAAATCCAACCCATCTAATCACTGATACAATCATTACCAAGAGAACAGACATACACAGGCACACCAGGCTACGACAATAACCACCTCTTTGTGTGTTTCAACATTTTGATTTGATATTCGACCACGCCTTTCAGACTTGAACAGAACACACCGCGCCAATAGGAAAGTTGCAAATTGTATTAAAAGTGCAAAAATGTCTTCCTTCCAGAAACTGTATTCATCCAGACAAAAAAGGAAGAAAAAAAAAAAACTTTAGTGCATTAACAGTACAAGCCATTTCATAGGTTATTAAATTGTACATTCCAATCCACCTCACAATTAAAAACATTGAATGTCTTGTTGCTTGAGTGTGTGTGTGTTTTGCTATGACTAAGCTTTTATAACTAGTTGAACGTGACTTTAAAAAAGGGACAGAAACACACATTTTCCTCTTAGCTGTAGTGACATTTATCCATTTAGACTGTTGCCGACATGTCTGCATTCTCTCAAACTGAACTCACTGTCACCTCATTCGTGTTTCTCAAAGTTCCTCAATGCCCAGACATAGGAACAACTTTTGTCCTACCAAACAAAATAAATGGATAAACAGAACCACTAGCACAGGGAAAATTTTGTATTTTTGATTTAGTGGTGAACCATCCCTTTAAGCTCAAGGAGCATCACACAGCCTACTTCAGAGAGGTTGTAGTATCCATCCCCAAAACCTAAAGCAATGTAGTTCTAACATTCTTCTGAACACAGCACTGTAGCCCCAAGATTTAAATAAAGTGACATCATATTATTTTGGTTAGTGGGCCAGTGCAAATCTGCGTCTCCCGTCTGCTTGACACGAGCAGCATGAATCTCACAAATCGCTCATCTATTCTAATTCAATAAGAATCTCCTACTGGGAAATGGCATCCAATTTGTTTTCATGGCCACCCATGACTAATTAGTCTTTTAATACGCATATACAATTGTCATCTCTGTGTTTTCTAGATATAAAAACATGGAAAGAAACTTGAATCCATTAAGACTACAAAGACGTGAAATAATCAGGGCTATTGTTCACAGTACTGATGAGGACTTCACTTGTGATACCACTGACAGAGGCTAAATAGATAAAATAACCATAATTGTTGTCAAATGTGTGATGTTAAGTGGTGATAAGAAAATGGTCAAATAATCCATTTATGAGAGTGTGTCTGTCTGCCAACATGTAAGTACTGGGATTAACCCTTAAGTGTTACCACATACACCAACCAATTTTACTTTCCTTTACATTTACAATATCTAAACACAAACTGATCACAATCAAGGGTCATGGAAGGTCAACCAATATCACATTTGTTTTTGCTTTCTAAAATTCTTCTCTCTCTCTTTTCCAGACATTTTAAACCAGAGCATCACATGAAAACAAGATACACGCTACACTCTTGAGACTTAACAGCTCACAAAACCTTTTTTCACCACTACGATCACCGTTACCACTCTATATTCATCTGTTACAGCCTTATTGTGTCCCCTACTGTCCTCATATCTGAAGATCACATAGAAGTTTTGGATCCAGTTAGTAGGAGTGTGTGGACAGAAAGGTGACAGCCAGCAAATTACTGGGAACAGTTCCTCCCGTTTGTTTCCCTTTCTCAGATAGATGAACAAAATCAGCAATCAAGCTGATTCGTTCTCTTTTGTTTAGCTCAAAGTCTGACCTCTTGTGTTATATTTGATGTTTAACTTTAAGACTCGATCAGAACCAGTCCAGTGTCATTTTAATATTAAGTTTATTCTAAAACATAGGAATTTAAAGATCTTTTAAATGGGCCATAAATCAATGATGAGCAATGGCAAAGTATTTATTCCAAGACATTGTGAAGTGTTGAGGGAACATCAGTAACATCTTGTCATCATTTATTCTTATGGCCTTTTGATCCATTGCCATCCCACCCCCTAACCCCTCAGGTTTGTGCGCCAGTAGTTAACCACTATTGGGAGTTCCTTCGGGGACATCCAACGGTATATGGGTGTGCGTGTGGGTGTGTGTTTCTAAAAATAAGCAGGATGAGGGACATCACAATATGGCACAGTGGAACCTGTGAGAGCTTGTGGAACGTTCTGCTCTCCATTTCATCTTCTTTTTCTTCTTCTGGTTTCTCTCTGGGACCTGTTGCCTGAGAGTGTGGAGAAAGATAGTTCAGGATCCAGGATCATCTGTCTGTACAGTTAACATGGCCTTTAAGATTTACAAAACAGACAGTAGACTTTCCTCAAATTTCAATGAACTTGTTTCCAAATAGACCACACCGATTCTTCCCATGTCTTTTGATAAAAGAAATTATGTCATTTTAACTTTATTTTCCTCTTTTGACCTCACAAAGTGTATTTATGCAACACTGGTATAATACACAAGTAAATCCAGTAGCAATGCCTAGGAATCAGGACTATACCATTAACTAGATACATGACTCAAACTAAACACGGACTCAATCAATAGTATGCAGTAATTTATACAAGTGCAAAGAGACTAGACAGCTTAGGCCTGAATTGCTGATTCATGAGCCATGAGAAAATTATGGCACATTGCTGAGAAAGACCACATGAGGGTAGTATTGATCCATGAATCCACCTCATTCAGTGTACAGAAGACTTTCCTAAAGCCACAGACTGGCATGCAGACAATGACAACTCTCTGTAGACTAGATTATTTCCTGCATTAGTATCCAGAGCTGATTACAGCTACATCTGTGAATATGGGCCCTCTCATACTGTCACATTCTTAGTTACTGCATCCTGGTTGCTGCAGCAAGAGGTGCCCTTAAAAAAAGAATACGATGACATATAAAACCTGTCCGCAGAGCAAATTCTTCTGAAATTACATGTGTGTCAAGACAGGAAATAGTTTCTTTCTATACTTTCCCACTTTTTGCTAAAAACATTTTTGCGGCCCTGACATAAGTCTGGAACACAAGCAGTGCCACTGACCTCGAAAGAATCGCAATTCTCACAGGAATAGAAATAATCAGATGATGTGCTTTGCATACTGACTGTCTTATAATAACACTACTTCTCTGTTTTAGTGTTATAATTGCAGTTACCTTATAACACGAACCAGCTCATGAAAGGCTTTGTCCACATTCATTGGTGGATCCTTGGCACTGGTTTCTATATAAGTTATCTGAAGACACAAACAGAAGTATTATGTGTAAAAAGAGACATTAGAGTAATATCATACAACATAAAATGAAGAAAGTGTGACAAATCTTTTCATGAGTCTGCTGGAACCAAACTCATTCAACACCACAGACAGTATATGCTCAGAGACGTCTCCCTCAGCCTGAGAGTTGATCTACTCACATTGTGCTTTGCAGCCATCTCTTGGCCCTGGTCAGAGCTGACTTTTCTAAGATGGACTAAATCCACTTTGTTTGCCACCAACACCATGGGGAAGGCCTCCCTGAAAGCAATACAGACAATCTCAGGCAACGCGATACAACTGAGCCATGCATTTTCAATCCATGTGCAGTGGTTTCAAAGCATGTCTGTAAGTGTCTCTTAGTCTAGAGAGGTCTGTTAGGTTTACATTACACTTACAATAACACGTCTTAGGAAGTGTCAGATTTCTGCAACACTTAAATACCGTTAAAAACAACCACTGTGGAACAGCACTATACAACTAAAACAACTTGCTTGTTTCTATTTTAGTTGCATTTTAAGATCGGTTTTATTAGCTTCCATCAGTCACACTCAATAAAAACGTTCTCTCATCTCACAACTAACATTCACAGTTGATTTGATCCCTGAAAACAGACACTGTGATTTTTTGGGCTTTGAAATCCAAAAGATATTCTTCTGAATATTAAATATTAACTCAAATGCTTGCAAAATGTTTTTCAAATGCTGCGTGAACAGGGCTCTGTAGGAATGTGACCCAGATTAAACAGTTTGATTAAATAAATAGATTTCATCTGCCAGGATTACAAGAAGTGTGCAATTAGAATACAGTTCAGGATTATTTTGCAAAATTTTCTATCAGATCCTAAAAATAAGACAGCAGTGTGTAATTGCGGATTATACTCAATCGTACATAATTACTTCATGAGCTCCACAACTCTTTGATAAACCGGTACAGTAAACAAGGTTTACCGTTCTATACCTAGATTTATGTATCAACAAAAGAAAAATGACATCAACAGCATCCAGAAACATTGTCTGTGCACCTGAACTAGCCTAAGATGGACTGAAAAGTGAGTCTTGTAGTTCACAATAGTTTTTGTAAATAATGGATATTGTTTTATTTGTGGGCTAAAGTACGAAATAACCAATCAGACAGTTAATGAAACAAAATTTGAAAGCAGTCTATTTTGGTTTGAAGTTGTGTTAGTGGTCATGACACTCATGATGGGTAATCTGCACTGCACATCTGCAAAGGCAGCAGGCACCAACATGTTACCATTCAGAAACCTTATCAAGTGTGGCTTCAGAATAACAATATCCTGGTACCAGACTGGCATGTCTGCAGTCCAGTTACATGTTTTGTGCTATGTATTGATCTGCTGAGCTGTGGAAACCTACCTGTCTTTGACCCGTAGTATGAGTTGATGAAATCTGTCAACGTGTTCAAAGCTGGCCTTGTCCGTCACAGAAAAAACAATGAGGAAGCCATCTCCTGTCCTCATGTACTGCTCCCGCATCGCACTGAACTCCTCTTGGCCAGCTGTGTCCAGCACTGTGAAGATGCAGGGATGCAAACATCTTTAACCAATATGGTGATGTTTTTTTCCCCCTATTTTAAAACATACTCAGATGATTCGCATACTGTACTAAACATAGGCTGACCGATTATATATTGAAGTATAATTGAAGTTTTGACACAACATTCCCCATCTTACATAGCTTACAGATCTCTCTTGCCCTCCAGGGGCAGTGACAAATTGCAAAATTACGCATTTCATATAATATTTATTCGATGTCTTATTGAGCCAACTGAATCATCAAAACAATAATGGGTGACTTAGCAAGCACGCCAAGATTTACAGAAGAACC
Source organism: Antennarius striatus (assembly GCF_040054535.1). Taxonomy (NCBI): domain Eukaryota; kingdom Metazoa; phylum Chordata; class Actinopteri; order Lophiiformes; family Antennariidae; genus Antennarius; species Antennarius striatus. The sequence goes on from NC_090787.1 coordinate 7,039,411, forward strand.
TCCTGACCTAAAATAACATTACTTCACCGAAAGATTGTGACTGGTTTAATATTTTCTTCAAGCACATGGTCAAAAAATGAGATCATATTCTCTGCAACTTGTGACTATTTAATTATCCTGAAAAAGAAAAGAAGCAGTGATGACCTCTGTGATTCAATGATTTCCTGAGTAGAACAGTAGAATAATTTTCAACCCTGGAAAAGGTCATTAGTTACCAATACTTCAAAAGAAAAAGTCAAATGATTGCCCAAAGCTGCGTTTCTACTGTAAAACAGATTTTTTATGGATTTTCTAAAAAGATTCAATATGTTTCCAATGTCAGTTTAATACTTTGTTAAATAATGCTTTGGAGTAAAACAAAACCTCTCCCACATGGAACAATCTAAGTAGCGTCCGTTTCTAAATGCCAACTGTATATTCATAGTTGGCACACTGTAGGAAACAATGACCACAGGATTGTAGTTAAAAGCTAAAAAAAGAACATTTCACGAATATAAAAGTTCAGTCATTACTCAAAGATGAACATGTTCAATGGAAAAATGTAAATCAAACTACAGACTAGTATGGAGCGGTCACTCTAAGCTGCTGACTAGTTAACTTTACATGCACAGACATTTCCACTCACCATCCAGTATAGCCCACTGTCCATCTATCTCCGTGTGTTTAAGATATGAGTCCTCTATCGTGGGATCATAGTCTGGCACAAAGATCTTCTGGAAAAACTGAATGGTGAGGGCACTTTTCCCAACGCCACCATCCCCCACCACGACCAGCTTGTATGTTGGAAGGTTGTCACTTGGCACAGCACTGGTCGCCATAAGTACTTCAGCAGCGATGGCAAAGGTGGGGAGCAATCTAGCACTGGCTGAGATGAAGGTCTGGGAGAAAGAAAAAGAAAGGAAAGAGGAACTGACATTAGATAGGGAAGGGGACAGAAAGGGAGATTCAGGGAGAGCTGTTTTTACATCACCATGGAGAGCACACACCACAAGCAAGGGGGGAAAAAAACCTGCAGAAAAGACAGACCGAAAGAGTTCAATGCCCTCACCTACAACACAAACTTTCACAGCTGGGTGACAGTAAGTTATACAGTATATGAACGCAAAGGCCAGGTGTTTTGTTTTTTTTAATCTAACACATTACATCAATTGTTCTCAAATGTTTTCAGGTGAAAATTCAAATGTTGATGTTCATTGCAATCGCATCGCATCTACTGAAGACTAAAAGAAGGGATAACAACCTTGACCTATAATATTATGGTGGTGCTTAGGTGGTAATGCTCAGGTACTAAACCAATTAAGCTGGAGAGATTTTAAAGAGCTTGATATGTGCAGCTTTAAGCACTTGAGTAGCTTTGGTGTAAGACTAGTCTAATTTTCTGAACCAGTTGGGAAGCATGGATGGGGAAGCAAGCACTACATAGTGGGAACAGGGGCAAGTCATAATATCTAATTTACTTGACATTATGCGACACACAATCTGTATACTACTGTGTGCATTGGTTGAGAGCTACAAGAATAGTTTGACCTTTGGTGCTCAAATTTACCAGAAAGCTCAGATTTATCACTATCTATCTATCTATTGGCATAGTAGCAACTGGCACAGAACAGGGAAGACTGCACATTAAAATGGAAATTTCAAGATAACACACCAGATATCAGTGGCGAAGGAGCACTCAAACTGTTTCAAGGAGTGCAATTCCAATTCTGTTACCATTCCCTATGAAGTATTTGTGCAGACTGAGCTTTTCAAGCCCAGCCTAGGGGCTGTGGACCACCTCTACACACCGCCTCTCATCCCATCACTGTCAAGTTCAGACTCAGGTTTCCCCACTAATAGTAAGTTACATCCCCCTCGCCCCACCGGTTAGCATCATCTTCAACATTTAAGAACAAATGAGATCCTTGTAGTACGAAAGCGCTTCAGTTTTCATGTGATCATGCAACATAGTGTTGTAAAACAACAACTGAATGGCCTTGATTCATTTAGATAGAATTAAATTAACTTTTTTCTAAGAATCGCAGTAAAACTTTTGGCCTGAACCACCTCCATGAAATCTTGTATGTCATCACGGCCACTTAGCAACCTCCGGGCTACATTTTGGTTTACTCTTATGAACTTGTTTACAGATGTAGGACACCGAAGTTACTCCTGTTCAGTGCTATTATGTATATCCGAATGAGACTGGCAAGATGAAGATGGTCCTAAACAAGTTTTGAGCAGTTTTAATTGAAACTGAAATAATTGATATGTAGACAAAATGGTGGATTAATAAATCAAAACTTAATTTCTGATACACATGTAAGCGTGGGAGTTGCTGTGGTTGCTTTTAGAATGGTCTGGTAATTCTTAAGTGCAATTCATACTGAACTGTGGTTGACAGTTTGCAGTGTCAATGCAGTCAGAGGCAGCAGATGCATAGGTACTGATATGTACATACATAAGCAAGATTGTGTGGGTGACGTAACACACATTCCTGCCAATGATGTGGTGGCAGTGCAACATCAAGATCTGTTGTAAAGCACCAGCAAAGACAGAGCATGAGACTCTTTAACATAAATGTGAACAATGCTGGATTTCAAAGATTGAAGAATAACTCTAGCATTGTAATGTAAACACAACTTATTGTTATTTACGAGAAAACACCAGAATGTATCAAGATATTGCCAATGCAAAGACAACATGTCATGCGGCTCCTGGTTAAATATTAAGAGCTTCTTACTTGAAAACCACAAAAGGCTTTCATTATGAAGTAGCTACGGGATTTATTGTTAATGTTAGTTTAGCCTTGATGTTATGAGAAATAGGACTTTTCGTAATCATCTGTTGGCTGATGTACATGATTATACTTACATCCCGCTTCAAAGCGGTGACGTATTGTCAGTGTTAGTGTGCTTGTCTGTTCGTCCGTTGGTATGTCCACCAAATATCTTCGCAATCGTTGCAGATAGTAAGATGAAAAAAAAAACAGATTACTTGGACGGCAAACGGGATGAAAATGAGATAACTTTGACCTTGAGAAAGCTAGGTCAAGGACAAATTTCAACTTTTGCACTCTCAGGAACCGGATAAGATAGAAAGACGAAGGAGAAGGCCAGTGTGAGTAAGAGCATAGATCAAAGCACTATTTTTTATCTATGCTCTTATTCACACTGGCCTTCTCTATATGTACCAGTCTATGCACTAGTCAGGTACTACTTACGGGGTATGTCACGGGAATTTTCAGTCTCTGCCTTGTTAACACTGAAGCTGTCACAATAAAACAGGTAAGATGAAGGTGTGTTCTTCAGGCCTTGTTATTACATTGCATAGAGAAATAGCCTGTCAGTGAACATGAACATCAGAATTGTATGGAAAAAGCAGCTAAAAGTAGGTTTGGTGAGTTTGGCTCTGGTTCGAAGCAGAAACCAGGCTTTTAAACACTGGGGAAACAGCTTGCATCTTACTCAGAAAATCTTGTTTCATGTATTTCCATCCTTGTTTCAGAGTCTTAAAGTAGTACAGTTTGGTTAAAATAACTGAGGTCATGCAAGCTCAAAGTGTTGTGGCAAAAAGCGCACAAGGCTACAAAAGGAGTTGGACGCTGCAGTAAAGGATGAGATTTTGAGATTACACAATCAGAAGATAAAGGGCAAACAAGGGCAAGGATAATGTGTGCTCTCCATTTTTGGACGGAGTTCTCATTGTTATTTCTGCGAGGTAGTTTGACATATATTCCGTTTGAAGGACATATCAAAGGAGAGAAACCGTATGTGTCCATTTTGGTTACCTTACCTCCATAAATTGAAACTGACTAAATAGGATTTTGTAATTAGGGAAAAGTGTCAAAAATGCCTCATGTGGCCCTAGGTTGAAAAAAAAACGCCCGGATCCAAACAGACTTGGTAAAAATATAGACTCCTTAGCTGAGTTAATTGCCTTAACAGTTATTCACAGTAGCCTAAGACTTGATTGAACTTTGTCCAATCAGGATGTCATCCTCACAGGGTCACTGACTCTATTTCTAGCTTTAATGCTCCAATACAAAACCTTTCAAATTGCAAGGATGAGCACACGCACAGACACACAGACACACAGACACACAGACACACAGACACACAGACACACAGACACACAGACACACAGACACACAGACACACAGACACACAGACACACACACACACACACACACACACACACACACACACACACACTTCCATTTAACAGTGGGCAATGGTGATACAGAAATATAGTAAAGCAGAAAGGACAAAGAACGAGCTAGCGAACATCGATGTATAATCCATTTATATTATGCTTAATATAAAAAGCCAAAAAAAAAACCCACACCAAGTATAAACACATCTGCCTTAAGGACACAGGTTCTATTAAATATTCAAATACAAAGAAAAGACATAAATTGTCATTTGTCATTGTCATTGGGGCGGCAGTGGCTCAGCGGCAAAGTGGGCAGTAGAGCGGGTCGTCCTATGATTTAAGATCGTCGGTTCGATTCCCGCTCCCGGCCCAAAAAAAATACCCGGAGGTGAGCTGACAGTGGGATGTGTCAGCTCACCTCTGAAGCACTGCCGAGGCCCCCTTGAGCAAGGTGCCGTCCCCTTTACAAATTGCTCATTTGAGGCGCACCAAGAAGGAGCTGCCTGCCACCCAACCTCCCCTGCATGCCTAAAGGCCCCCTTGTGTGTGTGTGTGTGTGTGTGTGTGTGTGTGTGTGTGTGTGTGTGTGTGTGTGTGTGTGTGTGTGTGTGTGTGATACAGGGGCCTGTACTCACAAATATATATGTATGCATGTGTTTGAATCATTAGCTAGAGTGTGCGTCCTTAATTTCCCTTCGGGGATCAAACCAGTATATAAAATTAAAAATTTAAATTTAAAAAAAAATTCTCTCAAAACTCTACCTCTCCTCTCTCTCAATTAACATTAATCTGTAGTGACAGGCAAAAGCATGCAGAAAACCGATTCAAACACCACTAACACAACACCCTCACCACCCACACACCAATTCCTCCTCCATCCAGGAGGAAACAGCTGTCAGCTGGCAACAGTCCATCCTTTCCTGCCCGGCACAATGGAGGGAAGGACGATGTTTCCTTCCTTTCCAAAGACCGGCCAGCCAATCAGTTTGTCACATTGGGTAAAGAATTTCCAAGCCGAATTCCTGATGTTAAAAACTCTCTTCAGTCAGTTCACAATAGGTCATAAGGTCACTACACAGATTTCTCTGCCACTTTTATTTCACAAAACATTGCCTGTACAACATTCTCGAGGCTTGCAGAAAACTGCAAACATGACTGATTGAGAATCAACTTAATATACAAATACTATTGGTTGCCTTTTTTTCAATCAGTTAAGTCTGGTGCGCTGATGAAGTCGGATCACAGCCTTGTACTGAGTGTCATATCTGAGTATACCGAGCAGAGTGACATTTTCCTGGGATGACACTAACCATTCTGCAAAACTAAATTTCACTTGAAGAGCTAATTCATACATCTGCTGCTAAATGAAGGAGTATAATAAGCATCTCCATCATATTTGACAGTCAAAGAACAAAAGAAGGGTGGCACGGTGGCGCAGTGGGTAGCGCTGTCGCCTCACACGGCGGACCTGGGTTCGAGTCCCGCCCTGTGTGGAGTTTGCATGCTCTCCCCGTGTCTGCGTGGGTTCTCTCCGGGTTCTCCGGCTTCCTCCCACCTCCAAAAGCATGCGCTTCAGGGTGATTGGCCGGTCCCAAATTGCTCGTAGGAGTGAGTGTGTGTGTGCATGATTGTGCGTCTTTGTGTGTGGCTCCGAGGTGCACTGGCGTCGTGCTCGGAGTGTTCCCCGCCTCACGCCCTATGCCAGCTGAGTTAGGCTCCAGCTCCCTGTGACCCGCTACAGCGAATGAAGCGGCAGAAGATGAATGAATGGGGAAAAAAAGAACAAAAGAAGAAAATATGCCAGTGTCATATTTTTTTCCAATCGATCATGCCTCCTGGTGTGTTCTGGACTTCATATTTTGTTTTTGCCATGATTCCATCAAGCTTTTCTTGCCTTTTGAAAATTGGATTGTGCAGCCTTGGGAAAGGATGTAGAGACTTCCCTCCTCACATGGGAACAAAGAAACAGCATTTATTCATCTGACAGAACAGGAATAAGAAGTATATACTATACTGTACTTCATTTTTTTTAAACTGTCCTAACATTTTAGAGAAACTGGGTTTTAAACTTATGACAGGAATGTTGCTGGTTTTCGTCAAGACGACACCTAAAGTGAAAGCAAAAATCTGCTTAAGGGCTATCTTCTTCCAAGAGCGGCAATAAATAGAGTGAAAAACCTGTCAGCATCACCTCTCAATCATCACCCAGACTAAGTGTGAATGTTCTGCAGAGATCCTGTGTGTGCCTTTAGTTTATTCTTGAAATAATTATTTTGGCATGTTCAAGATGTTTCTGCAGATCACACTAAATTAGGTAGATGGCTCAAAGGCCCCAGACAATAACAGTGCACAGGACATAAGGTTGAACTATAGTCTAAACTTCTATCAAGTAAATTTTGTTTGCATTTCATACAAAAGCGTATATGGTTGTACAGAGGTCCAGACTAGTAACTTAAGTAATGATATATACCTGTACTTCTTTCATTTGCTGCTGTATCTATCTCTTCAACGTCTACGTCGCTTGCCCAATGTTCTCTCCAAGTCATGAGAAGGATCCAACCAACAACCTGATCCTCCTACGAAGTGAAAGTGAAAAATAATCTTTGTCCACTTTTTGATTTGATTGACAAGATTGTACTTTGGTGAAGACAACAGTTTTACAATCCTGTTTCTATGAAAGGTACCATTTTGTCTAAAATATAGATAAAACAGAATGCGTTGGTGTATGATTTTTGACACAAACTGAAAAAAAAAACCCCACAGAACAAATGCAATATATTCAATGTGTTACTTCATCAAGTCATACTGTACACAGGTAGTCCTCAACCTACGAACACGATTGGTTCTGAGAGGTTGTTCGTAAACGGAATTGTTTATAAATCGTGATATATTAAATTTCAATCTACAATCTCCATTTGAAGTCATTCAAATGCCCTTACTACTCTAAATATCAAGTAAAATTACCCAAGACTTACCAATTACAGGACATAAACCAACACACAAACAAAACAAAATAATGTACTACCATAACGTAACTTTTACATCTCTACCAAATGAATTTTATCCTTAGGGGGTATAAAGGCTAAGCCAAGCCACTGCACTTACGTGAATGACATGCTGATGTGCTTCCTGATAATCCAAAATCCGACACACCACTTTATCGTTGATTACTCCATTTTATTTCCATTAAGGTTCTCAGTTAACTTGACCCTTGACATTAACACTAACACACTTGACTTGTCTGACAACTGAACCATCTCTGATGTCGTCACAAAGGTGGAAGACATGCATTTATACAATAATGTAGGGCAAAATGAAACCTGCGTAAAAGGGTGCTAACATTTCAAAGAGCATCATAACTGATAAATGTAGGCTTATGCAAGAAAAGTGACTTATTTTTCAATTTTAACATTTTCAAGAACATTTTCTAATTATATTTACATATTTTAAGTCATGCAGAAGATTTACCTGTCTGAAGCATCTTTAAAATGAGATATTGACATTTTTACTAAAAAAGGAACCTCAATGTTTCTTCCACCACTGTAAATGTCATCTGAGTAAGCTACTCTATGGTCTGAAAACAAACTACAAGTGTGGGTCTCGTATGAACTGTCATTAAATAAAAACTGTGGCGCAGTGGTAGCACCGTCGCCTCACAACACGATGGACCCGGGTTCGAGTCCCGCCCTGTGTGGAGTTTGAATGCTCTCCCCGTGTCTGCGTGGGTTCTCTCCGGGTTCTCCGGCTTCCTCCCACATCCAAAAACATGCGCTTGAAGTTGATTGGCCAGTCCCAAATTGCCCATAGGAGTGAGTGTGAGTGTGCATGGTTTTTTGTCTTTGTGTGTGGCTCCGCAGTACACTGGCGTCGTGCCCGGAGTGTCCCCCGCCTCACGCCCTATGCCAGCTGAGTTAGGCTCCAGCTCCCAGTGACCCGCTTTAGCAGATGAAGCGGCAGAAGATGAATGATTTAAAAATGAATGATAATACAAGACACACTAGGTGGGAAACCCATCATTAGTCAGTCTTCCAGGAGGATTGTTTTGGGTTTTTTTTTTTTTGAAGAATAAAGGGGGAATTGTCCCCAAGACAGCCTAATTATCTGATGATTTCACTTTGCTATTAATAGAGATTAACGTGTGTGTGTGTGAGAGAGAGAGAGAGAGGAGAGAGAGAGAGAGAGAGAGAGAGAGAGAGGGAGAGAGAGAGATAGAGAGAGAGAGAGAGAGAGAGAGAGAGAGAGAGAGAGAGAGAGAGAGAGAGAGAGAGAGAAGAGAGAGAGAGAGAGAGAGAGAGAGATGCTAAGAGAGAGAGAGAGAGAGAGAGAGAAGGAGAGAGAGAGAGAGAGAGAGTAGAGAGAGAGGAGAGAGAGAGAGAGAGAGAGAGATGAGAGACGAGAGAGAGAGAGAGAGAGAGAGAGACCGAGAGAGAGAGAGAGAGACTGACTGGTGCTTCTGGAGTGATCTCATCCTATGATTTGATCCATGAAGAATCTCTCTGTCTTCTTGTGTCCAGCGGTTGAATTGTAGACAATATTATAGAGCAACACTACCACACCACCACTGTGTGTATGTACTATGTGTATGTAGAGACGTGTACATATATACTGTACGAACACACACACACACACACACACACACACACACATGCGTACATACATTAAATATATTAAATACATACATGCATATACAACATATTGTATCAGCAATGTTTTTGAGTGGTCGAGACCTTCTGATTCGTAAGGCCCGTGTGCGTGCAGCCACAGCGCTTACAACAGGCAGGAGTGTCCCTGAACGACGGCTTTCGGTTACCTCATCTTTTTCTTTGAGTTTAAAGCAAAGGGGAATTTCCGCAAACGAAACACGGTGGCTAATATTGTGAACTAAAACAAGCTAACATTCCTTTGTCGTTCACCCCCGCTGTCATGGGTCCAGTCTGGTGACATTTAGCTAGGCTACAGTAACTTGTACATTTACTGAGAGTTGTTGATTTTACATTAACCGTGTGTACCGCCTTCACTGTCCGGGAACACAGACGCTTACATTCACAACCTCGTCTCTGTCAACAGTGACATTACTTACCGCTTTGAGCTCTGCTGTCGTGAATACAAAGAGACGTCCTCACACCGACATATTCCTCCGCATCTCTCTCTTTCTCGGCTTCAATCCACCGCCGCCCTTTTAGCCACAGACGGGAGTGTGCTCCCCACATCTGAGAAACAATGCGTTGACTAGCTAGTCTTTGTGTTGCAACAGCTGATGCTATAAATAGAAAAGCCCCAAAGGGGTGAACGCCGTTTTGTAAAAGTACCACAGCATTAAATTCTGGTGCTCAGTATGTTATAACTTCCATGGTTAGTACTTGTTAATAATCATGTGTATTTTTTCTTTTATACTGTACTTTCTGTTTGACATGCTCGTAATTTCACGAGGTATTGAATGCTTTCCCTTATCAGTGAAATGGACTGTTCTACAAGCTAGCGGACTTCTTTAAAGGGATAGCCCTTTCAAATTAGCCGAACTATATTTCAAGGGAGTCAGCTGGTTTAATTATATTAGAAGATAAATAAGCGCGGTGTGTGTGTGTGTGTGGGGGGGGGGTTATTATATGGTTGTTTTTTGCACCTTGTCTGACCTAATTGTGTTGTAATACAAAATCTTATAGTTTTCATTGATGAAAGACATCTTGTGACATTTTAAATGTGAAAAACACCATTACATAAAAATCAATGACTCAAAACAGCACGCTGTACTAGTTATTGTGCACAGAAAGAACGACATTGGCCCCTAGGTTAGATAAACAGATAAGCATCTGATCAAGAGTAAATGAGTTTTGCATGCAACAGCTTCAATGTCGTTCTTTCTGTGCACAATAACTTGTGCACAGATCTGTGCTGTTTAGACCAGTCCATTTTCAGATTGAAAATAGATTACCTGCTTTCTGAGTTAACACTTTTATAATTAAAATAAGAAAAATCCAGTGATATATATATATATATATATATATATATATATATATATATATATATATATATATATATATATATATATATATATATATATATATATATATATATATATATATATACGATCAAACTAAGTCTACCTGTTCATTCATGACTGATAAGCAGCAAATTTACACTGAATATTAAATAAAGCTCGCTAAGGACAGAATGCTACACAATGTACCTTAAATAGTCTGAAAAACGTCTTTACTGATATAGTAAATAGATACATAAATAGAGCTATTTCATGGTAGAATTATTAAATGAATGCAAACACGTGTTCAGAACAACAAATGACACGCATTATCCACATTACTGGCAAATGTATTGATGTTATAGCGATCCCATTACCTGTGAGTGTCAGACATGAGTGTGAGAAATAAGAGACAGATGTAAACAATTCGATTGAAACGAGGAAGTGAGAGAGAGATGTGAGTTTTAACTCAAAAATAATTTGGACAACAATAGTTTAGAAGACATTTACTTTTACTAAGTGGATTAATCGCTCTTTCTAATGTCACTCCTTCTTATAACAATAATGATTGATTTCTTACATGCAATAAGGGTGTCAAACTTCAGGGAACAGAAAGGTGTACATTTGTACAACATCAGAATGTACCGAATATACAGTAGAGCAACGTTCTTCCAGCATGCACTGCATTACCCACACTGCAGGTAAGGACATCGGTTGTATCAGTTGATTTTTAAATGTGTGAATAGGAGTTACATGTTTGTTTTCCTACTGAGTTATTTCAATGCTGTTTGATTAGTTTTGGATGACTTCAAAATCAAACACTGAAAAATGTGTCCCACCCTAGACTAACAAAAAGCAAGCATGCTTAAGCGTGAGAAAGTTTGTGTATTCTATACATGTGACATTCTCTTACTATATTTTAATATAGTTTTTCTTCACTCTTGACTTACAAGAGGAAACCTGAGGCAAACTGTTCAGCTTCTACTTTTGATGTAATATATGATGAATAAAGGCTCCTAATTGAAAATAAAGACATACCTTTGTTAACTTAGCATGAACACAACAGGCAAAATGACAACCTGAGAGGTAACACATGCTATTTCATATACTGTAGTGGAGTATAATCAGTATAATCATGATACGTGAGGTTTCATAATAAATCATCAAAATCAAAATGTGAATCCTGCAGTCCTTGTCAATTACCCTCTTTCATATATTAAATCCAACTTTGGCAGTGGTGATTTAATACCTAGTGAAATATTCTTATGGTGCCGTATGGATCTGAAACATGGATAACAAAAAAACATACAAAACACTGTCTACAAACATTCATCAACACCTTCCTCAGAAGGATATTAGATATCTGGTGGAAAGACAAAGTCAACAATATGGATTTGTGGAAAAAAACAAGTCAAGTCCCCATACATATGCAAATCTGGAAGAAAAAATGGAATTGGATTGGCTTCACCCACCACAAACACCACCCAACAAACCCTGAAATGGAATATGACAATGGGTTACTCCATGAACAGCTGGAGAAGAAGTGTAGAGGAAGAAATGTCAAAGAGTGGGCTCAACTGTAAGTTTGAGTGAAAAGGCCTAAACCGAGTGAAATGGGGGATATTCCTCATAAGCCAATGCACCCCAGAGGAGGTAAGGACTTAAGAAGAAGAAATCATTCTTATGTTTGTTCATCAGTGAGCGGATTTTGTGAGCCTTTAGCTTCCCTCCAAAAAGACCCCATGACTCTTTCATTGAACTGCTCCCTGGTGCACCACTGCTCTCCAGGCGCTTCTACAATCTGTCTCGCCCAGAAAATGAAGCTATGAAGACTTACATAAGAGACTCTTCAGGCATTGGAATAATTCACACATCTTCTCCTTTATGAAAAATAAAGATCACACCCTCTATCTGTTCATTCATTATCAAAAGCTGACCTAACTCAGCTAAAAACTAGAACCAAGGCAGTCACAGCCTGCAACATCCTGCGACATGGCTCATACAATCCTGAAGTCCGCTTTCCCCTGAATTCAAAAATTTACCCTGACCTACTTGCATAGGTCAAAGATCAAAGCTAGTGCTTTGACCTACTGTCACTGATCAAAGCCTAGCTTTGATCTATGGTCTTATTCACACTTGCCTTCTCCCTCGTTTTTCTACCTATTTGATTCCTGAGTGTACAAAAGTTGACATTTGATCTAGGTCTACTTTTCTCAAGATTAAGGTCATCTTCTTACTGTCCTCCCCTTTGCCGCCCGAGTAATGTGCGTTTTGTTTCATCTTTCTATCTGCAACGGTTGCGAAGATATTTGGTGGATTCATTAACTAACGAATGAACAGATGAAAACATGAACACTGACATTCACAATACATCACCGCTTTGAAGCGGGATGTAATAAATACTCTCTTCCCCCAATCCCATCAGTTTTTTGGCCTTCCAACAAAGCTAGCATGTTCTTTCAACTCAACCTCCAACCTAATCTGAAATAAAGTAAGAAAAGAGTGGAAAACACTGTGCAAAACCCCTCCAGGCCAATTAGATCGTCTGTATATAGAAGAGAATATCTGGTTATGCCATTCATCTCAGCTGTTTTCCAGGCTCTTGGTAATGACATCCTCTGAGACATCCAACCAACATATCCATTTCCTATTGTCACATGTTGGACAAAACAAAAATTATTTGTCAAAGACAAAAAAAATTAGACTTCCATCTCACTTTTATTTCACTGAGAAGAGACATGCTGAAGAGATATGCTAAGTTACACCCAGAAAATATCCAAGCAAAAGACAATTGGGAGAAACCCATCTGACTGAGCAGAATGGCCTCTCACACCAAACCACCACTGAAAAAATTTGTCTAAGCCACATTCCACCATCTCTCCCGATATGTCGGGGTTAACACCTGAAACATATAGAGTTTCATCTGTAAGATCAAAAAATTAGATCAAGTTAGCGTCCTCTTATTTTCATTGCATCCAAGTCAACCAGATTCCAAGCCTTCTCTGGGCTCACTCCTCCAGATGAACCATATCATCAATTTATCTCCACCTGCACTTTTGGGATGTCAGCTGGTCAGACTGGGGTCAATTGTCTCCCTCGTTTGTTTTCCAGCAATTTAATGTCTGTTTTGTCTGGACAGGATGATTATAGGAGATAAACAGGTTTTTTTTTTAGATGTATTTAAAGGGTAGACAAGGCCAAACACACTTGAATTCTTCAGCTTAGCGTCCAACTCACATTCATTTATCAATCTGCAGCAGAACTCCTCACTTGATCATTGAGCTTTCCATGTGATGGATTTGGCAGATTTCTGTAGTTTTTTGTTGTGCTATTTGAGCTTTTATACTTATGTTATCTCCTTGTTCCAGTAGGAATCAATAGATAGGACAATAAACTCACTCTTAGATTCATTCCCTGGTCTCTGAATCTGCTAAAATAATGAATGAGCCAATGTGCCATCAAATATTCTATATTATTTCTGTCTAAATCAATTTAGAACCAACACACCCGGTGAGCCTTACTTAGTTACGAGATGGGCTGTATGGATGAATAACTGTAATCTGTTTCGCATCTGTTTGTGTTTCTCCAAGACATTTAAAGGTTAACTGTGTTCCACTGAGGCTTGTATTGATTTAGGCTTTGAACAACTTGTAGGAGGCAATCAAAAGGTGGTGAATTGATTGACTGGGTTAGTGATTTATTCATTCATTGAGAGGTCACTCCACAGGATTGGATGGCAAGTTGGATGCAATCTTAGTTTGTGAATTGACTTCTTTGTGATTGGCACATTCTTCTTAAATTTATTTAGATAATGCTTCTGACATTTGGGTCACCCATTTGAATGCAGTGAGCCATTCTGATGATGTCCATGCAACTATAGCCACGGGAAGACAAATGTGCATGTCCACAACTATTTTATAATCACAGAAATATTTGGAACACTTGCTCACCTTTTGATGCAGATTTTTTCTTAACATACAACAAAAAGTTACAGCTTCCAGCAGGTTCTAATGTGTAAATGGCATACAGCATCGTGGTACATTAAACATCAGTGACATCTGTGTGAGTACTGATTGAGAACACCCATGTGCACATTCATATAGGTGCGCACACACAAGGCACCCTTGACCTCTACCTCTGTTTGGTGCTATCCTTACAATAGGCTACTTTACGTTTATTTTATTCACACTTGATCCATTCAGCCTGGCTTGTTACACACCAAAAGACAAACACTACCTGACTAAGATGTCTCTTATTAGAATGTAATTTTTTATATAGTACTTGCAAAATTAGGTACAAGCCAACAAAATAGCAAGGGAAAACACTAGACATACTGTATGCTTCCAATCTACTGCAAGTCTGACACATGTCTGTCTAAAGAGAATTATGATAAATACTAATGAGTATCATGAAAAGATGATGATGCGTCTTCTTGCATGTGTTCTTGATTAAATTCAGAGGGTGTTTTTTTTTTAGCAGGGGAAGCAGCCAAAGCAAGTGTGAAACTTAGTTGTAAAAGATACATTTGGATTTGGCTGTTGTTAATACAGTATATAAATACAGGTGCATGAAAAATTCATTGGAAAAGAAATTCAATGATACAAAATGATTGCCTTTTTTCTTTTCACACATCCACATACGTGCATGTGTGAAGCAGTACACAGTGACACACACGTCTCTCGCCTGTTTCCATGGAGACAATGGTGAGTTGTTTCTTTCCACTATCAGAGCGTCTGTCTTGATCACAATTCATATGCACCTACTCTTGTATGAAGTACATACATTGCAAAAGGAAAAATTCTTCAATCTTATGATAACAGTCTTAGATACAATGATAATATGGTACTGTCCCGTATTTTGTATGATTAAAAAAACATATTTTAATATATATAAATCTACCAAAACATTATTGGCTAAATACGATTTTTTTTAAAATTCTTCTGTACGTATTACACAAGAACTGCCGTAAAACCACGACTTACGACATACTGTCGTAAAATAGCAAATCGCTTTACGTGCATTTTCTATCCGCCGGAGTTGTGTGTTTGTCCTTGTGAATATTTGAATAGCATGTGAGTCTAAAATGTTTTCTTTGCATACGTTAAGGTTAAGATTGGTAAACTGATGTCACCGAACCATTTCGACAAGATTTAATGCTGCAATGCCTACAACCTTCTTGTGTCTGTTGTTAGCGTAGTCGCTTCAACACGCTGTAGGAACACACTGGTGTTGTGAAGCGTCCATCGGGATGATTAAATTCATGTACTGTATTCAAATGCAGCAAATCACACTTGCTGTACCTGAATTGTGTTTGAAGAAGATGCCCGATCTCTACTAAATCTCTGATTCTACGCTCATCATTTCTACCATAAGCATTCTGTTTGCCTTCTTCACAGATGCCATTTTCCTGAAGTCTGCAGCACCAAAGTGACGCCAAGTCAGTGAAGAAACAAAAACGCGTCATGGCGTCCCGTTTCATCAGGTTTTCTGCGTTTCTTCAGAAGTATCAGACTCCGCTGATAATTACGGGCTGTAGCGGAATCTTTGCGGCCAACCTGTTCTACAATGCTCTCCCTGACGTGTTATTTCGTCCAGTCTATCAGGCCTGGTACCGAGGACAGCCAGTCAGTCTGTCTAAGAAGCTGGAGGATGTTTTCCAGCAGGTAGTAAGAGTTCAGACGTGCACATGCAAAAATCATAACTGAGATGTTTTCTTTGCTCATCACACTTTTTCCTCCTTAATTACTTTTGATACCATTTATATACAGAATACATAATATTTAGATTTTCTTTCGAATAGTGTTAATGGCATTTTTTATTGTTTTTGGGATTTTTTTTCATTTTATATACTGATCTGATCCCTGAAGGGAAATTAATAGCACACTCTAGTTCGCAAATACTTCAAACGCATGAATACCTGTTTGTTTTTACCTGGGCATTACCTAAGTATTGCCATGTATTGATGTACCAATCAGCATTATATTTGAGCAAGAGTTTGTGGCATCAACATGCTTCTTTCAGTAGCTGAAGTAAGAAAAAAAGCAAAGAGAAATAAAAAAAATGTTCATACATTTTACTTATCACAGTGACCAGTGGGAGGGGGGGAAAAAAATCAAAATTCAATATTTGTTCAATGCTTGTCTTCTCTAGGTGATAAAGGAATATAACATCACCTCATCCAAGAATTTCACTGCATTTGCGTCCTTTGGATTCCATCCTGTTTCTGCTGGTATCCCCTGGCTTCCTGCAGGGGCTCAAATTGGTATCCCAGAAAACTTTATCAGCACACCCAACAACCCAAGTGGAATCACCAACCGTAAAGTTCTCATCAATGGCGAAATGGTGGACTGGAGTAGCGATTCTGGTTGTGCTCTGAAGGATGCACTGGTGTTTTCCCTAGATGCACAAAAATTTGCCATTGCTAGAGAAGTGGCATGTTTACAGTCCGGTGGCCCTGTTCTAACAGCTGCTGTTGCCCCATTCTGTCTGGCTGGAACTTGGCTGTACAGCATAGTGTTGAAACAGATGTTTTGGATCCGCACTGGGCCTCCAATATTTCGAGGGATTGCAAATATTGTGGCGCTGGGGCTTGGCACCGTGTCCTACTTCATCACCTCAGATGCTGTCAACCAGTGGATTGACTACAGTTCAGACCGGAAGGCAGCAGGATTGTCCTGTGATTATGCCAAAGGAGGGGTAGAATTTTACGATAAGATTCTGTCTAGGAACAAGACACTAAGGTCTCTGATGGGGGAGAAGGGAGCAAAGATGTATGCTTCCAGTGGGAACTTGTTCCCTGCAAACCTTATCCAGCTGAAACACACACCATACACATCCAGGCGGGAACGAATTCTTACTCTGCTGAAAAACAATAAAGTTTAAAAAAATGGTAAGGAGACTTTTGTGTTCAGAATTATATGTCAACCACTGGGCCTTAAGTGAAGATGTAATGTCATGTCAAAAACTTCTGAATAGACTGAAAAATATCAGTGTGGATGAATTCCTTTGTCAATACTGAACAGCACCAAATCCCAGTAAAAGAAGTTCCAAAAATTGTATTAAAATATTTTCTGAATATTTTGTTGTGGAATAATTTCTGAATTTTTAAATATAAAACAATACTATTAAATTATTTGTAGGCAGATCGGAGTAGGTGATGAAAAGTGTTCTTAAAAAGAAATGAACAGATGATTGTTACAATGCAGATTAATGTGTTATATTTTTGGCTCAAGGAATAAATAGCTAGAACTTGCAAGGAATGATCAGTGTGACACTATCCAGCATCTCAAAAGCTGAAGCACTCTTTCTATTCCCTGTATTAGTCAGGATGGATGGATGGTTGGATGTATTAGTTTATGACCAAAAAAAACCTAATTTTTCCCCTCTGCACTTTTCGCCATAGCCGTCTGTCTTTTTAATTTGAATAAGATTTTGTCCTTGTATAGAGTACCATAGCATATCTTTGTTCTTCTCGTGCCATGTATCAAATAGCCTTCAACAAATTAATGACACTTTGTACCCTCACATCATTTGCATGACCCCAACTAATTTGCCCCTTAATGATAATCTTAGTATGCAGCCTATTGTGACTCAAATTATATAGTCCCTCAGGTCATCTGTCTGCATAATAACGAGTCAAATGTGTTGTTTTAATTACATATTCAATTTTGTACTCCATGAACTGAGCTAAATATAGATGCATGTAATTGACAGTGTTGTAGATAGACATGCAATGACATTACAAAAAAATTTCAAGTAGTCCGTTCCTGAGAAATAGGCGGTAAGTGGATTTACAATCAATTATCCTTTTCTCATACAGCTGAGTAGAAAAAACACACAACATGACAAGACCCCCAAATCTGGAAATTAAAAGCATGCAGATGTTAGACCTGCTGGTGGTAGAAGGATTGTTTTTAATCAGCACAAGCTGGTTTCAGAGTTCTCTGACAAAGCATTCTCTGAATTTGTATCCCTCTGCAAGATGCAGAACTGTCATCCGTTAAAAGGTTATGCAACAGGCTGAGGGCATTTAACATTAGCTTGTCATCAAGAAAAGTTTTCCCTACGTACGTGAACTCAAAATTTTTGGTGTTTGGCTATTTACTTTATTGAAGATTAGGTTAATAAGTTAAAAAAAATTGACAATTGTGTAACTGATTAGGAAGGTTTATATGAAAGAAATGAAGCTTTCTTTGATTATTTAGGTCTACTCCATCATTTTCCAACTACAAAGAGTCTTTTTGTGTATAAATTTCAACAACACTGGGCTTATTGTCTTGCTCTCACCACTCAGCTTCATCCGCTCAATTCATTATATACCAGGCAGTCTTTTATTGCACAATGGTCCATTATTTGAATGCAAGCGGTTTCGTGTTGAGCCACTTGAGGTCACTGCAGCCCACATTACCAATCTCACGACTGCTCGCCTTATTTGACAGCTGTGAATCACAGGGACACGCATAGATCAGATCTGAATGACCAGGCTTGGCCTTGCAGCCAAAGAAAATAATAATAGTAGAAAAAAGTCGTCTCCATTCATCCTGGATTCAGAATAAGTTCAACAATTCGTTCAAATAAAGGTTATATCGCGTTTGTGCGTGTTTGTAATCCATTATCAGAAGTAATTAGGTATGAATTCTGTTATTGTTCCCATCAGTCCCTATACTGTACTTTTAAATAGTATGCAGCCATTCGACTCTTATGGAAAATATTACCTTTGCGTCCATTTAATGTGCGGATGCAGAAGGATTTTGAAAGTGTAAATAAACTGATTAGTACACAACCTAACATAGTATATAGATGATGTATTAACAACGGTGTTCAACATTATTAGATAACATGTATTTTACACATTTCAAGCGTGGACAAGTATTTACGTAGAAACATTTTTAAAGAAAATGTAATGCGTAGTATAGGTATTCAATACGGAATTTATAAAAAATATTTGGACATATTTGACACCAAAGTATATCATTATGGTTTTACAAAAAAAAAAAAAGTTCTAATCAAACGTAAATGGCTAAAATGTGAAATATCCTTATTTTATAGCTGTTCTTGTATCTTCTCGCTCGAAATGAACCCGTGCGCCTCCTCCCGCCTGCCCCCCCCTCCCGCCTGCCCCCGCCCCTGCGCGCCGCTTTGCGCCATTACGTCGCTGCTCTAATCGCGACTGTGCTGCAAGGCAGACAGGCAAAGTAGATGCAGAGAGCAGGGAGAGCTGACAACAGCGAGGACTTCATATTGGGACAGCCAGAAACGCATTATTTGCCCATTGTATGACTCGAAGTCTAAATATTTTCGACTTTAATATTTTTTGGTCGCATTTATTTGTTTTTTACGCCTGCATGGGAATATATTTTTCATATCGGGACCTGAAATGACTGCTCGTCACCGTGTCTAGCCAATGGTTACCGTGAGGGCTCCCGTCTTGTGGATTATCCGTCGTCGCCGAGCAAGTTACATGGTTGAGCCCGGAGGAGGCCCCGCTCTGCTGGATGGATGTGTGTGAGGCAGCGCCGGACTGCGAGTACTGATGAAGACGGTGGTAATGATGATGCTTTGCTTTCATCGGCAGAGGGTGATTTGATCTTGGATGTTCGGGCTGTATTGCCCCCACACAAACCATTTCCTCACACAGAATACATATATTCCCTAAAAACTGGACGCCCCTGGAGCAGTTTATGACGGTAAGAAAGACTCTCATTCACAGGCCACTAGTTAAACAGCCAGTTGACGTTAGCTAGCAAGCTAACTAGCTTAGCGCTGTCACTTTTATCCAAGTTGCTCCCCCCACAGCTAAAAGGGCTAATGCTGCCAAATTACATTAATAAAACAGTAGCTCAAAGGATATAATTTGCTTTACCCTAGTGTCTATTTGAATGGGCTCATATATATTAAAAAAAAAAAACATATTCTACATATTTATTACACAACCTGATTGGTTGTGTTGGTCGCTTGTTAGCTAGCTGTTTTTCAATCCATTCAATATCTCACAGCTGTGAAATAGCAGCTAATCCAGTGTGCGCAGCATTGGTATGCATTGAAAGGTTTATTGAATGACTGCAACTTTGGTTAACCTTCCTCCAGTCGACATTAATAATTTAGTTTAATAGGTCTTTAAAGAGCCAATTCATTATGCAGTGGACAATGAGCCCTTTAATGACATAGTCCAGTTGACGTTCAGTGCATCGTCAGTTCTGTTCCGGATGAAGCAATAAAGATGACATTCCTTTATCATAAGTAATCAGCTTTAATTGTTTTTATTGAATGATTTATCCTGATGTAATTTTGATGTAATTGTTGTATGAAAGCTATTTGTTTTATTTATTTTTTTATTTTTGCTTTATTACAGAGTAACAACAGCGTTAGATGAATATAACGATTATAGAGCTGGATACATTTATATCCCATCGATGCAGGGTTCATCATTCATTGCTAAATAATTTGTGAATCGTCGATTTTTTTATTTATTAATAAATGCTCTCATGGCACATCCTAAATATGTTACGCGACAGGGCCCATTATGGATGAGCTCTTTAATTGCTGCATGACGCTATTGCTTACTTGCAATATTGCAAGATTGCAGTATTTTTCATTTATTTGCGAATAACACGACGGAAAATGACTCATGTCTACCGACCGAAAAGCTGTCAGCTATGTGGTGTTAATGGATGTGAGGCTGATGAGGCGTCCTCCTTTTTTCGATGACGTAATCCTCCGCCGTCCGTGCCACATCTTTTGGGTCGCAGTCGGCTCCTGTGCTGCCTGCTGCTCGCCGGTCTGCTGCCGATGCTGAGATCATATGGCCCCTGCTCTGTCTTGTTTGTCTAGCCTCTATGTCCCTCCTTGGAGCAGTCTTGTCCGTTTTTTTCTGAATTGTGCAATAACTTTACAGACATGGAAATTAGACACAGTTGGTTCTGAATGGGAGGTACAGTACTTGTGAATGAAATCCAATACCTGGATTGGTCCTCTGGGGATCTCCATACCAGATATTTCAAAAGTGTGGTTGGATGCACCCAGAGGTCCATTGAGGGGAGGCCAGAAGTAACCCAAACCCCTTTAAAAACATTATTTTAAGATTGAATTGTTCTGATGAAACACTTCCTGGCCATGCATATCGTCATGTCTTTCCTCTTACCTGTATTTGGGTCACAGTGATAGCAGGCCAAGTGCAATATTCCAGATGAGCATCTTTCTCCCCGGCAACGTTTTCCAGCCTATCCTTGGGGAGCCCAAGGTGTTCCTAGACCAGATATGTGAACCTTCTGAGGTATCCAGTTCTGGGGTGCTTCAGGTTCTCTTCCAAATGTTTTTGAACTATTTTATGAAGGCATCCTTGTTCTCAATCTAAATATACATGAGAATCCCCATCTGAGGTTAATGGTTGCTCAAACTGAAGTGTACAGTATATTGGGGAAATATGGTCTGCTATTTTGCACATGCTAGTTTTGGCCAACATTCCGGGATGTTCATTTACACTATAGAATAGCCTATACTAATAATGTATATTAAAACCGTGACAGTAAAGATTAATTTGCAGTTATATTTGGGTAAAGACTTGAGGCTCAATCATTTAGTTTTTTCTCAAGGCAGAGTTTTTGCATGCTCGGGCCAAGCCAAGCTTGTTTTTGGACATTTTGACATGCAGTCTGACACACTGTAAATTCGCCAGTGGTGCACTGAGGAGAATCCTGGAGTGAACTCTAAATTTATTTGCTTTGGCTCTGCCCAAACATAAAGAAATCTTGATTTTTAAAAGAGGATGGACTCAGCTGGTGAAGATTAACTTGCCTCTGGCAATCATTCTTCTTTACTGGAGCAGTACACCTGAACCTGCCATTCCAATGGTGTACAGAGGAAGTGTGTGTTTGTGAGACAACAAATAGTCAACAGCAAGAGATAGAATGCAGAGGATATGGTTCTTGAAGCAGGGCCTCAGGTGTGGCAGGGGTAATGGGGATTAACCACCCTTCTTATCAGGGGCCAGGGAGATTTAATGGGAGCAAGTTAAGACTTTAGGGTTTAATAAGCAAATTCTTCAAATGTATTTTTAGATGTGTTGCAAAGGAAATTCATGCTTTACCTTTGCTACTGCAATACAGTTCAAATTCTCAACATATGATTGAATTTGTCAGCGACACTCAAAATAAAAAATAATTTCTACTGACTGTCTTTGCTTGCTTTATTTCAATTGATTTGGTCTTGGGGGTTAGCCTGCAGATCTGTAGTATACACTGCAGTGTGGGAAACTTGTTCAGAATTGGTTGGTGTCAAATACAATGATTTGATATCGGTTTTTGTAATCCCAGAAGAAATTGCATATTCCTCTGGGATTGATATTGTATGTTAGTCTGTATTGTTCATTTACCAATCACATAACCTAATTGATTTGTTTGATCAGAGGTTATTAAGCTATTAAATGCTATTAACTATCTATTAACTATCATTGGCTGGTGGATGTGCAGAAGCTGTAAATGATGATGGCTTCTAGTTAAGCATCTTTAACAATCCCACATATCAAAGAAGTCAAAGGTCGACTATTGTTCCTTCTGGTTTGAAAGGATGAGATGTGCATACACTCTGGGATGGGCAAGGACCACAGAAAATTATCTATTTTATGTAAGACATCACTGTTAATTAAGGATTGTGCAGGCTGTTTTTATGAATCCATTATACAGAGTACTATTTTATTTTGTCTTGGAGATGTTTTGGTATTCGTGGTGTCTTCAAAGGAGAATGTCATGGTCATGCACCCTGAGATTTGGTTCCCTCCCTTCTTGTTTCTCACCTCTTGACTTTGAGTCATCAGCTCTTCCTCTCTCTATCTTTGCCCGACACCTTATGTCTGTTTAGTGTTAACATTGGAAAGGCACACCCTCAGCATGGTGCTCAGTCGTGCTGACAGCTAAGTATTGGTGTTAACTGACAGTGTTAGAAAGAAGACTGCTGGCTGGCTGCTGCAGGCGAGATAAATTATCAGGCTTCAAAAACTCCACTATTTACGTATCTTAATTTGGTAGTTTGCACTGCCTAAATAGTTATTAAAAAAAACATTAACTTCACTCACTGTATTAAAGGATTTTATTCTCTGTTAATATTTTGGTGGTAAGTTTTTTTCCACAGATATAAAAACTAATACCTTTGGTATTTAGAAAAAAATCTTGTGTGTGTTTCAAATTTCTCACCAGACCCTCTTCTTATTTTAAACAAGACCCAGTTCTCTGACCTGTGCTGGCTGTGGGTGACAGCTCTTTCATAGAACAGTCAGTTCAGATTTAACCAAGATGACCAGCTGCCTGGCCATTCTATAATAACCCAATGGAAAACTCACAGTCCTATTTGCAGTTGAGAAACACAGTAAGCAGAGCACTAAAGACAGTTTCACTATTTCAGCTACCAGTCACTGTACACTGCCCTCAACTGTTGCCAAGTTTCTGATTTCACACCAGTTCTTAGTGTAGCTTGCAATATTTCTGATAATTCTGAAATGTGAGCCAAAAATCATTACTGTATTTTTTTCAAATGTGCTAAATTTGTAATAAGTATGGCATAGTGTATTAGCCTCTTCATTTCACTACAATTGTCATGAGATACAGCAGTATCATACCATCAGAAGTCCTGTTATAGTTGTGAACCAGCCAAGCAGCAGTCCATTCACATAAATATCCATTCAGATACAGTGGCTCAGAGAAAAGCAGCTAGTTAGCAGTGTGGTGATGGGGTGGATATCCCTCAACTTCTCATTGAAAATCATCTCCCAAACCCTAAACACAGCTGTGTTTATTTTGTGCAAAGTAGCCCATCTCCACACCAGGAGCATGGTGGCGCGGCAGATTTGGATCAAAATGGAAAGCGAGTAGTGCTGTATTTTTGGTAATGCCTACGTTCTGATTGGTAGGAAAAACAGCAGCAGTATAAGACCAATAGTATTTAGGGGGGGTAATAAATAGATGAATATAAATCAGGGGAATGGTGTAAAATGAAAGGAAATCTAAGCAACGTAAATAAATAACTCATGCAGCTGTTGAAGAATATTGAGACATTGGTGCGATATCACCTGAAATTTACCTGAAGGGGCAGCATGGATGTTTACCTAGTTTTTTCAGACCACTTGTTTGTGGGAGTCATGTGACCCTTTAGTACTCATTTTAAAAGAGCTTTGATTTTTTGGGGGGAGGATTTTCAGCTGTCCTTGTGTCACCTTTCATTTGAGATGAGATCAGAAACACTCCATCAATCCGACCGTCCGTCCGTCCATCCATCTATCAGTCCGCCTGTCCATCCATCCAACCATCCATCCATCCATCCATCCACCCATCCATCCATCCATCCATCCATCCATCCATCCATCCATCCATCCATCCATCCATCCAACTATCCACTCCTTCTCATCCACTCTCTTTCTAGCATGAGCATATCTTGATCATGCACAACTAATCAGGTAAAGCGGCACATTATATTAATCGTTCGCTCTGTTAGTGGGCAGTTATAATGGATTAATTAGCTGAAACAGCATATTATCCTTCCAGAGCGAGGCTCTAGGGAGAGACGCCATGTTTCTTACTCAAGTGTGGTAGATTTTGCAGATTCGATCATAATTTTATATTTATTGTGACGGATTTGTGCTTGTGTTTTTTCACAAGGGCACAGGATTCATATTTTCTCTGACATCTTCAGGCTCACATGTATCATCAATAGCACCCCTGCATGTCTGTCTATGCGCTCGTGGGATCAAGACAGTGCAGCATAAAGGCATCGCCGTATTAACATGATTGTTGATAGTTGTTGGATATCAGATGGGTAGAAACAGACGTGGCCATCCCATTAATGGAGCAATACGGGAAAGAGGTGGTGGGACAGGTTTGCAAAGATGTATGGATGAGGTGTCTGATTGACCTCAATGAATGGATGGAATAGACAAAACAAATGGATATTTGTGGCTTTCAGTTAAAAATATACATGTATATTTTTCATAGCAAATTCAAATATTAATGTATTTATATGTCGCTTTCCAAAATCACCATTAGAGACAATTTAAATAAAATATCTAGTTCTTTTGTTCAATTAATGTTTGCACTTTATTATTATTAGAAGTGTCATTTCTTTATTTGACAATTTTTTCCTGTTTGTCATTTCAAATGTTATCTGCTTGAATGCATCAGCTTGTTTGAAATGTGTTGACTTCAGGAGCCTTTCTCAGATTAGTCGCTGAGTTCCATGATAGAGAACTTATGCATAACTTCTTAAAAGAAGTTATGCATTTTTGCTTGGTAATGCTCAAAAAATACTCATCAGTTCCTGGGCAGTTGGGGCCACTATCTGTCTTTGATTATAAATTTTTCTTTCAAATATTCAGTTCACTGTGCATTTCTCATTGCCGCTATCTGCTAATAATGATGAGAAATAAACACTGAAACCACAGCGTGAAATATTTAGTCAACCAAATATTAGACTTAGACTTAGATTTTGGCCCAATCACAATTTCTTTTTTTAATTCCTTCCTACCCTAATTTTTCAGTGTCCCTCTAAACTGAGTCACAAAGAGTAGTGTTGCATACATGATTGCTTAAAATTCAGCCCTGATTGTATTTTTGTGAAGTGATAACGATATGTTTCCTACCTATGCTGTTTTAGGTATTAATGGCAGCTGTGTGTCTGTCAGTGGTCCTTTACCACTCCCTCTGACTTGAGTATGTTGGCAAGCAGGTCAGAGAGTGATATGATCATGTTTGACTTTACAGGGAGGCTGTTTGTTCAGTTTGGACACAGGGTTTATGGTTTATTTGAATTTCTGTACAGACCAGAGATGTAGTTAGAACTTTGCACAACCACGCTGGCAAACACAACACATGAGTGATGGAAATTAGTTGAACCAATCTACCTAGAATAAGATGGAAACTGCCCTCAAACTGTCTTTGAAGCACCCTTGAGTTGATGAGATTGGTCCTTCTTGGCCACAGCATGTTATTATAGTATAATAAAAAAAGCCCTGGATGATATGAACATACCTGAAAAGAGGAGTCCTCCAGCGACCACCGCCTCTGTTTTAACACTCCTCAGGTATGCGAAGACTCTTTTCTCAAGAGTTATTCTCCAGCACGTCTTAACTTGTTCGTCCTTTACTATCTTCCTTCCCACTATCCCCCAAAAATGCCTCTACACAGCAACACTAAATACAACCCTAACACAGACCTGAGCACATTGTTTGATCAGCAAAGACTTTTAGATGTGTTGCTGACTGCTTTTTATGACCCGCTGCTGTGTCAGATCCTCAGGTCTGCCTCTGAAACGAATGCTCATAGAAACAGGTTTGGGGTCAAAAGACAGTTGCTTAAGAATAGCGATTCCTAGCTAAAAATACACTGCCTGCTATGTTCTCAGTAGAGATTCCCCTCACATAGGGCAATCAAGGTTTCATTGTTTATTTTTTTTAAATCTGTGGTTCTGACTTTAAAATGAGTGCTTTAAAATTACTCATTGAGGTTTTTTTCCCCTAAAGTTTAGCTCAATTGCTTACAATTGTGTTGACATCAGGTGGGTATAAAACCAACCTCTGCATTAATAATAGTAAATTTGTTATATTTTGGTTCTGTCACACTGAAAGAGTAAAACCAGTTACTTTAAGTTTTGTTTAACACTGCATTTCCTGTCCCTGTTTTTTTCAGACCCACAGACTTCTGTGCAACACAGAAGTTCAGCCTACATTGTAAGACCACGTTTTATCCGCAGCTTGTTTTGCTTGGAGAATTTCTGAGGAAGTGCAATGGGATTCCATATCCAACTCAAACAAGCGCATAACCATTAGTCTAAAAACAAGACATTAGTCCCGCTGCTTTTATTTCACACTGCTTCCAATTTTGGCTCTTATTGGTGTGTGTTCTAATTCCTACCTTTCCTGGACTTCAGTTCTATTCTGCACGGCCATTTTAGTGATTTTTAATCTCTTTCTTATTTCTGTCTGCCCATAATTTCCTCTGCATAATCAACAAGTGTGTGGCAAACCAAAGACTACATACACAGTAAATAAAGGATGTGAAAACATCAGTGACCATGTGAGATGATTCAGTGAAGGAGCACCACGCATAAGGTTACAAAGGCTGATGGGCATGCTTTTTTCAGAGGGTGTGTTCACCTATGAGAGCTTTGATTCACTTCCTGTGTTTTTTATTGACATCTGAGTCGAACCTCTCGCAGCCTGAGGATAGGAACAATCATCTCCTCCAGCTGAACATTTTACCCATAATAAAGGGCTCTTTTCTAGTACCACACAGTCACGACTGCACTTCAAGACAGAAACTACTAAAAATTTATAACATCCTGCTAAAATCAATTCAGGAAGTGTTCAGAGGTCTTGAGTTTATCCAGTGAGTACAGCGGGGCAGTTAGGGTCACTGTGGAAATATCATCTGACCAAAGCAAGCTAAATTCATTTGGCTTTTACTGCTATGTAAGTGGTTAGCACAACTGGCTAAATGAGGACTCATGAATTTGTTCTGAGTGACTTGGTATTAAATATATAAACTGTGACTCATCTTGCGTAGTTGCCAGCTAGCTAGCTAGGTGTTTATTATGTAGATTCATTCATTCATCCGTGGGTCGTGGAGTGTTGGAGCCTATCCCAGCCAACCGGGGACGTTAGGCAGGTTAGACTCCGGACACCAGTGTAACACAGAGCCACATGGAGCCACACAGACAAGCATGCACACATGCTGCCCTGGTTATTATTTATGTACAGTATGTATTATTAGTATTATGTACTGTGCTAATAAATAGTAAGCAGGAGGTTGAATACGATCCTTGTGGGCAATTTTGGTTGGATGCAAATGTCATATGAATAAAGGTTTTGTTCTTTTAAATGTTCAGGTTTATTTCAGTACATTGCCAGCAAGTTTGAACAGAATTTTAATCTGCTCAATTTTGTTGTCAAAGATTTGCTTAATTATTACTTTGTAATTCTTTCTAATTTTCTGTATCAAAAAACAGTTTGACACAATGTTCAATAAGTAGCAGCTTTTTTATTACATCTGCGAAAGTATTGATTGACAATACATTTAGAGATCTATAATGGTGCAATGCTAATTGTTTTCCTTAAGAATTTCAATATTTTTGGGGTGAATCTGGGAGGCTCATTTCATTTAAGTATTCTATTTTTGAACTCAATAAACTAATCTTCACGCCAAACGAGTAATGTTGAAACTGTCGAGTGGACATTCAGTTGGTTTGTCATTGTTTCGGTCTATTATTCTATTTCACTATTTCTGCTGGTTGGTTACAAACCGTAGCTGCTGGGCTTTTCTGTGGCCATTTGTCTAGATGTTTCTGCGTGTCTCACAGCTCTGGGTCCACACCAATCCACTGCAGGAAAAACAAATTGCAGTCATGTGATTTTTGCACTGTCAGGTCCTGTGTGTTTCTCTGTGTGTATGTGTGTATGAGCTTATATGTGGGATCCATGTATGCAGACAGGGAGCGCAACGAACTTCGGACGAACACAGACACAGACACACAGACACAGACACACAGACACAGACACACACACACACACACACACACACACACACACACACACACACACACACACACACACACACACACACACAGACACACACACACACAGAATTGGTGTGTATGTGGACGTGTGTCTGTGTGTGCCTCAGAGATGAGAATGAGAGGATGGAGACAACATGAGAAGAGGATTGTGTGTTATGTGTGTGAAGGAGAAACAGGCAGCGTTGCTGCTCTTTTTCTAGGGCAGGCAGTGAGGCAGCAGGGAAGGATAATAACAGAAGCTGTTACATTCTTGTGGTTTCTCTGATTTCAGCATGAGGCAGGGGGCTGGCTCTGGCTGACTCACGGCTGCCAGCATGGAAGCTACCCGTAAGAACACAATACATGACATTTCTTGGACATTTTTTTCTAAAACACAACTTACAGGACTCTGTGAGCCTCCACGAAATCCAGCACCTCACACTCAGATGTAAACCTAGCTGCTGTTTAAGATTAATGGAACCTGGCACTATGGGCATAGGCAAAACTATTACTTTATAGCTTATGAGGATATGTTGAGGACCAGCCATTGCTTATGCTTTACTGGTATAACATTTCTGCTTGCCAATGTCTAATAAGGACAGAACCTTTGTTTTAGTAAGTTTTGATATCATACCAAAGACTTCATACACAGTTGAAACCCATAGAAATATGTAACTTCAGTCAAGGCATGAGTACATTTCATGGTCACGAGCTGCTGTAATTTCCAGGAGATCAGAGACTTATGTTCACACTGCAGTTAGAAGTGACCCAATTCCGGTTTTTCTTAAATCTGATCTTTTTTTTCCTTTTTTTTCACTTTCATCTTTTTCTGTGGCTTGGATGGGGGTTTGGATGTAAGTCAGAATTTTCACGATTGGATTTTTGATTCTCATTCCTGATGGTTCTTTATTGTGGTTCTTGTGAAGAGTGGAGTCAAAATAGGCCACTTGATTATTTTTCAGCGTACTAAAAAACCTTCATATAAACTCATATGCACAAAGAATGTATTATTCTTTCTCTACTGTAGATATCTTCTAGACATTCAAGCACAAACTCGGAACAAAGTTTGTTGATCTCCTGCTTTCCCATCAGTTATATGTTTAGCTTCTTGCTGATTGAAGCAATGAATTTGCTGTTGTTTACTGCTTCTAATCACGTGTGATTTTCTGGCCTCGGCCTCCAGCCATGCTGGATGATGCTGCTGATCCCATGACCCCCGCAAGATCCTCCATGGATCTTGCGGAGGTAAATATGAATTCTTCATTAATCACAATTCATTATCCACATGTGGAACTTAAATTGGAAAAGTGCAAGCTATGTTATTTTAAACAGAAATTCCTTGCCGTGGTTGTTGTGTAGAACTGCCCAAACTAAGAGGTTCTTTGTTATAGATCTGAACCTCAAACATTAATGATATTTTCCTCACAATATTTCACACAGACTAAATACTGAAATGGTACTTTTTGCTTTTTAGTATTTGTAACTTTTATTTTTTGTATTTCCTTAATTTCCATGGTTGCAAGTTATTTTGACTCATTATGTGAGTAGAATTTGTTCAAAACCCATCAACTTATCTTGCTTATCTTAAAAAAAACCTTATATTTCACCATACACTATTTTAAATGAAGCTTCAGGAATAATAAAATGACTTCTTTGTAAGTTTCCCTAGTGAAATGCACCTGTGATGACTGATTCCTGAGTATGTCATGTTAATATTAAAACCACACCATTATTTTTTGTACTATTAGCAAAATTTGTCCTCATTAACTCACACACACAAAAAAAACAGCACAACGATCTGGCACGCCTTTTTTCTTTTACTGTTTGGTGAGCTGTAGCCTTTTATAATCATGCGGTAGTCTGTATCAACATTGCATAGTTTTTATGAGAAAAGGCAGTCATTATTGTGTCAGGGCTTTGACTCTACACCGTCGACTGAGGGTAATAGAAATTATGTCAAGCACCCCTCACCCCTATATTTGTACCAGCCACTGAAGTGTGTGCCTCAATATATTGAATAAGGAAAATTGCTGTTCTGAAAGGAAATAAATCCAGCCAGACACAATTTTTATCCCGTTAGCCTCCGGACGTTCATAAAAAACAACTAATTGCTTTCTTAGTATTTCTCACCTGCAGCAAACCTTATTTCATGTTGTGTGGAAGCATTGTACAGGCTGTGAGGTGATTGTCAGGTGAGCCTACGCGTTTCTGTTTCTGACCTGTTTACCGACCACAATGTGTTACGCCCACCTCCATCTCTTCATCTGATCTTTTTCATACAAGCAGCGGTACAGAGACATTCCCTAACACCTCTCCCACACACATGCTTCTTGTTATGTGAGCTATATAACACATTCAAACAAGCTGTTTAATCATCAACTCCATGCTCTAATCACTGCTGCCACTTGGCATTGTTTGCCATGTAACCAGGCCTGTAACTATTGAGCATTGTTGGAAAGCAGTTTGCAGCTATTCCACTAAAGGATATCAAATATAATGATTTCATATTTGGGTATTTTGCAGGTATTGTATCTTGAGCATTATCCAATCCTACTGGCCACATCCCTTGAGTGATGCCAAAATAGGACTATAGCAACATAGTCAAATAAAAACACCACTGGATTTGTGTGTGAGTGTACTGGCAGATAGAAAAAAGTCATAAGTGGACCATCATTTATTTTATAGACCACAATGTTAAAGTCATTCAGATTTAAAAAGATGGTGGTGGTCACAAAATAGCTTGAAGGTAGAGATGTGGAGTTAAACTCACACAGAGCCTGCTAAATTATGCATGAAGCAGAATCCCTTTCATCAGCAATCTAGAGCAGACTTTAAGCGCACAGTATGTCCCATCCATGGATACGCACACACGCACGCACGCACGCACGCACGCACGCACGCACACACACACACACACACACACACACACACAGACACACACACAGACACACACAATGGTCATACCAGGTACATCTCTGTAAAAACAGGCTGAGCGTATGCTCAGTAGGTGCTAGGGATGTAGCAATCCACAATTTCAGTAATGGAATAATAGAATATTCTGACCATTAATTGAGCAATGGAGTAAGAAATATTTCATGTTCAGAAATATTTGCCTCTTAAACGAGCAACTACAGTAATTTGAAAATAAAACATACTGATCTGTCTCTGCAGCATCATCATTGTACTTGTAACATTTTCCCTAAAGAGTGTAAAAAAAAGTGTATTGAAGTGCAAAAAAAATCCACCTCACTTTTTCTTTTAACTCAAGCAATTTTCTTCTTGTTCTTGCATTTTTGTAGTCTGCACCTCACATTCTTGTTACAGGAACAGCAAAAGCAAATGCAGTGTGCCACAGAAAGAAAGTATCCTTGTGAAACCTTGTGCCCTGTGTAGTTAACTGGTGTGTACTTATGATTCAGTTCTTCAAAGATGGAAGAGGTTTATCTTTCCTCCGTTGTGTCCCTGTTTTTCACTCCCTCTTTTTTTTTTTTCAACGGGCACCCCCTCTCTCACTATGTATCTCCTGTTCTTTCTTTGTCTTTCACTTTCTATCACCCGCTCTATTCAAAGTGGCAGGCTGCCCATCTTAGTCTTGAATCAGCTCCAGGTTTCTGCCTATTGAAATGACCATATTTTCCCCCACTCTTGTCAGAAATCACTCACGAGGAGGTTGTTGGACCTCTGTGGAATAACAACTGTTTAGATCTGGAGCGTGCATAGATGTATTTCTGATGCGCTATATAAATAAAATTGACTGGATTTGAAATTGACTTAAATGTCAGCAACATTAAGTGATCCAGTCATTGATTAAGTGATTGAACCATTATGGTAATTGTAAGTTGTATAATGATGTCATTTTCCACATGTAACCATAACTTACTTTTAATTGTGAAAAATAAATCATGCTATCTCTCGTGACCTTTGGAGGGACACATTTCATTATAAACTCGATAAGGAGGAGAATGTGCAGTTTCCAGGAAAATGACAGAATTGAGTCACCTCCAAAGGATTAAGGTGACGGTATGCAGCCTTTTCTCAGTACTCTTTCTTCTGCTACCTGCTGCCTGTCTGTCATTCTAAATGTCAACCATGGTCTAATCCTGTTTCTCAGCAAAGAGCAAGAATAGAACGCTACTGAGAAAAACACCTTAAGCAGTGAGAGTGAAGTCAGGTAACTAATGAGATTGTTTGAAATTTGATGACTCCTGATTGGGTTAATGTTCGCTTGTCGCTATCGGCTACAGTAAGGTTTAGGAATAATCAGGGATTAGGTAAACCGTGCAGGCATCATGAAACTTCTCACAGGCTGGCAGTCTTTTATTTATTTATTTATTTTTAAAGAATTTCAAATTTTCTGACAAGATATAAGTGTATTTATATCTACCCTGTCATGGTCTTCTTTGTCACAAATGTAGGAGAGAAAACAAGTCTCTACCATGTTCTGAATAAAAAAGAAAACAGTGGATTAACCTGACCAATTTTTCTGGTATTCACATAATAAGAAGTTAATCTACTCTGAGTCTATATTGTTTATTGTACCAGCAGTTATTTGCATTTTTCCTGTGATTAAATCCTATAGCTCTGTCTGCCTGATTGTACCTTGAACCCCACATCATTGAGTTAGCAGTCAGGTCAGCTTCTAAACCTTTATGAGCACTCCTGTACATTCAGATGAATGCTTGAGCTTCTTTCACATGATCCGTATCAAAGTGCTTAACTGTGTAAGTCTGTTGTTATGGTTCGGAGCATTGATGGTCCGACACAGTAACTGCTTAACAAAATCCCTACCCTAATGTTTAGACTTAAATGATGGAGTTGATGATCAACAACCTTAGTTGCTCAGAAGAAAATAGTTGGCATTGACTGACTAGCTCCTCAACCTGACCTGCAATAATTACAATGCAAAATAATGATAGTCATTAGATGAAAAAGAATTAAAACAAGAAATTATGCAAATGCTCAAGATTAAAACCCGGATTGTCCGAGGGATATTCGTCTGACAAGGCTTCCACTTAATTCATCCAGACCCTGCACTCGGTAAAGTGCAGTCTCATCAATCTCTTTGATGACAAAAGTTAATTCTAGCCCTAATAACAGGCCTATCATTCCCCCTATTACAGTAAAAGGCTTTGTGGTCTGGAGGGAAACCTCTCACAGTCCAGTTTTGGCCCACAGGCCACCGTTTGGCCTGGTAGATATACCACAAGTAAACACACATTTGCATAATCTTAAACTGTTTTGATGCAGAACAATTAAGATCAGCTCAGTGCACAAACACCTGAATGTGTATGCGTTTCCTCGCTTGCAGATGTGCATTGTTATGTGTGTTTGGTGCATGCCAGGCTTTTTTATACTCATATCGATCCTATACACAGATACACACACACAAAGGCGTACTGACACACACACACACACACACACACTTGCAGAAGAATGTTAAAATGTTAAACAGATTTATTGCAATCAAAGCAACACCATGCACTACAGGTGCAGCACAAACAAAAGCTGCATAACACCTTGTGAATGATGATCGCTGGATAATGACCTCAAACCAATTCTTAATACTATTCTGTAGTTTTTATGATGAAACTGTGATGAATTAATGCATTCAGTTTATTACTTGGGTTAAACCACAACATAATTTCCTGACTAAGACCTAAAGGGAGATATGATTAAAAGTAACGTATTACACATTCACTTTTGAATGAAAAGGTGCAAGTGTTGCTGCAGTTCTCATTCATGTAGCTGAGCTAAGGTAGCAGCAGGCGTGCGTGTGTGTTTGTGTGTGTGCGTACATATGTGTGTTATTGTGTGTATGTGTATGCTTAGTGCAGAACACCTGGCCTCCCTGCCAGTGGAGCAGGAATGTGCAAGGTTGAGGAGGATGCGGGTGGAAATTTGCAGCGTGCTCACAACACGACCCCTGGTAACATTAAAAGGTGGCAGCGTCAGCAGGAAAGGAAAAAATCAGGGGAATGTGCTGCTTTAATCAACCTTGCATCTGTGTTTCTGTGTTTCTCAGTGGTTGTTACTGGTGTATTACCAAGTTACTGAGGCAAGGAGGTCCTCTTCACTCTCATGTTTCCAATCTGGTTGCTCTTAATTTGGTCGATAAAGGCCTTTATATTTAAATAGACATTAAGTCTTCTCCAAATAATGCTTTTGTCCTTCGGAGTTTACCTTCTGGTTTCCTATTATTTTGTTTTTGCTCAGAAATTGAAATAGTATGAAAGCCATGTAGCAAATAAATCCTTCACATCTGCATGTTGCTGTATACGATTCTCTTCAGAAACTGCAGATTTTTTTGCATCATGGAATAAAGCAAGCCTCTGCACATGCGCTGAACGAAATGGGATGTGCCACCTTGCTGTGGTTTCATTATAGACGCTCTGGCCGTAATGCTGTTGGTGTAATTAGACAAAGGTGTTTGGAAACTTTCTGTCAGGTTCCTGAATAGAGGAACTCTGAATGCCAAACTACAAAACAATAGAAAATTACATGATAGTTCCAAGGGAAAGATGTATAGAAGGCCAAGCTAGTTCAGAGAAGAGCAGAATGAGGGGGGCAGCAGCGATGGAGGTGGATGTGCGTCGGCAGATGAGTCGTCTAATTCAGCTGGAAAAGCTTATCCTTCACCGTTATCTGCGTCTTTCAGTAGTAATCTCTTACAGGTGTTGGGTTTTTAATGAATGGCTCTGTGTTTGTTGGTGAGAGTAAATGACTGCTCCCTGCCACTGATAAGTAATTTGCATAATGAAGTCAGGAGAAGAGAAGCGATGTGGGGGGGGGGGGGGGGGTTGTGGTCAAAATAAGATACCGGTTTTATAAATTAAGATAAATTGGCGCATGCTAGTAGGAGGTTGTTCTGTACCGGTCATACATTTTTCCTTGTCAAACACGTGTGATTAATTAAATAATTCATTGCCGTGCTGTGCGGTCAGGGCCTTTGTTGATGTTATTAATTCAACCTGTGCTTTTTCTACTCTGACAGTTATTAATAGACTTGTAGTGCTCTGATGATAAAGGTGACTCATAATCGAATTCATGCTTTTGTAAGTACCAATGTGTAACTAAATGTCTTGTCATGTTTTTCATAGAATACATTCATGAAAACTTTAAATAATAGTGGCATAGATTTTTATCCATGCTACACATCACAATATCCTGGGGTCTCACTGACCTTTGACCCCTGTAGCTTATTTTACTGTCAGTAAATTCTTATAAAGCAGAGTGATCCAACTTCAGGTATGTAAATGTTAAGTAATCAACAAGTTGCAACCCTCACAAGCAAACTAAACCCATCTCCTCGCCTCTCCTGTCCTTTGACTTCTCTCCTCTGCTCTTCTTTGACTCCTCTCTTCGGTCCTCTCAGTGTAGCAATCAGATTTCAAGCTGCACTGTATGGCTTTACCAACAGACCAGGACACATATGGCTGCGCCAAAAGGAGGTCAGAGGCCATTCGCTGCACACATTCCTTAAGCTGCTACTTCCCCCCACCTCCCCAAACACAGAAACATTTAAAATGCTTTGTTCAAATCTGTCCATTACACACACACACACACACACACACACACACACACACACACACACACACACACACACACACACACACACACACACACACACACACACACACACACACACACACACACACACACACACACACACACACACACACACACACACACACACACACACTCTATCCACTGCTTGTGCTGCCCTACATAAAATAAGTCGAATTGAAGGGATCATGGGGATGGTTGCATGTCTGAGGGGAGGAGGATGGTTGGCGACGGAAGTATGTAGACAATCAAAAACACTATGAGTGAAGTGGTAAAATTGGGTGAAGGTCATCAAGCATGGTTGTTGAGAGACAGGTAGTAGTGGATGGATGTTTTTACCCCGTGGAGGCTGTATTCCTTTCTTTCAGAGGAATAGCAGATTTTGGTCTTACTGAGTTAATACCAAGCACACCTCTTCGTTTTGGAAAAGAACAACTGATAATCTGTATCAGTGTGACACAAACCTCCAGTCTGTATGGTATACATATTAGTTCTATGATCTTGCAGGAAGGAAAAAAGATTTTTGAAGACTTTAAGGTTTGTTTGTTTTTTATGGATTTTCATTTCATCTATTATGAAAACTCACAGCAGTCACAAACTGTTTGCAAATGCACACACACACTGGCATACATCTGTAATTGACCACCTGTTTGTCAGTGCCCTAGTTTATGCATTCTGAAACACTGAGCAATGTATGAGTCCTTTGGGATTCCTAACTGCTAGCCTCTTATTCCAATTGTTCCTAAGCAACACAGAACGGCAGAAAAAGAGATCTGGCGTATAAATAGCTATACACAGGGCAAATGAAGTTCAACAGTCACCCTATCTTCACGCTGGGAAAGGATATTGCACGTCATGTCACTTGTTTCCTTTTGAAGATTTGTGTTGATTTGATACAATAAGAAAGAGAGCGAGAATCATATTTCAGGAATGCTCATATGTTGAGCTCCTTTGGGTATTTGCTGTGTGCAGATTTATTTGAGCTGCATTTTGATGCTAATGAACATGTATGTTCGTCTTTGTACGTATGTGCATGATATTTTTTTCCAGCGGGGGATGTGTCGTTTATGTGTTTATATGAAGGCTGTTTATTCCTGTGTATAGACAGGAAGGCTCCAGGACCGTCTGTGTTTGCAATAAGCCGAGAGAGCCAGTGGAACCCACCACTGAGGCAAACCTTAGGGTCAAGAAGCACAGGCACACACACACACACACACACACACACACACACACACACACACACACACACACACACACACACACACACACACACACACACACACACACACACACACACACACACACACACACACACACACACACACACACACACACACACACACACACACACACACGCACATGCTTGTTTGTAAGCTCTGCTGACTGCAGGAAGCAATAATGGCGTGCTTCCTGAGATCCGGAGGCTTCTCCCAGGGGAGCGTGGCTGGCCTGTCCTGCTCAGCAGCGCAAAACTGAAAACACGACTGAGCAGAAAACGATAGAATATTGAGAAAACAATCGGAGGACAGCAATTGTTAGAGCAGAGCTGAAAATAGTGTGATAAAAACAAAATGCAAAGGACAGGTCAGAGAATGTTGTGTTCAGCTGAATATTAAGTCAAAACTTGAGTGAGCAACTTTTAAAAAATGTTATGATTCTACATAGAAATAAAATACTTCCGTCCTTAGTCTTTATGTTGTGTTTGGCTAGATGACAGAAACCTACAAGGACAGGAAGAGATCACGGGAGTGTGAACCGTGTTTCAGAATTCATCCTCTGTGCACCCGATCGCTGTTCCATAGTGTGAGCCGGTGATAGAGTCCCTCTGTTCCTCCTCCTCCTTTTCTCCCTTCCTTTCTTCTGCATGGCTTCATTTCTGCATTCCTGTCTGCTCGTCTCTTCTGTCAATTCTCTCCGTCTCTTGAGCCGACGGCAGTGCAGCTTGGAGCGGTTTTCGTGCACCAGTATGCATGATAGTATGCACGGTTGTATGCATTTGTAGCTGGGTCTCCCTGTCCTTGTGCAAAGCTGTCTGGTTACATGATTCTGCATTGGCTGTCAGGATGTGTTGAACTCACTGGGTTTAGAAGCATCCTGGCTGTTTGCACTTGCTGGCTGTCAACTTCTGGATCCTACACTTCCTGTAGTGTAGTTCAGTTACATCTCTGTCAGACCCACCACTCCACTTCTGCTCTCAGTTGAGGACACAGTTCAAGGTTTCTTCTAGATTTTCAGTGTAAAACAATAATGCGTTCATAATAATTCTTTAGATCCCTTAGAGGCTCGTCAACAATCGTAGGTCAGACTGTATGTCACATAGAAAATACACCAAAAGCTTTCTTTTTTTTCTCCGCTTCATACAGTAAACGAGGTTCTCATTTTTCATGACTGTTGACGTGACTGCAAGAAACGTCTGTTGATGGCTGTTTAGCACATAATTTAAACAAATATGTTAACGTTGTTAAGAAGGTTGTACGGAAAGTTCCCAGGAATAAAAAACAAAACAAAAAAAAACTTTCTCTTTCTTCCAAATACCTCTACACCTTTTCTGTCCCCACTTGTTCGTGCCAGACTCAGAATCACATACCTGAAAAATAAGCTGAGTGATGGTGGTGGACTGAACCATCTTTGGTAAGAGGGGTGCTTATTTTGTTTACATGGTAGACTTAAAACCTAAGAAGTACCCAAAATCATGAACCAATAAGTAAATATTGTGTCTCTGTACTGGAATAACACACTGCTTGTGTCTGGTTAACTTCCTGTAGTCTTATTCCTTATCTCAATAAAAACAATAATACAAAGAAACTTCAGTAGCCTTGGTGATGTCATCAGGTGTGTTTTCCCACACGTCTTGCATGACAGGACTGTTTTTATGCAAAAACGAATAAGAGTAAAGACCTTTTAGCCATAGCTGAAGTTGGAATAACTATGGCATGGGTGAAGGCTACAGTAATACGATGTAACTATGGTGTCATTAATACACAAGTACAGTCAGCATGTTGACTGTATGTTACGGATTCCAAACGAACCAGGCGCGAAGTGTCACAAAATCAAAGGCTTTAATAAGTCCATTTCAAACCAGAATAACACCGGGATTGCAGGACCAGAGGGATATCCAAAACTTGTAGTAAAAATCCAGGCAGGGGTCAAAACCAGTATCAGGACGGTACACAGGAGGCATGGGGAAACCTTAATCCGACAGACAGGCCAAAGGTCATACACAGGGCAAGACAAAAATCGTGGTCAATCAGGCAAGGGTCATAATCTGGGAAATACTAAACACAGATTGGCTGAACACTAAACGAATCAATCAGGAAAAACAAGACGGGGTGCAACAAATCCAGAAGACCGCAGTGACAGAAGACCAGAAATATATTTGGAATGCAAACCAATAAATTAAAGACAAAAGAGAGACAGACACAGATCATCACATTGTACTTGTGTAATTATTCTTCTTATCTTCTTCTTATTCTTCATACTTATGTGCTATATTTTTTTACCACACTGGATGGATGGAGAGAGCCAGTCACGCGCTAAAACAAGACAGAGGTGTTTTGTCGACAAATTATGTGAACGACACACAAGATTTCTGTCAGTAGCAATTAGCAGCTCAGCCAATCATGGAGGAAGAAAACATGTTTTTATAGTTTTTTTCTTTATGTAGAATTGTACCTGTATTTTCTTTGCGTCTTATTTACATTCAGTAATTATATAATATGTCAAAGCCACCTAGTGAGGATGTAATCATTTCAAGGTTTGAGTTTGAATGTCCGCGCATGAGAAGTAATATCCGGAATATAAGTAACACTTTTATTCATGCTTTGGCTGGTCCTACGACTTATACTCAGGTGTGAATTAGATATTAACTTATATACTGTACAGTATACACAGATGAATGAATCCACTCCTTGTGGGTTTGTTTGAAGGTGTCATTGTGTTTACAATAAATTATAGCCCAGTGGAACTTATATATTTTTTCTTCTTTGTTATGCACTTTTTGACTGGTGTGACCTTTACTGCCGAGCAACGTATATTCTGGAAATTATGGTAGTTGTTTCTGCTTTTAGCTATGTCTCCATGTATAGATATGAATATGTGTACATGCAATCTGCCGGAGGTTTGTGATGATTAGTAGTGACAAGCAGCTCAGACACACACAGAAGGCTCTCCATGTACACGCCATGCATACACACAAATACACTCACACACAGCCATCGGTACAAATGCAAGTGTTCTCGATGACGGGGCCGTGACCCATGTGGGTATATTATGTCACCTGTCAACATATATCATCAAAGAATTTTAAGAAATGCATCAGGCAGAAAGGAGGCGTGCAGATCCCACTGCAATGGCATATGTTTCCCAGCATAAAAATGAAAAATAAATAAAAACATGTCACAAAAAAGGACAGAGTTGACATGTGAAACACTCAGTGCTCATATCAACAAATGGAGCAGTTCAAGCACATTTATGTGTCACTAATTATTTTGGTATATGCCCTATTTGAGCCCTTTTTGAAGTTAATCCTGGTCACAACAAAAATAATCTCACAGCGGATTTACCATTATTCAGAAATGAGATAGTGACTTCATTGTTTGCCTTGTGTGAATGGATGTAGTGATCAACTGGGCAGCTAGAGAGATGGGAAGGGTTTTCTGTTTCACATAGACTGAAGATGAACTCCTCGTTCCTCCTCCTGACTGTCACCAGGGTTTCTTATATTGTACTGTACACACAACAGCCTGCCATGACCCCCCAAGGCAATTTTTTTTCTAAATTTTACTTATGACCATGAACTCATCTATGAACATGGTACCAACTGGACCGCGGTTATTTCATGTCATCTTTCAAACTTATAATTGGTTCAAGCATGTCTCGATTTAACAAGTTTAATGTTGAGACCCGGAACTGGGAGAAAAAATAGACTTGACCTGTTGAAAGCTAAAGCTGTCTACCATTGAAGTTTACATCTCATTCAGCCTGTGTCAAAACATGCACTGCACAAAGCTACGGTGGGCTGTATGATTGAGAAAAAAAAAAAAGCAAGATATGATAAAGCATATTTTTCGAAAAATATTGAGCTATTTATTTAAGGAATTCTTTCACTGCCTTTCTAGAGAGAAAGCACTCAATCT
The DNA here is from genome assembly GCF_040054535.1 of Antennarius striatus. Lineage (NCBI taxonomy): Eukaryota > Metazoa > Chordata > Actinopteri > Lophiiformes > Antennariidae > Antennarius > Antennarius striatus. The sequence continues at coordinate 7,080,751 of NC_090787.1, forward strand.
CTATTTCTGTCACTTTCTAAAGTTGTCCAGTTTTTAATATTTTATTCTTTTTGAGGAGCGAATTGGAAGCCGTTATGTTTTCGGATGCTTTATCATTTATCAATCGCTCTTTGTTCATTCACAAGCTGCACTGTAAAGATATACTGCAAACTACAAGTAGCCTTTTTAATCTATCTAAACTTGGATCCTAGCCACATGCAAGCTGTTTTGGCATCAACCGAGACAAAGAAATCAGTCAGACGTGGCTTTGGTGCTAACGAGCTTCAGATTGAATATCATTTATTCACAGTGATAAGCAGGCAGGCTGCCTCAGCCACTGTTTGCTCGGCCATCATTTAACAATCAGTCGCAGGAGCACTTCAGCTCAGGCATGTTGATAAAGATTGATAAAAACCAGAAATAGATGTATGGATGACAGCCACACAAATGAAGTGGTCGTTGGAATGCTGAAAACTAAAATAGCAGAAAAATAAGTGAATGATTTTCTGTCAACCCTGCTGGGGAAAGGAATAGATATTCTTAATGTTGTATTAACTGCTGCTGAAAAATCAGATATGAGCGAAGCTCTTAATCTCATTTTAAATAATTATTTGATATTCTATATCTTTTTAGTGTTGAATGTAAGTGTGTCATGCAGACCTGTGCTATAGTTTATTCATCCTCTGGTTAGAAACATGTGCTCTGTCTTCTCTTTGTCATTCCTCTATCATTAAGCACAGCTTTGCTGCTTCACCCTACTTGCATAGGCTTGCCTCGCCTTGCCTTCACCAAGTACTTCACGTCACAATGCACATTGGCTTGTTTTCTTTTGTCTATGTATGATGAAAGCACTGATATAATGATGCTTCATTTATTTTTCTGTCCCACTCCATTGTTCCTCTCAATAATGTGTTTTTTCTCTTGTGTGTTTTCCTGGTTGCAGACCCTGGTAGGAGCGTGATGAGCGCGCGCTTCCGCTTGCCTGCTGGCAGATCCTACAATGTCAGGGCGACGGAGCTGGAACGAGACAGGCAGCACACACAGGTTGTGTGCAACGTACTGCTGCTGGACAACACTGTCCAGGCATTCAAAGTCAGCGTAAGTGCCACCCTGTCCAATCTGTGACCGAACCTGAAACCGCAAAACAGTAGTGGTAGAAGACAAGATCAATACTTGAATATCAGGATGAATAAATCAGCTGGGCAAAATAACATAAATAACATTTCAATGTATAAATTCCAGTTGTTCAGAGGAATTTGAAAGTTTAATCAGTTGGTGATTCAGAGGCCAAGAAGTCCTGAAGAAAAGACTGCAATTTGGGATAAAGTCCCATTAGCTCCATTACCCACAGTTGTAGACTAACAATACTTTGCTGATCCACGTGGAGCAATGTGATTTATGTTTGTATTAACAAGAGACATATAGAGGCTGATGACATTTAATTAAGTATAACTTTTATGGAACTTGTGTGAGTACTTTCTTTGGCTCTCCTCCTCCTTCCCATCCATTTTTTTGCCACCCACGGCTGTCACTCTTTAACCCCCCTGTTACACTTTGTTACAGCTGCCCTCTGGCTGTGGCTCGCTAACCTGGAGCCGTGAGGTGATTTGGAGATAATGATGATGATGATATTGCTTTTTGAAGTTATGGGTTTGATGGGAGAGGCTTGGTGGATGTGAGGCAGAAGGGTTTGCATTTAATTTATGGCGTAATATCTCATGATCCGAAGGGGGCATATGAGCTTGCCATTGTGTGTCTGACCGTACTTTTACTTTGATTCTGTAAGACACGAAGTGACAATCAAATGAATAAGAATTTCAGTAACCATCAGAACAGGAAAACAAATTAAAATCTCACAACCCTCCTCCCACTACTCGTCCATTACTGTAAAGTTGAAAATTTTGTGCATTCTGGTGAACACAAAGGTGAGTCTTTTTTTACGCACTCGGCCCTGAGTCGGTTAGATGGAGTCAGTCTTGGTCTTGCTCCACAAGCATTCAGTCACATGCAGTCACGGCAATGATGTGTGAAGAAAAAAAAATATGTGTGACAAAATGGCTTGTGACCAACATCGCCAGTTGTCTGTCACATTTAATGCTAGCACATTGATGTTTTTTCCTCTCTCTCTCTCTTTATGTCTGCCTTTATGTTTCTCGCTGCCACCATGAATTATGACAGGAAATTCCCCTTTCTGAGTCATAAAATACAATTAGTTTAATAACATCTCCCACAAATCACATCCTGTTGCTGTCTTTGAGGGCAGCCTGTAAATTGTGTTGTACACAAGTACATGTCTATGCATGATACGTGGTAGGAGATGTAGAGAAATGTACGTTACGGGGGCAGATAAGTATTTAAATATTTGAGATATGTAACTTCAAGAATCTTCAGCTTTGATAAAGTAGGTTTAAATACAACCATAAAGCCAACAAACTTCAAGCAGCATTCCATCTCATGAAAATTCTCTCCTTTCTCTATTGACATTTCTTTCTCTCCCTTCTTCCTGCAATAAACACCCTCATATTCCTCTTCCCCACATCCCCCTGAATAAATGACTCGGTCTCTGTCAATCCCTCCGTCAGTGTCATTGATCAAACCCCTACAGCAGCATTAACTTCCTGGAAAGACAAGCTATCCTCAGAGCAACAATACTTCTATTGATCCTCTCCCTGGCCGATTGGCCTTGACTCTAGCGGAGCGAAAATCCAGAAGCAGCCCCTTATTGTCATGGGAACCCTGTCGCTCGCAGCACGGACTGGGGGGTGTGGGGGTGGAAAGGGATACGAGGACTTGCATTAATGATCTTATAGATGGAAGCCTTTAACCGAAACACCACCAGCATAGACCGGAATACTGGCGTAGCTAGAAAGCTTGATAGATGACAAGAAATTAAAACCTCAGCCTGCTTCAGACCCGCGTCTCTGTGGAGACAAAAGCAGGTTTATTCAGAATGAAGTTACAAACGGGTTAACCATGGTAACCACGACATACCAGATAAACGTTCAGCTTTGTCTGAGAGTTATTGATAATCAAGCAGCTCTTCATAAAGACCAAGTAAAGGCAAATAAATAATCATTCAGCAAGGTTTTATTTTAAGGAAGCAGGTTTCCATTCATTCAAAGGTTGATCATTAATGGATGACAGATTATGTTTAATTTAGCTAAAATACTCCACAACCAAAACAAAGACAAACAACTGTTGGCAAAGTATTCCTTAATAGTGATGGGGTTCATCAAAATTATATACTCAAGCTGTTCTGTATTTGTTAAAAATGCATTTTGTCTTAATTATACATTTGTTTGAAAGCTGTAGAAAGTGACTCAGCATATTTGCGTTTGTGTGGCGGGTTGGGTGTGACGATTTTACTTTTTTAAGTCTTTCTTTGTCCTGAAATGCGGAGATGAGTGTGGATGGAACGTAGTGAGAATGCAGTTTCTAATTTAGTTAATCTTTTAAATTAAATTCAGTCTTACATGGATACTTGATTGATCGTAAAAAAAAAACACCTTTGGATTTCTATTTAAACTGGGGCTGACACTGGTTTTTAACAGATGTGGTAATATTCACTGCATCTATAGTTGAAAAACATACAAATATAACACCAGTAACCCTGGAATGAAATGCTCAACTCTTGATTTGATGCCATCACCATTTGTGGATGCCGATATGAAGAAAAAAAAAAAGGTTGCTGTATTTTCCAAGTATTACTTGCATTTACTGACTTGATTATTTTTGAAAAAAACATAACATTGTCTGCTGGACATTAAAGATAGAGGATGAGGTGTGTAGCATTTTAAGGTTATTAAGCCTTCCCGCCTCACTGAAAAAATGAGGTGTCTTTACCACAAGCTCGATTTAAGTTCAGATTTAATAATATACCCCTGATTCCACTGATTCCACACTGAAAGCTACTTATCGCCTCATTAAATCTAAGTTTGTCCAGCAAGGCAGTTGTTTCCAGCACACCAGTTACACCTGAGGTTAGCTGTCTTCCCATTCAAAGCTTTTTCTTCTCACTTGTAGGAGTTTCTACTCAGCCTTTGAATGAGATTTGGACAGAAAGAGAGAAGCAGAAGTCGTAATATATAAACTTCAAGTAGCTTTCTTCCTGTCTGGACAAGCTGCCTCACACATTCCTGAATATCCATCATTCTTTATCTCACACACACACACACACACACACACACACACACACACACACACACACACACACACACACACACACACACACACACACACACACACACACACACACACACACACACACACACACACACACACACAGAGCATGCTCAGCCGTTTCCTATGAAAGGAGCAGGAAATAGTTAGGAAGTAAATGCAGGCGTTTTTTTTTTTTTTTTTTTCATAATCTCGCCATAAACAACACTCTTCCCCTTCATCCATCCGGTATGTGTTTGATGCTCAGAGTCATTTCCCCTGAACATCAGATAAACCCTCAGGGTGGAAACTTATCAGAGCAGCTCTCTCTCTTTCTCCCTCCTATGCTCTGATTATCGTCTTGTCTCTCTCTCCTCTCTTCTGTCACACTCACTAGTGCCTCTGGACTGATGATCAGCACAAAGAACGTTTGTCTCACGCAACCACATCGTGAATCATTCCTTTTCTCTTTGTCCTCACTCTTTCTTTTTCTGCCTCTCTCTTAGTTTCTATGACTTTCTGTCTTACTCTTACTCTTTTAATTGCGCCCACCCCCTGCTTTAGTATGTGTTATCTTTATGACTTCATGACTGATTATATAAACATATACTGTGTGTGTCCATTGCGCAGACACACACACACACACACACACACACACACACACACACACACACACACACACATACACACACACACACACACACACACACACACACTGCTGGTGATCCAAGAGAACAGCCATGTCAACACTTGAACCCTCAGCTGCCATTGCGGCCGTTCCCCCACACATGTTGCCCAGTGAAAGTGTGTCGCCGGGGTGAAGGGGAGAGGTGGACAAGTGTGCGACTGTGCGTTCACTTGTGGAGTTGTTATGGCACTTCTCTCCAAATCATGGCAGGATCAGGTGTGTGTTTCTGCTCCATTCTATCACGCGCCACACTCTCCTGAAACACTGTGATATTAATCATGTGTTTGATAAGTTATTACCTTTTATTGGTTACACAGCAAGAATGTGACTGGATTCCATTATTTTGAAAATCAAATTGAGATTTTTTATTGTAATTGTAGCCCTTTCGCAGTCGTGGAACTAAAAAAAGATTTAACCATCAAGAATTGTGAAATCTATTGAATATTTGTACGTTATAGAATGCAGACATTACTTCTGCTACCTTTTTGTTGATAGTAAAGGATGATTATTATTACGTAAACACTCCTGAGCCTGAAGCAGCTCAGAGCACTTCTGTCCAAACCTGTCTGAAAGCAGAACCTTTGAATTAGAATTCTCTGAACATGTTAAAGCACATTTAATCATCTTCTTAAATCTATGGATCTTTCTCTTAAAGTTCATCTTCCTTCATCTCTGTTTTTCCAACTTGACCACAGAGACGGTCGGCTTGGTGTTGTCACTCCTGTCTTCGTGCTATTAACCACAATACTCTTGGTTTTTACAGTCCAGTGTTCTCCATTGTCAAACGTCTGACTCCCCTTCACTTCTTATATATTTGAAGGACTTGCTTACATTCTTGTGAAGGTTTACTGAGAGCTGATTTGTAATTACATCCATTTGTTAATATCTCTAAACACTTCTTTTTATATTTCTTTATTTCTTTTGGTGCCTTTGAGGTTTGTTTTGAGAAATGGTGACTAAATTCAACAGATATGTCCACACAAAATGTAAAATGTCTTTACAAGGATTAATACAGTTTGTGTGTGGACCATAAAGATTGTCAGATGATGTTACACGGTCATTCTGATGCCTTGTAGCGTCTCCTTGTGACCGTCCTCTTGATGAGCCATAGAGCAGTAAAACAGCGAGGATGTGATTAAAAGTTCTTTGATGCTGGCAATGTTCTTCATGGAGTAACTTTGTTTGTTTCCTCTTTCTGTAGAAGTCGGATCATGGCCAGGTGCTGCTGGATGCTGTCTTTAAGCACCTCGAGCTGACGGAGAGAGACTACTTTGGCCTCCACTTGGCCGATGACTCTCTAGATATGCCAGTCAGTATCAGTTTTTGGCCTGCTTGAATGAATGAGACAAGTTGTGTAGATAACTTTCTGAAGATTACATTAAATCTGTGTAATCGTGTTGTGTGTATGGTATATCGATGAGTGTGTGTAAGGTTGTTTCTAGAAGGTGTGGCCGGTGGTGAATAATTCAGTTTGTGTGTATTCATCTGCTGGAAGAGTTATTGTGTCTCTAAGTGTTTCTCCATCAATATTTTACAGCGCTGGCTCGATCCCAACAAGCCCATCAGGAAACAGTTAAAAAGTAGGTGAAATCCACAAAGCACACACCTTTACAAAACCGGTCCAGGTCTTTTTCAGCAATCCACTGAAAGTCACAAAGCCAAGACAGTTCACTCAAATCCAGCTTAATCCACTGGATTTCATCATCCAGCAGCTTTTTTGAAGCAGATGTCAGTTCAGCGTTGGTCATGGTTAAAAGTCCACACTCCACCTCAAGCAAAACTCTCCAGTCAACACAAATGTGCTTAAATATGCCAAACCTGCCTTAAGCAATGATTAAACTTCATTTTAACTCTTCTATTTTTTTGATATGGATATGTTGAACAATTCAGAAGTAGCCTTAAGTGAGGAAACCGGTGAAGTGAACTTTGCTTCAACCCTGTTTTGTGCTGAGTGATAGATTAATACCCGCAGGATTCAGTATTTTACACATTCAATGGAGTTGGACTGGTAAGCATGTAAATGTAAGCTCGCTTATTTAGCTCTTGGAGCCATTTCTTTTGATTGTTTATTTCACTAGAAAACAGAAATAGGTGATCAACAACATACATAATGTCAGTATGGCTTTGACCTGGATTTTTACCTTCTCATGTCATACACACACACACACACACACACACACACACACACACACACACGAACACACACACACACACACACACACACACACACACACACACACACACACACACACACACACACACACACACACACACACACACACATTTATATTTAGCTCCATTTAAATGGAATTTTTCCAATAACTGTCTTTTTCCAGGAGGGTCTCCCCATAACCTCAGTTTCAGAGTGAAATTTTTTGTGACTGACCCCAGTAAACTTCAGGAAGAATACACGCGGTAAGATTTACTGATTATCATGCATGTAAAACTTAATATTTTCAATATTGATTCCATTGAATTAATGGTATCAATATTTTCTGATTATAGATCTGGATATAGATCCTTCTACATATGGTTATGTTTGAAACTGGTTATTTCATATTTCAACTTTTTAGCCCAGACAGATAAAAAAGGGATGTATAATACAGTACCTTAGAGCTGTATGTGTAGATTGCATTTGCAAAAAAAACAACTACGTAATTACATACACATAGACATCGGTTTCATTGAAAGATTCCCAGCTGGACAGTTTCATTGTCTTGTGAATGCAGGCTCATTAAATAAAATGAAAAACTAGTGTGCTTTGCATCCAAGCAATAATATGGACTCCCACAGTCCTGTGAACATACGTTATGCAACACAACGTTCTGCATTAACAGCATGCAGAGGAGGCGTCACAGCGCCGTATCGCCTTCTCTGCCTGGTGTTTATGCCAGTCTCTTCGCCTCGGCCTCGTTCTCTGAGCCTTATCAAAAGTTTGTTTGCATCTTGTGACAATGGAAAATAATCCTTAGATTTTATGCAGTGTTGTGGTGTGCTGTAGATGCATATCAGAACCAAAACACACCCCTGATCGGTTTGTCAGACTGTGCTTAGAACACAGGTGGAGTTGGCTGCAGTGACTGGAGTTTAAGGCAGAATTTGATAAGAAATGCTTACTTAAAGCATCGTTATGGTGGTAATTTTATGTTTTCTGAAATTTCAGTGTACAGTAACTCATCCTCCTATCATATATATGTATTGGTACATGTTGATTGTTGTCTTGTTTTTTTTTGTGCGGTTTTTCATTATTCATGTTTGTAATGAATGACAATCACATGAATATCCTCATGTGCGTCATGCATGAATTGATTTTTACTTATCGGGCCATCAGAAGTGTCATACTGTGACTGCAGGGCATCTCTTGAGTTCCTGTCCCTACATAAAATTATATCCATTGCAGACCAAAGTAATGTTTAATTGGTTATCCTAATGTAATGTGCTGTCCTCCCTCAGGTACCAATACTTTCTTCAAATAAAGCAGGACATAGTAACTGGAAGGTGAGTCTTTTTTCTCCCCCTTGAAAAACATGAATGAGCAGTTCGGCTTCAGAAATAGCTTCTGTATTGTTACTATCATTACATTAGACTCTGCTGCATTCAGGGGTTAAACTGGAGTTTATGTTCTCACACATGAGCTCGGTGGGTAGAAGTACCAACACAGCTTTTATTGTTTGCAGCATTAAAGCGTCCTCACTCACTGTTTCTTAGAAAATAAAGAAAGAACCTAGATTGATGTGTTTACCTGTATTACTCTTATTACTGTTATAACTGTTATTACTGCATTTTGATGTAATCGGACTAATGTCAGACTAATATGTGTTTTTGTCTTTGTGTGTGTGTGGCTTCCAGATTGCCATGTCCACACAACACGGCCGCTCTGCTGGCATCCTATGCTGTTCAATGTAAGTAGAGCTCCCCGGATGCATCCACTACATAAAGATGAAAAGGCAATTCATTAGGTCTCTCTGTTAAATAGAATGGCTGTGGTTGCTCTCGAACATTTATAGCTGTTGCTCTGAAGCCATTATGATTCAATTAAACTGTGTCATGATATTAAATTAAAGATTAAAGATCTTTATTTGTCATTATACACATGGTACAGTACAAACAAATAACAAGGTCAGTTGGAGAGTTGTTCTTGAGCCGCTGCAACCTGGGTGCGCCGCCACTACGGGCCAACGTGACCTAATATTCCTTAGAATATTAGGTTTACTGATCAGCATTATCTGCAGTGAAATAAGCTTCAGTTTCATAGTGGTTTGTTTTTATCCTCAGGAACAGTAAGACATCCTAATTATTAAGTAAAATTAAATATGCTATAGCAATGATAAATATGCTATAGCAATGATAGCAATATATTGAGTTATATTTCTTCCCTGTATTTTGAATTAATGAAAAATACAAATTTTATTTGTAGTGTCCAAATGAATTTAGTAGATCAAAAAGAAAAAAAGTATTGCTGTCGTAAAAAAAGACTACTTTTGCCACAGGCAGGCACAGTATTCAAGCACCCTGTTTGTCCTTGCCTATAACGCTGTTCCAGCACTTCATAGCCAACATTTTTCTGAAACGAATCTCTTCAGACTAATCAGTGCCAGCGGCTGTTTAAGCGCATCTCCTGTTTTGATGTAACGTTTGTGTTAAACGCTGACCGGGCCCCTCGGCCATCAGAATAACGACTCCTAACACACTCGTCCGTCTGTCTCACTTGGTCTTTCTCTTGGTGATCATTGTTTTCACACAGCCTGTTTTGTTTCTTTCTTTTATCTCAATAAAGTCTTTCTCAGTCCTCGCTGCTTATACCCACCTCCTTTTGGTAGCGCTCACTTCCCCCTCCGCTCTTTTTTCTCCTTTTAGTCCCCTCTCTCTCTCTCTCTCTCTGCCCGTGATATATTTTTTGGGGGAATTTACGCTTCCACAGTATATAGGTCAGAGAAGAGATTTGGCCCAGCCTACCAACATCATGACACTAATGCTTCTCTCCACACAGACACTCTCTAGCTAGGTCCATATTGTCACTTCCCTCAGTGCCAGTCCAGATTATGAAGATAAATGTTTGCTTTGGGAAAAACGGCTTGAAGCAGCTGCTACGCTGCTAATTCAGTTAGCTTGCCCCCAATTGCCGGCACTGATGACTCTAAACCCCACACTGAAGCTCACATTTTCAAAACAACACAAATCCCAACCAAAAAACCTACACTGTTGTTCAAAATTGACCAAGTGTTTGAAAATATTTCTCAGAAAAAAGGCAATGTCTTGAAATAAAAAAAGATTCTTTTGTTAATCTGAAAGCAATGATGCAGATTGTAATGCAGCTTTTTCATGTCTATAAAAATGTCTCCCCTGAACGGTTGTTTTTCTTCATTTACACATTTATTACACGTTAATACAGTGTTTTTTTGTTGGATAAATGACCGTCATTAAAACATAAAAAGGAAAGGACTGCTTCATGTGAATAAATTACCCACAATACACTGAAACCCATCATCATAAATGGTGAATTGGAGAGTTCAATGTTTCGTTTGTGCTCTGTAGGTCAATAACATCATTATAAGGAAGGAGGTGTCAGCTAATCTTCGAGCTTCATCTGCCAGAGTATTGAGTATTGTTAAAGCAGTAACTGCAGCATATAATAAAACCAACACTAGCCTACAGGCCTTATATGTGAGCTATTGGCTCGACATATATTTCTCCCATGAGTTGCATGCACATCAATAAGGAGGTGAGCTTGAATTGATTTATTGGTCAATATGCTTAGGCTACTGGCTAATAACTTAGTCTTGGGACTGCTTGAGTGAATTAATGCCTTTCAGCGTCAAACGCTATCCAGTGAACTAAAGTGTTTGGGGATTCACTTAGAGATCTTTCTTTCTGAGGGCTCCGAACATATCCTGTGATTTGGGAAAAAATATTCTTTTTGCTTGATATCTTCAAACAATTCTTTCCTTTTCTGTAATGTCAAACTGTCTTTCTGTCATTACGTCCTATCTTACAGCCTCTGGCTGACTGTTGTATGAAATGCATTCATCAGATAAAGGGGAAGTCTCCTGCATGTCCTTATCATTTATTAAACATTATATGCGATTTATTTTCGAAATGTTATTTAATGTGTTTTCATTGATCGACTTGGGATTTTTTTCACAAAATAAGGAATAACCAGTCTTATAATAAAACAAAAAAAGTAGTTGTCCCACAATCAATCAGATAAGCAATAATTAAACATTCATTATCTGTCTTTTAAGCCCATATAGAGATTATGAATGCTAGAAGATGAGTGTCAGACGAGGATGAAGATTTGTTAATTTTTGTCACCGTTTTGATTGTTTCTGTGTAAACTGTGCAGACCACATTGTAGGTGTGACGTAGCAGCTCTGTAAAAAAAGGGTAGAAAATGAAAGTCATCCAAAAATCCAATGTGTAGCTAAATCTAACATCAACTATCAGTTTTTATTAAATTTCATGATTGTATGACAAGTCACTCTAGTACATTCCCTTATCACAATAATTCCTTGAAAGGAATAATTATGAAGCATACCTGTGAATCAGTGTACTCCTTGTCATCTGTAATTTTTACGTCTTTGTCTGTCTTTCCACCTGTCTACTCTTAAATTACAGTGTTGGTGCACTGACACATCAATCTTTCTCTCTTTCCCTCTGTGTAGCTGAGTTGGGAGACTACAGTGAAACGGAGCATACAGCAGGATACCTGTCGGAATATTGTTTCATCTCCAACCCCCCACAAGACTTTCACAAAGAGGTCTCCAAACATCACCAGCAGCACAGGTACAGTGGTAGCTTTCAAATATGTGATACGACTCTATCACTTAAACCTGCTAGTTGGTTGAAGTGAAGCTGGTTTCTGATGATGGCTAATTTTAAATTAAGGAACCACCTGTTTTTTACATTGATTACATTGATGTATTGAAAGCTTTAATTTTTTTTTTTGTATGAAAAACAAAAGACCTGCAAATCTCCACTTTTTAGAAGCATGAGACACATTGAACCATGAAAAATTTTGTCATAAATTGAGCTAATAAATCAAGTTGCTTTGATGGATTTTTAAAAAATCACAACGATGATGTCATGCATCTTGTAAGTTGTTTTTGCTATCTATTGAGAAACACAAAGGATGAGAATAACTGCTGCTACAATTATGATGTCAGTCCGCTAAATCATTGTAGAGCCAAACATGTTGTAACCAGTGTGGATGTTTTTATATACAGTATCGTTCTTATTGTTCATTGATCTAAGCTGAAAAAAAATGCATTAAATTATCAGTCACATAGTTTCCTGCTCTAATCCCTATCCTGGATCACATGTTCCTTCTGTTTTTGTTAATTTTCCATTCCCACTTCTTCTCCATATGTCACTCTCTTTGCACTCCCTCCACCATCAACACCATCATCATCACCACCATCATCATCACCATCATCATGATCTTTCTCTATCACAGTGGTCTATCTCCCGCCCAGTCAGAGTTTAATTATCTGAACACAGCACGCACGCTAGAGCTCTACGGGGTAGAGCTGCACTATGCAAGGGTAAGTAAGGTTTTATTTTCTGACGCTTGTCTGTTCGCCGTAGGCTTTGTAAAGAATGCTGTATTTATATATATATATCTGTGTTGCTGTTTATCTAGTGCTCCCTCAATTTTTTCCCAGTAAACACCATGTGGCGGCACCATCTTCATTAAACATTCAGACTAAATCTTCGTGCAATGTCATTGACAAAGGAAAATGCAGTCTAAAAAGTGACTTCTACACTAATTAAACCAGCTATGAGATGTTTCCCTGAGGGGAAGTGGGAAGCTCGTGAAGTAAATGATTACAGGTTTTGGGGCCAAACTCATCAAATAAATAAGCAATATGGAGAATGTTCCTTGTCTCTCTGAAAAGCAGCGTTCTAAATCTTTTAAACTTATTTTTCATGAGATAATGACCATCTAAATCTGATGGCAAAAAACCCCAACTGAATACTGAAATAACAAAAGGGTTACACAGTTACAAAAATTTAACAGAAGGTGAATGCCAGATCTGCTGGAAAATGGTTAAATGTGGACAAAGAAACCTCATCTACCAACTTTTTCAGGCACACTAGCATTGCATAAAGGACTTTTGAGGCACTGTACTTTTACTTTGATGTACCCTAATTAATACAAATATTTTAACTAAATCCTTAGCTAAGTTCTAGTGATTCTGAACTAAGTCAGAAGGCTTTTGTTTATTGACAGAAATATTGATTTTGGCCTAACTAGGTTGATTGAAATAACATCTGAGGAAAGAAAGAAGTATCAGTTGCTCTTTACCAAGACTAAATAAAAATGTTTTTAATTGATTAAAATGAAACTGACATGTCCTGACTTTTAGGAAACTAAACTTGATTGACACAAGACAAGATAATATTGAGTTCAGATGGATCAGTTTTTATTAGCTATTGTATCTTGAGTTAGACCACAAGTTACAAACATTTTGCGATATGAACAACCCATGTGCCGCCATGACCCACTATTGTCCTGCAGTTCCAGTTTCTTCCACAACCCCTGCTGAGCAGAACCGCCGCGTATGCGCAACAACCAAATTTGTCTCCCTCATATTGTTTTTTTTTTTGTCTTTTATTCTTCATGTAAAAGAAATTTGATTTGGTGACAATCATTTTGAGGCAGTTGAAAAAAGAGTTGCTTGTTTCATTAGTTTGAAAATTAGTCTTGTTTTTATATCGACTTTCACAGATTTTAATTAGTAAATCTATTAATATATTTGTTAAGAAATATGCAAAAATTAAATCCTCTGTGAAACACAATGGCTTACTTTGACTTGCCAAATGCGGTCGTGAGGATGTTATATCATGGTGAAGTGGTTTCCTTCCTAATTTTGGCAGTTTCAAAATTACTTATTAGAGTGTGTGAAAGTTTTATAAAAATCCATTTTGTTGTCTCTGAAGCAGCACAAGATGAAGGTGCTGTCGTCAGTATCACATCGCACATGCAGGATGTCCAGTGCACATGGTATTAAAATACATGACTAAATTAAATCAATTAGGACAAAGTTTTAAAGGTGTTCTCTTATGTACTGTTGACGTTTATTGGTCCTTTGCCTTTTCCCATCTATGCCACTATGTTGTTGTCCCACATTGATTTTCTTTTTTTTTTTTAAATCTTTTTGGGTCTCTGTGTGTTTCTCATCAACCTTTAATCTTTGTTTGAGAGACTTTGTTTTCAAGCAATGTTGCCATGATTTGTTGTTGTGACGAAGCCTTCTAGAAATACTCCTTCATATTCATTCTGCTCCTCTTTTTTAAGGACCAGAGCAACACAGATATTCTCATTGGGGTGATGTCCGCAGGTATTGTCGTTTACAAGAACAGGGTACGGATCAACTATTTCCCATGGTGAGTGACACAGTGGTGTAGATTCATCAGCCACACACACCATATAATCATATTCAATACATTATTCTGTGCATTTCTCAAATGATTCCCAGAAGATCAAGTATAGCTATTCTTGAGCTACAGAATAGCCATGGCGACTTAAGAATGTGAAGAAAAAAAACAGAACAAGGTAACTAGAGATTAGCATACAAAGCTAAATTACTATTTCAAAATTGCTCTGCATTATTTAGATTTGAAAAGGTATGCATCGACCACACTCACCTTAACTCAACAGGATTTGAGGAGACCCGGAAAGCAGGTGAAGCAGGACAATGTAGATGATGACCGAGACAACACCTAGTACAAAACCCTGGGGTATACCTTGATGCTTATTCAGATTTTTTTTTCTGTGGGTACAGTCTGCCAACGGGTCCCAGACTGATAGAATGAATGAATGAAAATATGTTTTCATTCAGTGAATATTCATGTCACCAAGAGTTTTTCTGTATTAAGTGTTTGCTGCCTTGCTTGACGTGGTTCCATTAGTTTTTGTGGAAAAGAGCAGAGAACAAGATTTTCTCTGATCAGGGTTTCCTGTAATTACCAGAGCCAAAAAATCTGCTAGCTCTCTCTTTTTCTAATTATCTATCAACCTCTTTGTTTAATTCACTTACAGTGATAACTCTTTATGTCTCTTGCTCTTGTTCCCTCTCATTGATTCTTGGAAATCTCTCATACTCTGCTTCCCCACGGTAGGAAGTTAAATGTTAATGGTTGCCAGGGGTAGGAGAGTAACTTCTCAAATCCCTGTAACTCCTGAAGAAAATTCACTTTGTGTGTGTGCGTGTGTGTGTGCGTTTGTGTGTGTGTGTGCGTGTGCGTGTGCGTGTGTGTGTGTGTGTGTGTGTGTGTGTAGAGACTGTATCACCATCATTTATCAATCTGAAGTCCCACCTTGTGTTAGTTTGACACAGATGGCGAAACCATGAAATTTTTAGTTACCAGTGTTATGGTTTAATTTTGGGACAAGTGTTTTGGAATTAATGTAAATAAATAAGGGAACAAGAAGCAGCCTTAGGCATGTGTGTCTGTGTGTGTGTGCGTGCATGCATGAGTGTGTGCATAGTGTGTGTGGAGCTAAATTTGGATATCAACAGTGGTGTCCCCAGCAGCTGTCCAGAGCCGTGTGTATGGGAGAGAGAGGAATAATTATCTGCCTCTCTCCACCTTGACTCTCTTTATCACCTTCTCTTCCGTCATTCTTGTGTTTAACAAATATCCTCTGTTCCTACATCCGTTCTTGTCACTTCATGGTGTTTCACCTCGTCACTTTTCCGGTTTCATAGTTAACTTTAAGGGGTGATGAGACTTTTGCCTGTTTCCTATTTCAGTCCACAGCAGTCCGACAAATGAACCACAGGGTCATGAGTCACACCGTGCCTAAGCATGTGTGTGCGTATGTGTTTGTCCAAGCAAGTGTGTGTGAGTAAGTATGTAAAATATATTTAGCAGGGAGCGATGAGTCACAGTAGCAGCCGATCTCCAGGGAGGGATAATCTTACTCTGCTCCTCATCAGTAGACCTCGTACGGTGACATGCGTGTGTGGTCTCCTGATTCAAGCATTAGTTTTATTCCTCTTTAGACGTCTCAGAAGAAAAAGACATATTTGATAAAACACATGCTCCGCCGATCCACTCGGAGACACGAGTGCGGTCCTTCATGCTTTGAGGCTACGGAAAGAGGAACAGTTCAGAGGCCAAATGAATAGTTTGGATGTGACCACACTGGTCAGCTTATAGAACAAGAGGCGATTCATTAAGACACGTGCTTCCAGTTCTAATATAGATTTCTCAAAGAGACGTTCAGACCTACTCTGCTTCTATCTACAGTAAAGTAAATGTGGTGAACTAGGTCAAGAATACTTCTAAGCCCCAATGCATGCATGTCAATGCATATTTTACATTACGGCTTTTCAACTACCACTGACACTCAGGGTGTTCAGGCATGACGAGGTAATGGTGGCGTTCTCAGGGGTCTCACAAACACTTAGGTTTGTTCTCATTAACATGTCAAGCCCTTTTCTGAATACAGTACATTATTAGTGTATTTTGTTGTGTAATTGTATTGTTTATTCTTATATAATTAAGGAAATTTGTCAAGGCATAATTTCAGATTATTTTACCATAAAATATTTATGTGTCACATTTAAATTACGTTTTTATGATCGATTTTTCAAACATTTTCAAAATTGGGGCGTTGCCTTCTACTGCACATTGACTTATTATCAGCAACAAAAAAATAACGTCTGTGTCTGAATGAAGCAGCAGGTTCATTAACTGTTGAAATGTTTCTTTTTTTCCTTCCTGCATCAAGGTTGAAAATAGTGAAAATATCCTTCAAGTGCAAACAGTTCTTCATCCAGCTCCGAAGAGAAGTGGTAGGTGTACACACACACACACACACACACACACACACACACACACACACACACACACACACACACACACACACACACACACACACACACACACACACACACACACACACACATACAAACATTTGTTAAGACTTTCACAGTTGTATCCAGTTAGTGGACACACAAAGAAGTCAACCCAGTGTGTGTTTTCCCACACATAACTGAGAAATTCACTCGGTGTCAGATTAACCCCCCTGTTGTCAGTTGTCCTAGTTGACTTTACTGGTTCCCACGTCCATTGTTATAAACGTGTACACTTCCATAGACAGATATATGTTTTGGTTTAACCGATTTGATCTTTCCCATCACCATACGTCATCATTTGGGGATGGAATGGAATCTCTGAAAATTTGGATTATTGATTGAAGAATCAACAGTTAGATTCTGCATTTCGTCTATTTCTGTTCTTTCTGTCCCATTTATCTTGCTTTAAAGAATCTATAGAGCTGAGCTGACATTGAATTAACCATTCACAATATGCTTGTTACATTTTATACCTCTGTAGGTAGTGAAAATGTGAGACATCAAACAGACGACCTGTAAAGTTACTGATCCATTCAAAATGTATATCCACTTGCTGAGTCAGCTCTGATTTCCCTCATCCTGTGTAATACAAGATACAATTTGCAAGGCATCTTTCCATTCCCAGAACTTGAGCAGATATAATAAAACCAGAGGGGTTTTAACGAGACGTAGCAAAGAAGTATAATTCAGAAGATAAGGCCACCTCATCATCACCGTTATGAGTGTAGAGATGCTTCGGCAGCAGTCAGCAGCCACGTCAGAGCGATGCAAAGGCAAAGCAGAATAATATTGTATTAATATTATGGGTATGAGAGTGCCTTCTGTCCTGTGAGGATACAAAAGAAATGTTGGCTATATAATTAATTGACAGTTCAATCATCTGAAAACGAATACAGTGATATCCTCTGATATCACTTTTAATATTTCATCATTAAAAGTTTTAATTCTGACTGTTTTTTTTGTCAAGTCAGAAAAACCTTTCAGAATGTAAACTGGGCTGGAGTTAATCTGACAAAGCTATGGGGGCACATCTGACACAATTCAAGACAGCTGGCTTTACTTTCTTAAATCTTGCTTATTATCAGAATAATCGACCCTACACTCTCCCCATCGTTACTATGTCAACAGATCTTTCTTTACTGTTTAATTAGGATAAAGTGGCTGAATGCTGGCCCTCACATGCAGATTGTTAATCAGTGCTCCACTGACTGGTACATTCTTCTCCCTGTGGACAGAATGAGACACGGGAAACACTGCTGGGTTTCAACATGGTGAACTACCGGGCTTGTAAAAACCTGTGGAAGGCCTGCGTGGAGCACCACACCTTCTTCAGGCTGGAACGGCCCGTCCCACCACAAAAGAACTTCTTTGCTCACTACTTTACCCTAGGCTCAAAATTTAGATACTGGTGAGAACAGGAGGACACACACACACAAGCACACACACACACACACACACACGCACGCACATGGTGAAGATCAACAAAGCATACACAATATCTCCGACAAGTCCTGCCTTGACATCCATACAAATGTAGAGGCGCACTCATCCAGACACACCTGGAGCAGCGAGCTTATGGGTACTTTGTCTGCATTAAGTCCTGTCTGAATCTCACAAGTAGATGTTTCACTTTAGGGCTAATTAGTGCCTCTGGTGCTTCATTCACCTGAAATTCACAGAATACATTTTTTAATATTTTTAAAAACAGAAACAACAAAACATGCTTGTTTTTCGGCTACCCATCTAAGTTAGACGAATTAGTTTCTAGTTTTCTTTTCACGTGTAAACATCTGGTACATTCCACCTCAGTTGGTTTAGTTGGTGATATAAGCCACATTTTGTCCAAAAATTTGTCATTATACAAACTGTAAAAATAATTACGAGGTTAGAGTGAGTTAGTCCTGAGCCTCTGTGACCTGAGGGCACCACCAAAATGGGCCAAAATAAAGTACAATGCATGTTTTTTTGATGGTGGGGGAAAACCTGTTCACACATGTAGAAAAAATGCAAACTTTACACAGAAAGGCCACATTGTCAAAAACTGGGGTTTGAACCCATGACCTTCTTCCTGTAAGGTGACAGTGCTAATTGTTATACGTGTCACCTCAAATTGGAAATGGACTGACAAATCCACATGTACTATCCTTCACATTTTACAACAAGCTCTTATCGTTCTGCTGCTGCGGACGGTCTCATTTATCTTCACTGGTAAATACTTTGCATTTTATAAAATTCGAGTGAGAGATGAACTGAGACTCAAAGGTCTTGTGATACGTTATATTGCCGTAGTGGTTCAGCGTGTGTGAGTGTACAAGAGAATGCTTTTTTAAATTTTTTTTTACTCTTGTTGCTGTCATTTTGTCCCAGCGGTTAATTTTTACTCATAGTTTTGTGGGACAAATATTTAACACATCTCTCTCTCATTATATAGGAACAAAACTATCTTAGCATTGGGAGTGAATAAAATTTGTAAGTTTTTTGTCTCTAGCGGGAGGACGGAGGTGCAGTCTGTGCAGTATGGAAAAGAAAAGGGCATCAAGGACAGAGTGTTTGCCAGGTAATCAACACTTTTTCTGCTTGATTGAATCTGGCTATTAGAAGGCAGATAACCACAGCCAGCGATTTAATGTGTTGTTAATATTCTTTTCATTTTCTTTTCTTCATATGCACAGATCTCCCAGTAAGCCATTGGCCAGGAAACTGCTTAGCGGAAGTGACTGGGAGTCAGTCAGCAGGAACAGCCTATCAGACGAGAGACTGGAGACCCAGAGCCTGCCCACCCGCTCACCGCCTGGGACGCCTAATCAGTGAGTCAGAGCTCAGGCGTTTATACCACAAAGGCTAAACGTGATCACGTTCCTCCTGGTCAGATGTTTCAAATGATTTCTGTTTCTTTGTGCGTTTGTCAGAAACTCTCTGTTTGTACAAGAGGGCACACGACTACGACCGTCATCCGTCGGCCACCTGGTCGATCATGTGATCCACGCTTCACCCAGCCTTCCCGTCTTCTCCTCCAATCACAAGTCGGCGTCATCCACGCAGGCCAACAGCATCAGCTTGGACTCCACACCGTAAGTTTCATCAATGAAATGTTCTTCTTTTTGGGGATTTTTTTTTTACAAAGGCAGAGAAATGCATTTTAATGTAAAAGGACTGTCTCGTAAATAAAGCTGCTCTCCAAACCAGCTGCGCTTCAATTTTGAGGTTTAAATATACTTATCAGTGCCACTCTGTCTGACTGTACTGCTGAGTCGACTTTTTTTTTTCTGTTTTTTTTTTCTGTGTGGCTTCTCCCAACAGTTCACACCCTCTCCCAGCGTCACTTAGCTGGCCCCATTGAAGCCATGAATCCTTTGAAAAACAGCCTGTAAAATGTGTTTATAGCGGGTGGCAGAGACATTGTACAACACATCTGAGCTAGGAATTAGTTTGTGTGTGTCACACACTGTAGAATATCTCGCTCATTCACTGGTCATTCATTAAGTGTTTGACCTCAAGCTAGCAGGATGCTAAGATGTCTGATTTTGTTCATAAAAATGTTTTTCATTTTCTTTATAAATGCTTAAAATGACACTTAAAATATCCAGCTGGAATATAATGAGATGGAGAGGATTCATAAATAGAAGACACATGAGCTGAGCCTAAAGTGGTTTATGCTGGAGGGTCACTGATTTAAGTTAGAGAGGGAGTGCTTTGAAGATACAGCATGTTTTTTTTTTTTTTTTTTTGATGACACAGTAGGAGTGTGAGAGAGGGATGGAGGGAGATAGAGGGAAGGAACATTTCTCAGTGGGAAATCACAATGGTTAAGTAACATTACAGCAGTAGTTCCGCTGCCTACGGATCTACACACACACACACACACACACACACACACACACACACACACACACAAGTGAATACACACACTAGCAAACACACATCAAATCACTGTTACAGAGCTAAGATATGACATAATCGCCTCTCATACTCGGACAAAATGCACATCATCCAAACATATTGTGTTGTTTACTCTAGTCAGTTTGTCCATCATCTCTGGCATCACCATATGTCCACTCTAGGGGATTGTATCAGATTAAAAAATGAAATTAAACAAGTCCTCTAAAATAAAAAACACTTTTCTGATTTTTATTTGGTTGTTTGCAAGTCTTTTCAACCACCTTTCTTTTTACAGTTTGACAGCAGACGAGTGTGAAATATCACCAGAATCACATTTTAACTATATAAATGTTCACATTAAACAGCTTGCTTTGTGACTCTCTGTATATAATATACATATGTATATTATTCCCATCATTCCTAAACATGTAGTTTTACATTTTTACTGTTTTTACATGAAATCTTGATGGAATAAATAACGTTAATTTGAAAAAGTAATCTACGGGTTCAAACAGTTTTAGAAATGATATCTGAGGCCCCCTCCTCTCAGATAGTACAACTGAGCTGGGAACAATTTAATTGCTATTCCCAAAAGCAAGATGTCAAAAGAAACGAGTTATCGCTTTTTATCATCTCTCTTTACTGTGATGGCTCCAAATTACGTCCCCCAAGAGTTTTAGGTCGGTGACTTTCCACAGGCCCAATGCTCCATATTTTTCCAGCGTGGCTCCAAGATTTTCCTCCAATAAAAACTAAATTAGAGTCTACATTTTCTTCCACAGGTCACAGTTAATACGCTGTGTTAGTTCCACATGTGTGTAAACTGTGGCACTTTGCTGTGAATGTTTCTTAAAGGGTGAGAAGAGGAAGAAAAGGTGCAACTGTAACAACTGCAAAACAAAATCACATGCTAGTAGGTAGTTGGTTATGTTGAATGTAAAACATGTACACACTGTCTCAAGTTGTGTCCATTGGGCTTTTAAGTGGAGAACGATTAGATTCGTTCCAATGTAGACGAGTTTGAAAGCTTCTTCTCCCAGGGCCTTGACTAAGTTGCGGTGAGCTGCAGAGTTCCTTGCATATTCATTTCACTATTCTGTGTGGTATTTTGGTAACAGTAATGCCACAGGATTTGTAGTCTTGTCTCAATCCAGCCGACGCTGCCCCCCGTTTTAAAAGCCCGACCTGACTTTGACCCATAATAAATGTGAGTTCTGGTGTGTTTAAGACGCAAAGTGTCACCAGTAACAACAGCCAAAACAAATATACTGCTCTTTGACTGGTACCAGAGTCCCTAAGGAATGCCTGCACACAACTTCACCCACTTAGATAATTGTAGGGGGAAATTACTCTGTCATACACCCCCCCACCCCACTCCAGAGACCAGTGCTGCTGAAAGCCGCACTTGACTGACAGTGTTGTTTCCTCATACACACTGACTGTCTGGATGAAGGAGGAGGGTGCTTGTCTTTTATTGAGGTTAATGCATTCTGAGTAACACGGTGCTATCAACTCTTCTGTCTCTTGCCTTCCCTCTTTTGCTCTCTCACTTCCCTCTGCCAATTTTTCCCCAGTCTCTAAATAACAGGCCAATCTACAGTATGAGACCCTTATTCTTGACTTTTGATTTATACCTGTATCTTTCTTCTGTCTCTTAAAGGTCAGGGTTTTATTCTTGTGTCATCCGTGTTGTGCTTTGTAAAAGGAAGTGTGATGTATTTCATTCCATAAAGTTGTAATCATCGCTGACACAGAAATAATGTTTTCACTTATGTTTTTTTTTATTTGTTGGATGGATTCCTAGAAGAATTACGCAAAAGCTAATCTTATTTTGTGTTTTTTTCACAATTTCCCCTTTGCCTCCTTCAGATCTCCAGAGGGGGTTGATGGCCAACCTCCAGCGCTACCCCCTAAACAACTGAGCAGAAAGACTTTGAGCCAGATCATCCAGGCCCACTCTCAGCAGAGTCTCCTGGACAACCACCTCAATGAGATGTATGATGTTCCTGTCAATGCTGACAAGACCACGGTCAGTACGGCAGCAGGGAGGTGACGCATCCTCCTCAGTATTTGTCCTTTAAGTAAAGAAAAACAAACTTAAGTTTGCAGCCTGTAATAGAAACCAAAGACGATTGTCTCCTTGAATGACCAAAGGAGATATAACATTAATTTTAACAATGTAAAGACATACAATACATATGTACCAATATCACCCTTTGTAGAGCCAGCCATGCCCAGCAAATAAGTCAACTCCCACAAATTATTACCCATCCAGCATCAAACAACAGACAGCAATAAAATGGGAACAATGGGCTGGAGGGTCATTATTGCCCCTTAATTTGTAAACACTTGAATGCATGTTTTGCAGTTTTATTTTAGATAGTTTTTATTTTTTAGCTTTTTGTTAGCTTTTCTATTTTCTGCCCTCTACTGACCAAGGTTACATTTTTACATTAATTGATCTTAACGCATAACTCTTAAATTTCTTAATCATATTTTAATTATATAACTTCAGGTTAATATTGCTTTGTAGGAGCTTCTCTTTAACGGCTTCTCAGGAAAGGATGGTATGGAAAAAATCAGTGTGTGAATGTCATGTCACTTTGTTTCAGCTAAATGGAGTCGTTCCACATGATAATCTGGTATTGATCAAAATGAGACCTGATGAACATGGACGTTTTGGCTTCAATGTGAAGGTAATACCTTGTTGTTCATCTCTCTAAGGCTTAAAAGAAGAGACATTTGTGCATGACTTTGTTGTGGTTACTGAACTTGCCGATATGTTTTTGTGTGTCAAGGGTGGAGCGGACCAGAAGATGCCCATCATTGTGTCTCGAGTGGCTCCAGGAACATCAGTAAGCTGTGGTCTCATAAGTCCACCACAGAATTTTCTCTCATATATAAATATGTCTCACCAGTCTCTTGTCTCTCTCCCTCTCCCTCTGCAGGCTGACCTATGTGTGCCTCGCCTCAACGAAGGTGACCAGGTGGTGTTAATTAATGGACGCGACATCTCTGACCACACCCATGATCAGGTGGTCATGTTCATCAAGGCCAGTTGTGAGAGTCACTCGGGGGAGCTCATCCTATTGGTCAGACCGAATGGTGAGTCAAAGAGAGGTGGACCTTCCCAGTTTCCCCACCAGTAAATATTATGTAATTCCAAACTCGTGATTTACTCATCCAATATGATGAAAAATGTCTTTCCCATAAAACAGAACAGTTCATCGTCGGGTGTTTTGGACTCGCTGTGTTCATCGGTTACATATCACATTATTTTTTAGTTTGCTCTGTAAGTTCATACATTTTTCTAGCAAGTTGCATTCATGATGTTTTCTTTTCAGTACAGTGACGATACAGTTAGATGTGGCAGCTGCTTGGTCTATCTGCTATGATTATACCTGTGATGTGTGGCGCTACCCATTTTAATACACATTCATGAGTCTTTATGTCATCACCAATGTGTAACACACACACACATCTGGTGCCGCCCCCTGAAGTCCAACAGCTGAACATCTGGCTGCTAGTTTTGCTGCTGCTACTGTTTTTTGTTTTGTTTTTTTGTTACTGTTTTGGACTGCTTAAAATATATGTGGCACATGATGTTTTTTGTGCATTTGTATTTACAGTGTCAATAGTTGGTATACAGTTTCCTTTAACCTGCATTAGGAAAGTGTGAAAGTAGATTATTAAGGTGATGAAAAATGGGAAATATTGGTATTTTAATGGGATCAAAATGGATTTATGCATTTAATCCTCTCTTGTCAGAGTAGTTATCATCACTGTGTTGAGTATCAGATTTAGCTGTGCGTGTACAAAGTGTGACATATCTTTTACATGTCCCCTGCAGCCATCTATGATGTGGTAGAGGAGAAAGCAGACTCGGAGCCCGATTTCCAATACATCCCTGAGAAGTCCCCTCAGGAACCGGGCCAGCTAGACCAGCATGCATTGAGGGACTCTATGGTCACACTGAAGGAAGGCCTGTGCAGTGGGGGCATACTGGCGCAGTTTGATGTGAGTGGAAAAGGAATTAACACACATTAACACATACTGTCCACGTACGCTCATGCAGTGATGCACATAAACTTTATCTTTCTCTATTTTTCGTAGCTTCTTGGCCTTCATCATTATCACATAACAATTTCCTGTTTAAAATGAGAACATTAAATACAAATATTGACATATAAATTCCCACAAAATCTCCCATTAAAGCGGTCATTCACACAAAAGTGCTTAATGCTGTTTAGGTATTTTCAAATATTTGAAACATTTGCATATATACATACACAAAGAGAGCAAATAAGTATTTGACATTTACTGCCGATTCTGTTTGATTTTAATATAAACGTGTTTTCATTTTCCTACAGCAACTGTACAGGAAGAGGCCGGGGATGACCATGCTGTGTGCCAAATTACCTCAGAACGTTTCCAAAAATCGTTACAGAGACATCTCTCCTTGTACGTGACTGCACATATGCATCTGTTTTTCTTGGCGTCTGTGTTGAAATATGTACCAACATTAACCTGTAGTTCCCTCTGTCACACTCTCTTACTCAAATTTACTACTTTTCCATCTTAAAATCTTTTACTTCTTCTCTCAGCGTGTGAAGTCATTCCTTTTTCTCTCCCTTTGCAGATGATGCCACACGGGTCATTCTGAAAAGCACAGATGACTACATCAATGCAAATTATATCAATGTGAGTTTGTTCTTCTCTTCTGTCTTCATTAAAATGAAGAAATGAAAATGAATGAAGTGGTGGGTGGTCTGTTTTGATAACCATTGTGGCCACACTGGTGAATGAATGAACCACATCAGCCTAACATGCATTAACCCTGTGAGTTAATGTTTTGTATGCTCAGAATCAAGCATTTAGAGACAGTCAGGAGTATTTTGTGGATGTTTAGATGTTTTGTTATTGGTCTAAGATATTATCAGACACTTAGACTTGAAGACACAACTGGCTTCTATTAGTAATATCTTCTTTGTGATATGGAAATGGATGTAATGACCATATTGGAGATGGTCGTTGCATCTCTAATATGGTCACAATAAAACACAATAAAACTGCCAGTGAGTGATAAAATGATGAAAGAGTGTGGCTTTATTAATGACCGAGTTTGAAATACATGCACCTTCATTCTCACATCTTTAGATTCAATGATGTATTTTCTCAAAAATGCAATGATTTGAATATATCTTTTTGCAAAACTCCTCCTCACACATTTAAGTTGGTTGATAATCATTTTCATGTCATGAAGAAAGTATGATTAAATTCCAAATTTATAGCATTTCTTTGAAGATGTTAGAACAAGACACAGAAATAACACCTCTGTTTATTTAATTTCCAATTTAATCCTCAAATGATCACCCTCAGCTCTTAACTCAATGATCTTCTAGTTTTTACTACGTCTGACCTTGTAGGTGACTCAGTAAAAGTGTTTTCACCTTGTAAAAATTCACTAAAATTGGACAAAGGAGCTGTGAAGTGATTCATGTGATCTAAAGTCTCTGCATTTCATTCGTTCTCTCTGTAGATGGAGATTCCAGCCTCCAGTCTGATAAACCGCTACATAGCATGCCAGGGCCCATTGCCCAATACCTGTGCTGACTTCTGGCAGATGACATGGGAGCAGGGCTCGTCTATGGTGGTCATGCTGACGACACAGGTTGAAAGGGGGAGGGTATGTACAGTAGAAGCTTCAAATTGATGGACGGTAGCATGTAGCAAAACTGTGTTTAGCATTATTAGTTACAACTATAATTTAAAGATATCACTAAAAAGATTACTTGATTTTATGGCACTTAGGGTCTATTTAGCGCCAGTAATAGTATCTCTGTGTCATGAAGAACGTCCAGGTAAGATGATTTTTATATTTTGTTAATTTGTGCTGTATTTTATAAAAGCAAATTAAATAAAAGTTGTGAAAAACAACTGAGGATTTTGATTATACCAAATACGTAATCCCTTCAGTGTGTCCTGGGTTGACCCCAGGGTCTCCTTCCAGTGAGACATGCCTGGAATACCTCCCCTGGGAGGCATTCAGGAGGCACCCTAACCAAATGTTCAGGCAACTCCTCTCCATATGGATGAGCAGTGGCTCAGCCCTGAGCTGCTCACCCGATCCCAGAGCTAGAACCGAGACATCCTGCAGAGGAGGAAGCCCATTTCAGCTCCTCATATCCACAATCGTGTTCTTTCATCATTGATGAAAGCTCATGACAATAGAGGAGGTTTGGCATAAAGAACCACAAGCCAATACAGCGTCGGTATCACGACATAGGCTGCCCCAACATATATGATCTCCCTGACCTGGAGACATCAATCCAGGTTCCCATCCTCAGAACCGCAGCCTCAGACTTGGAGGTGCTGATTTTCATCCCAGCCTTTTCTTTTGATGAACAAACTAGTGGATTAGAGATGACAGTTGTGTGACCTGTTACATAAATTACATGTTGAGTTGTAAACAGGACGTTTTGTGTGTTTGTAGGTAAAGTGTCACCAGTACTGGCCCAATCCGGACATCAGCACCAGTTACGGAGACTTCACAGTGACGTGCCACAACGAAGAGGGCAATTCTGCCTTCCTGGTCCGGGAGATGACTCTGCTGCACACACAGGTAAACATAAAGGGACAAATGGGAAGGAAGTCAGAAGCGACGGCAGAGTCAATAAAGAGGACAGAGAGGTGTGTGATGATAACCAGAGAGGGGGAGGAAAGAGGGAGGAAGATGAAGGGTTTGCTCAAAGACAGGGACCAGTTTCTCAGAAAGGACGAGGACCCTGTGAAGGTGTGTTGCCATAGTGACCAGTGTGGGCTGTTCTTTTTCTGGATGCCGCTAGCTGCATGCGGCGCACGTATTGGGATTATCTACATATCTGGTAACCATGGCAACATCCAACCAGCCCATCCAGTCAAATGGTTGAATATGGAGAGCGAGAAACTAAAGAGAGGAGGAACAGAGAGTGGGACGGTGATATTTAATAATGGAGAAAGTTTGTGAAGTCGATGCGCTGTCAGACTTGTACATGTCACGGTGAACCTACTGCACCCAAACTGAAGGATTTTATTTATGTTGGATACAAAATGCTTATAGTGTTATATGCTTGTTGGACTGCGACTAATTATTATTTCAAAAATGTTCATTGCAGTCTCGGAAGGGATGTCTTAAAATGTTTCATCAATCCAAAATCTAAAGATATTTAGTTTGACATGACATAAAATATTCACATTTGTGAAGCTGGGAGCAATAAAATCCATTTGGTTTGTTGAGCAATTGTTGCAGCTCAGATAACGGTCACGTTAAAAACAGATTGAGAATGAGCTTCGAATGGAGGATCACACACTCCCATTGTGTTCACCACTCACTCTATTTTCCCGATTACTTCCGTGTGTGTTGTCCAAGTATCACAACCTTTAAAATGTAATCTGGTTGTAGAAGGAGGCAATTAGCATTCTACTCTGCCTGTGATTGTTGCCATGGAGATGAGTGTGTTACCATGGCAATGCAGCAAGGATATATTGAAAGGGAAGGGCTCTGAGTCGGCATGAAGCAGTTGTCAGTAGGTATCTGTAGTAGGTTCTGCCATCAGAACTGTATTCCCGTTGAGTATACTGTAAATCTCATTGAGTCTTATTTTGTGAGCACTAAAGAAGTGTTGGCTTCCTTCTTTCCTTCCATCAATATTTATTTTATAGTTTGATTACAGCAAGGTGACATTTGCAAAGTGCAGCCACAAAAACTAAATTCACCAGTATTATTGTCTCAGGAAAATTGGAAAGAAGAAAAATGGGTAAGAACTATGTGAAACACCCAGTTGTCCAGTGGAAATGATAAAACAGCCATTTATTATTTATTAGTCCCAGAAGCAACACGTTTAAAGGCCACAGATACACAAACAGGGAACTGTGTTTGTTTTTTTTTCCTACCGAGGACACACAACTCAATAAAACATGCCATGAGTTGTCCCACATTAAACACAAACATATTATTGTGAACCAGTTCTAGTACGAGCTGTATCTCAGGATTCCTGATTACTTTAGAACCTTGAGAGTAAGGTGACGGTGGCCTCAAATAATGAAGTGATCTGAATACCAGTTTATTCTCCCTCTAAGTAAAGGGATGCTTCTATTTCTCCACGGTTTATCTGTCTGCACCTTCATACTTCGGTGCATCCTTAGCATCAATGTTGATGCAACAGCATTAAAGAGTGGAAACATCAGACTTTGGAAACAAATATGGCAACAATCGGAAGGGTCTATAATAATGGATATACTGTATTGGTAAGTCCCACAAAATTGCACCTAATTGTGTAGGTGATGAACAAAGAAGATGTATGGAAGGTTCCATTCATGTCTCAGAATAACGCTGAGCGTAAATCCACCTTGAGAGGCAAAATTGTGATGTGTTTTTTGTCGTCTTTTCCCCTCTGGTGTTTGTATTCAGAGTGAGCAGCAGAGGGAGCTCACCCAGATTCAGTACTTAGCTTGGCCAGACCACGGTGTTCCGGATGATTCCACTGACTTCCTGGACTTTGTGGCTCTAGTGAGGTCCAAACGTGCAGGACAGGACCAGCCGATGGTGGTTCACTGCAGGTACAGTCCTTCCTTCTGTCAACCCAAAATCCAATGTTCGTGAATTGAGAGTACTCGTGAACTCTTTCTTCATTATCAATGTTTTTATTTTTTGCAGCGCGGGCATCGGCCGGACAGGAGTTCTTATCACCATGGAGACAGCGTTGTGTTTAATGGAGTGCAGCCAACCAGTGTATCCTCTTGATATTGTCAGGACCATGAGAGACCAGAGGGCCATGATGATCCAAACACCCGTATGAACACATCAGTGTCTCCATGCAGCTGCTCCCCGAAACTGTAAACCCTCTGCTAAATTATGTCCCCCTCTCTTTCTCTCTCAATCAGAGCCAGTACCGCTTCGTATGTGAGGCCATCCTGAGAGTGTACGAAGAGGGCCTGGTCAAACCACTCAAGACAGTCATCTACCAGAAGAGGGAGAAACCAGATGAGGACGGGGAAGAGAGGAAAGAGCAGCAGAAAGGAAGTGAAACAGAAGATGCAGCAGCGACCGAGGAAGGGGAGGTGGCTGCGGCGGAGCTGCTGGAAGGAGGCCTGGATGAAGAAGACGATGACGACGAAGAGGTGGAAGTGCTGGATGTGGGTGAAGTGACAGAAGAGGGGGAGGAGGACGAGGAAGAGGAGGAAGTGGAGGAGCCGAGCGTGGCGAGCGCCACCAGCATGAATAGTGAGACCAGCGTGAACCCTGATACAGAATCCACAGACCCTTGACTTTTGACGGGTCGTCAGGGGGTCACTGTGGGTCACCAGGGGGAATGGCAGGTGGCCAGAGAAGAGAACAAGAAGCACTGTTGCACTTTATGCTGACAAAAAAAACGGAAAAACAGACAAACGTGAAATTCATGGACAAGCTATTATTAAAAAAAAAAGAAAAAAAAGAAAAGAAATCCAGCTGTGTTGACTAGGTACCATTAGGGGATATTTGTTCAGGGTAATGGGAAAAAAAAGTACTCAAAGAATGATAAGATAAATGTAAGTGAGAGTAACACGTGGATGGGGAATTGCTGTAGTGCCATAAGTACGAAGGGGAAGGGCTGCCCTGCCCCTCCTGATTTATTTCCCCTCCTGAGGGTTGCCCTGTCCCCTTCTGAGCGAGTCTGCCAGACGGACCTGCCTTTTTTTTTAGTGTCCTTTTAGCTGATAAAGAGATACCTTATCTTTTGTTTCTCAGAGTATTTATTGTGTTTTAGTTTGTGTCAACCCTGTCCACTGAACAAAATATCTTGTATGTTTGTTGGTATGAATCTAGAGCTTGATGCTTTCCTAATTAAATCTTAGGTAGTTAAGTAGTATGATTCCTCTTCCTCTTACTAATTTCATTTTATTTGTGGGGGAAAAAAACTGATTTAATTTATTGTATTTGGTTTTCTTTCTTGCTTTCGTGTTTATGTTTCTGACAGCACAGACTGACAGACTGACAACTGAAAGCACTTTTGTTTCCCACTTTTTGATCAATGCTGTGGCGAGTTGCTTTTCTTTATCCTCACAAAGAACACGTTCTGAGGCGGCCAACGTTTGGCGTGGTGAATATACTGTAACTGGTTTACAATCCTCAGAGCCTGTGTTTGCCAGGCACTTCTCTTTCACTACTGTCATCTCAGAGGCTCTTGTTGCTCTACGACTACAGGCCTCTAATGTAAAGGAAATAATGAACAGTGATCCGACGTTCAAATCAAATTCACCTCACATTGTATAAGTAATTCAGTGGAAGAAATTTAAGAGGGTCTCATAAAGGGAGGCCCCAGCAGACACGAGGCCTCGCAGAGTTGCAGCCTGAAGCCGCCGTGGCTGATAAAGCTAAAACACAAGGCTTGTGGTCAGTTCAATTCTGTCTGCAAACTCATTTCCAGTCAGTTTGATAGATGAATCAAACCTACGAGTCGCTTGCATCTGACAGTGCGCAGCGGGGGTCCATGCAGAGGCGTCGTTGAGCCGGAAACGGATGACAAAGCCTTGCTGCGTCTGATGCCCCGTGGCTCTTCTTCTGATTGGTTTCTTATGTGCAGGACATCTTCAGGGAAACGCTGATCCACTTTGCTACCCAAATGTGTTTTGCTTGCTTTGCACAGGTCAGATTGTTGTTTTTTTAGAACCTGAACAAGTAGCAGTCATAGGTAGTTCATTAGCTCTCATGTGGTTGAAAGCTTCTACAACTTTTATGCAATCTCTATTTGTTTGTTTGTCCATGTTTCCACACACCAAACTGCTTATCGAGTTGACAGTGAACTGATCTCAACCTTTAGTACAAATGATTAAAAAATAAATAAAAACAAGGCTCCCTCCACTGGCCACACTACATATGGATCCTGTGCATAAGAAGGAAAATAAGATCAAAGTCTTAGTTAAATTTTATCATTGAATACTTTTTTGTTTCAGTGGGGTTCAGTGGTCACTGGAGCACAGCTTTAAACCAACATCTGATACTTGTTTTGTTTTACACCTGTCTGTCTGCCAGAGAACACAAATAAGCAGCACAAACAGAACGTAACACTTGCGTTATACCTTTCCCAGTGGTACTTTATTTTAAGGCATGTTTTTAAACCGAGATGATGTGGAAATGATTGATTGGAGACTAATTGATGACATGTATTTTTAATTAACAAAACCCAGCATCAAGTTGCTTGTTGAGTCTTTTTTTTTCCCTGTCTTGCTACCGTTTAAGCTGCCGTTCTTCATGTAGTGGTATGTAATGGAGTGTAGCCTACTTCTGAGTTGAGATATATTTCTTATTGGCTGCTTCAGGACCTGCTGTCATTGCTCCTTCCATGGATTCTGCTGGAAAAAAAACAAACCTACTGCTGTGAGAGTGTGCATACTCAACTCTTTATCTCTTTCTCTGTACCTCTTCCTCCTCCATTTCTAACAGTTTGTTAGCTGTCTGGTCTAAGCCTGCTTGTCCATTAACTGGAATGGAAGGTTGTGCCACATCTCTGATCCAACACAGATACAGCCTTCTTGGAAACATTTTTTTTTAAATCTGAATATTCACAAACCATGCTCACACACCACTTTCAGATTTAAATCACACTAGTGGCACATGGAGAGGTGGGATCAAGAAGGAGCATAGAAACAGCTTTCCTCTTCACGTTTAATCTCTCGTGTATTGTGGCACTCTCCCAAATTCAGACCAAATCCTTCTCTCAGGCAACATTAGTCACTTCAGTTTAGCCTACGCAACATCTACAGTCCATTCTTCTCATTGTTCTACCCAGATGCCTCTCTTTTTTGGATCATTTTACATGGATCCCACTCTCTCTTTCTGCATGGCCTCAAGACAAAATTACATATCTGAGAAGAATTCCATAGGAACTGTGTCTTGTTTTCCACAGAAGAACAAAGTGAAGCTCGCCACCGAGCGATAAACATGTTTCACATTTATCAATTGATAAAAAAAATTATCACGTATGCATACATAAGCTTATAATCAAAAAAGAAAAAAACTAAAATCAAACCCTACTGGGTTGTTATGAGTTGTCTTATTCAGCACTAGGACCAACTGAATGAAAATTATGGAGACTTGATCAAACAATTGGTTTTAAAATACATCAGCCTCCAGTAATGAGCCAAATAAGATAAATTGGGGCAACCAGAATTTTCATCTGCACAAAAATGTCCAGCGGTGAGCTGTCTGCGTTCAAAGCGTTCTGTTGTTGACACATAATTGGTACTGTCTGTGCTTTTAGGGTACTGATCAAAGGTAGTTTGAAGACCAGACATGGGGAGGGCTCAGGTTAGTTGTATTTTTGTAAAAATTTAATGGCTCTAGTTGGGTAGGGAAAGGGCAGCACTTTGTCTAAGGCTGAGGGGCAGGTAGTGCTACTGATAAAAGAAGAGGTTGGAGACATAAAGCATTGTCAAAATAAGTTGTTCTGTTTTCATTTCTAAATTTATTTTGTTTAAAATCACAACCAATAGGGAACAAGAAAAGAACTCCTAACTACACAGTGCCACTTGTTAATTTTGTGTAAATAATACTAGACCATGTAAATACAATGTTGTATATGAAAAAAATCTTTAAAATAAAAGGGAAAATCATTTGTGAGCAGAAAGATTTTTTTATTTGATTTTTGATTTTTTTTTTTCTTATGAATGATTCAAATGTGACACAAATGGAGTGTATTTCAAGATTGCTATTTTGAAAACTGTTTTATTTACGCAATCTATATCAGCGAGTGTACATATAATGAAACACAAAATAATGGCAAATGTTCTACGGTATCATACCTTGGTTAACTCCTACCTGTGTTATAAAAACCTTTGTCCTCAGTTGATTGTTTCTTTCTGGTATCGTGGTTTTACGGTGCTTTGGACATGTCTATAAGCTTGATTGCGAACAATTAAAGCTTGTCTGTCAAAGCATGGAGACGTGGCTTCAGATCACCTTGCTATTCCACACTGTAAAAGTGAGGTTGGACAATGTTAGAGGGAGCAGTGAATTGATGGGAAAGATGGCTTGAGTGTCGTAACCTTACAATAAACACTTTTACTTTTTCGTGATGAAGATTTTACCCCAGAACGAAGCCATCAGCTGCATGAGGTAGCTGAATTAAGTATTTGTAATGTCATACTCAAACTGAGGTAACACTGATTCCATAAATGTAGAGAAACTAACTGTAGAGCAAACAAACTCTCCTGTCTTAAAACAGCTGGTATTTTTATTTTACAGTAATATGATAATGTATGAGTATTTGATAGAATGGGGGTACTTTCTATCTCACATCTCATTTTACACTAATATCCAGCCAGTGACCACAATAAGAAGCTATTACTGTATAATAATGCTAAATGGGGGGTGGGAGGGTATATGCTTCTCCCATTTTTTAAGCAGTGACAAGGACCAAACACAGATACACTAACAATTTTAAAATTGTTGTAAATGTAGCATGCAATAAAGACATGTGATGATTGTCAAGTTTATTAGTTGGAAGTTGCAGGACTTTCTGAGGTATGTCACGACTGGAGATCTTCAATAATTCAAAGAGTCCCATTCATTATACATAGTTGGATCATATACCACCATATGGTTGACGTACTCCATAAGGATCATACTGTAAATGCTGTGTCAGAGCATCCAGTGGGGCAAAAGGCCTCATGTATAAGACAATACCTGAAATTACACTTGAAATCTTTCAGAATACTATCTGACAAGAGCAAAAAACCTCAGTGCTCACTGCTTCTGTCCTTGTTGGTACCATAAATCCCCATGTCTTATTACCAAACACACCACCAGGAGGGGCTGCTGTCAAATAATGGATGACAGCGTTTATTTACAGTTGGATTCAGAAAATGAATGAAGTTAATAAGTGAACAGTGGAAGTGAATACTGGAAATTGCCATAAAAACAATTTATGACAGCTGAGTCATTTGTTTTAATTCATGCATTGAATTTATAACAGCAGACTGGTGCATTAACAAATGACGAAAAAATAAAGTAATAGTTTTTTGTTGTTTTTTTTATAAAAAGTTAACATCGCTACAGTTATGTGTTGGTATTTTTGAATGAAAGGAAATCTACAGAAAACATTCAAATATCCACAGCCGCTCCAAGAAGACGCGCTGTCACTTTAAAAATGCTAATCAAGTTTTTTTGTAGGGATTTATCGTTACGTCACATCCGGAGTAGAGCTTTGCCTCCTACTTTTTGTGTGACCTGGGAGAGAAAATTATCCCGTTAAGGTAGCAAGGTCGAAAAAACGTGGGAACAAGAACAAATTACATACAATGGGACTGTAAGATGTTGCTGTTTTGTTGTCTACGATGCAAACGGACACGTTTTCATCGTGAACTCATACGAGGAGGTTTGTGTAAGTACCCGTTCATCCAGTCCACCGCTTATCCACAAGTGGTTGCGGAGCAAGTGTATCCAGCTTCGGTGCTGGAGGGCGACGTTTGTTTTGTTGCACGAGATACGCTTGTGTGGTCGGAGTTTAAGTTATTAGCGCTGTTGATTGCAAACAACCAAACGCCACAAACAAGTATGTCAAAGCAAGCGGTCACCTGTTGATGCTGCTTACACTAATTTCTTCAGGCCCGAAATGTGAATAAATGTTATACGACCACTTGATTTGCTTTATGTCGATAACACTATTCCAGCTGATGATTTTTGACAATTCTTATATTTCATACTTTTTAATGAGTTTTTGGCATCGCGGTCCTGCAATATAATTTGTGTCTCCCTTTTATGATCAGTAATAACAATATAAGCGAGCAAAAACATGTGTTCACTTTGTCAAACTTGCTAACATGGTGCTATCTTAATCTAAAACAATGTTATCCCCACTGAAGACGTTTCTATCGGTCTATTGGCGTTAGATGCTAAACAAATATATTTGACAAGAGGTTAATGATACAAGACATCTTTTTACTTCGAAGTTGTACGTTTTTTGTATGAATGACATTATACTGAAAGAGTCGCTTCTCGTTTGCAGTTAATTAAGACAAACAAATTTACTACATACCGGTTTAATATTAAATCAAAATAACGCAGGTTTAGGGTATACCACATGTTTTAGATGCTGCAACCTGACATTTGTATTGTTGTGTTTCCATTAAAACTTATATTGAAACTTGTAACATGAACTGTCAGTCTGGTGATTGTATAGGTTGTAGCCAAAATATTAAATTATTATCTTTGACCAAAAGTAAAAACATGTCTGGACATGTCGTTTGGTTCCAGATTATGTCCAGATGGATTGAATTTAACATTGTCACGACACTACTTTGTGGTGGACAATTAGTCGCTTACCACCTTAATTTACAACAATCTAATTAAACCAGTGTGACACAATGACACTTTATAAAACAGGAACACACTCAGTATCTCCTGTTCAGTGTTATCAGCAATTGTCTCAACACAAGAAGCCCTCCTTTATGTGTATATGTATTGAAAACACAGAAGGAAACTCAAATGTGTAATATCTTCCTTTTTTTTCTTTTTTTTTTCCCCCCACAGGTATGGTAGTGTGACCGTCCCTCTCCCTCATCATGCTAAGTTTCCTGCGCAGGACGCTGGGGCGACGCTCCATTCGGAAACATGCAGAGAAAACCCGGTTACGAGAGGCCCAGCGTGCCACGACGCACATCCCCGCCGCTGGGGATGCAAAGTCTATCATCACCTGCCGTGTATCTTTACTGGACGGGACAGACGTCAGTGTTGACTTGCCGGTAAGGAGGCTTTATAAAGAATTTCAGGCCTTGTGTTCTCAGTTGACCACAATAGGTTCACTACCATCCAGAAGCTTATTTATTCAGTTTATTTTTTTCTTTCCAGACATGTAACACCAGTACGACTCCAAATTGTAGTTGTAGGCTTTCATGATCAAGGAGAGGGGAACAATCTTGGCAGAGCTTTTGCACTCTGGGCTTCTTTGTCTCCCCATGTGCTCCAAGGCAGTGCACTTCTCTGATTTCATTAAGAGAGTTAATGCTTCACAAATGAGTTATCCTTTTTGCTAATTGTTGACAAAATGTTTAAATGTGTTAACCATTTCCTATCGTGTTGACCTGCTTAGATTAAAGCTGAAATCTGAAAGCGCAAGAGATACAGTAGTGACAGTTGTGTGCCTGTGTCAGTGGAGCAGTCCTTTTGAGCCTTGTTTGTATGTGTGAGTGGGAGGATGTTGCTGATCACCTGTAAATCCATGATCCTCTCTGGAGAACATACCTAATCACATGACCAAATCACATGACATGTTGACCTCATAGATAAGAGCAGAACTCCTCTGTCCCCTTTCCAGTCCCCACTCTCCGTTACCTTCCGTCTTTTTCTTGGTTTTTTTTATCAGTGATGTCGCTGAATAAATGGAGGTTAAAACCATTAGAAATTCTGTTACAGACTTATAACATACCATGTGACCATGTGTGGCTTTCTTTAGCTAGTGACAGTAACAGGCTCTACCCTGCATTAAAGCATCACATCTCCCAGAAATACAGTGTACTGGTAGTTATTTTTTACAGCTTTTGCTGTCTTTCATAGATCTTTATGTCATCTTTGCTTTTGTTCAGACCACAGATTTATGGAACTTGTGTATTCATTCTGTGTTGACGCTCAGCATTCCAGAGATCTAAGTTTGGTATCAAACTGTCCTGTACAGCTCAACCTTATCTCGTGCTATTCAGTGTTATCTTGAAATCTAGCCATGTGAGTAAATGCATCATGGGGGAAAGATGTTGAGGAGTATTTCCAATAGTTAAAAGTCCAAAACCTTCTATTAAAATAATTTTGTGAGATTCATTGCAGAGGTAAAACCATGAAGCTCAGACAAGGTGAATGACAACAAGAAATCCTTACTAAACTTATTGAGCATCATATGTATATTCAGTTCAGTGTATCTCAAGAGGGGTGTTACATCACTTATTGTTGAGTGTGAGTCCCTCCAAAGCATTAAAATGTAATCTATCACATCAGTTCACTACTGGGTGCATAAAGAGGTTGGACTTGAATTGTCCTTCAGTCTTAGTTGTTAGAATCAGTTCTCTCTTTCTCCCTCTCTCTCACACACACACTTTTCTTAAGGTGTTTTCACTGGTGTTTTGTTTTCGGTACTCCTTCTCGAATTACGTCCACCAAAAAGGTAATATCTTTTTTTGCGTTCATCTGTTATCAATTTATTTATTACATGTTATTTATTACACAGCTGAAATGTTTTGAAGACTGTGTGTGTTCAGCTGGGTTTATAAATGCATTCCAGCAAGCCCTGGACTTCTGATAAGTTCCCCCTTCACTCAGACTGCCAACTGTCTTTGGAAATTCTTAAATGCTTTGTCTCATAGATCCATTTCTTTCATGATCACATTACTGACAGAATGTCATCACAACTGTGGAAGAACAAACGTAAACGTACATCTGGCTTTCAGTGGTTGAATATAGTAAAGAATATATATTTTTTGTAATCCATATTAATAATTCAGCGTTTTATTTAAATGTTATCAAAATGTGCTGTAAATCTGGTTGAGTTTTGTCAGAGTTAATCAGATACAATGTCAAATGTTATGTCAATGATTTTCATTACACAAGTGGATGTGTTGACAAATACTCTACTGCCTGCTAAAACAACACTCAGTGGTTCAGAATATTTATGGAACATGTCTTTTGTCAATAAAGTTTTATTAATGTCATGTGTATATGCATGTTGTAGATTTTAGAATTTAGACTGGATGAATGTTGATTCTTTGTTAAGTTTGGTGTGAAGTGTTCCTGAATACTCAAGTGGCTAGAGAACACGGAAAGCTGAACTTTTTGTGAGGAACATTGAACAAAGATAACCCCTTTCAGAGTGGAGAGAAAAACTGAGAGTGTTTCTTTGTTTCAGCCACACTTATCATTTAGTTCAACAGTCTCAGAGAAAAAGCTAAAGTTGGCAGTCTTTCTTCACTTTTAAGGATCACATGTGGTGTAAAACCCTGTACGAACAACAGAGTTGGAACACTGATATTTGTAAAACACATCTTGGCTTTCAATTAAAGAGACTATACGCTGTCAGATTTTTGGGCAACCCACTAGGTAGATTGTTTTTCCTTTTCAACTAGGCCGCTGTAAATAGACAACCGCAATCTAAAGCTGAAAAAGGCTCACTCACATGTTTACTGGCTTTCCAACTGTGTGTGCCCCTAGTATGCAAAGCCACCCATAGTTGTCTCCTAGGGATACCTCTGTCTGGCGGTATCCATGTCCATGCACAATTTCACACAGCCTTATGATTCACATTCCTCTCTTTTAAATGTTTTTCCCTGTTTTTCCTCCTTTTCTTTCTTTCCCCAACTCCCGACCCCACAGCCACCCACAAGGTCGCCTCCTCCTCTAACTTCCTTTTCTCTTGCCGTAGATTTGTTGGAAATGACACGCAGTCTATCAGACAGCTTTTCCCAAATACCCAC
Organism: Antennarius striatus; assembly: GCF_040054535.1. NCBI lineage: Eukaryota > Metazoa > Chordata > Actinopteri > Lophiiformes > Antennariidae > Antennarius > Antennarius striatus. Next base: position 7,119,793 of record NC_090787.1, read on the forward strand.
CCTTGTTTAACTTTGTTTGTTAAACTCTTGCTGGTTACTGTTTCTGAGGAATTTGTGTTCAAACACAAATATACGTATAACATTCATGCCAAAAACATTATTATGGAATAGTTGGGTGTGTGAAAAAAAATCCATCTGACTGCATACATTTCCCTCTGCCAGTAAAATCACCTAGTCCCATGAACACTTTAGAAGCCGTGAATCATGCTTGTATACTCACAGCAAGACAGACAGACTGCTAACACACACACACACACACACACACACACACACACACACACACACACACACACACACACACACACACACACACACACAATGAGTCCATTGTGCTTTCTCCCGGGGTACTGTAGGGGTGCTGTATCCCTTGTCAACTATGCCAGCTAGCAAGGGACCAACCCCCCTGAGTTACCCAGCCTTTTTGTAAGTTTTTTGTAAGAAGCATCATGACCCTTTCAAAAACTATATTTGACTTCCATCTTGCATTTTGTGATTCTCCAACATGTTTTGACGCTTATGAGAAAATGGAGATGGGTACAAATGTTCTGAAGTTCAAGGGAAAACATGATAGAAATTAATTTGTGCTCTCACTTGAAGTTATGTTTAGGTCTGCTGGTGTAAGAGCAGTAAACATGTTACTGATTCATCAATGAACAAAGTGGAGCAAAAGGTGTCTGCAGCTGACACCTTGCCTTGGCATACATCTTTTTTCTCCGCAGTGAAGGGCTCACAGAGCTAATCACATGATGCAACCAGCCACCCCACTTCCCTCAGCCCCATTCTGCATCTGGGGCACTTCAAATCTTGTTACTATGGCAACCTTTTGGCTGTGCGTCATGGTGGGGTTTGGAAGTTGGGTGCCTATGTGTGAAAGCACATGTGAGAAAAAGATCTCACAGTTTGAGACAGGAAGGCAGGCAGTAACTGGTACAGCTTAAGCACAGATTTCAAACATCTGTCAAAAGCTCTATTCCTGATCCATACATGTGCAGTGAAGCCAGGCAAAATAAACCATCAGAAGAGTTTTTACTGTTTCATTTATAAGGGAGATGTGAGCTTTTGGCCCTGTCAGTGTCTTTAGATCATTTGATAGCATACTTTTAATACTTGATCAACATCTCCTCAAATGCATGACTAATAAGTACAGTTATAGAAAATTAATTTGCAAAACCTTTTGTTGAACAAGGTGTTATCCATTTGCTGGTTGCAGTTTCTTGAATGTAAGTTATTTGGTGTGTTTTTTTGTGAATTTATGCATTCTTTATTCCCAGACACGACAAACAGAGATGTCAGTATACCCTAAACAGCACTTCTTACAGTTTTGATGACTGAATTTTTTTAGAAGGCCTAAATGATAGCAAGAGTGAAGAACCTTTCTCCAAATTAAGAATCCAAAATCTCCAACATGAGAAACACAGGCATGATGTTTATTAGTTTACAACAAGGTGTTTGCTTTGTGCCTCTTGGCAAGAACATTAATCAATCAGAAAGCTTAATCCTTTGTTTGTTTGTGTTTCCTGGATCAGAAAAAAGCCAAAGGAGAGGAGCTGTTTGACCAGATTATGTATCACCTGGACATCGTAGAGAAAGACTACTTTGGACTGCGCTTCATGGACTCGGCCCAAGTGCCGGTAAGACTGGAGAGATATACTCCACTAATCTCACACAGACAATCATCTCTTCTTACTTTTAAGTGCTATAGAGTGGGATGCAACCACTCCAGTATGTGGTGTTGGTCTGATATTGCCTGTTTCAAGGGATTCTGAACATCAGCTTCACTGCTGAAATTAGGAGCATGTGTTAGATTAATACATAACAGTTTATGGGGTTTTGAAAACCAGCCAAGCAATAACTGGTGTTTTTGAGGATTCAAACATGAGGCACCCCGAGAAGTATTGTTCACATTGTGCTCTGTTAAAATGACAAACAGGTCAAGGCCCCAAGTGATGCTGGACTCCCCAGCCTGCTGAGTGTCACTCACACCCTTCAGCTCACTGCAACTTTTCAATAAGTAATGATGATGTGACAGGAGACGGAATGTAAACACTGTTGTGCTTTGACAAAAAAGTAACATGAGTCAGTCCCTATTTTTGATATTGCTTAATGTGTTGATTTTGGTGGGTTTTTTTATGTTTCATGATTTTTTTTTCTTTTCTCAACTGAAAAAATATAACCAAACAAAACTAGGACTACCCTGCCATATAGAAAAACACAACATTGTTCTTGTGTTTGTTGTCACCACTATCTGTAACCAGCTATACGTCCTGTACTGGGGATACTGGTTGTTGTTTTACTTTTCATCTTTTCAGGCCACCTTCTTTGTTACAACCTTAAGATTTCCTTTCTAACCACCATTCACACATTTGAAGGAAGGCTGGAGGAAAGGGACTTCTCCCTTCCAGTGAATGGGCTAAAGGGATTGGTTATGGGACTCTGAGACAAGTCGTTGTGAGTCATTGATCAACGGATGACTCTGTCCCTTCAACCTGATAGTCTGTGAAGGCCATGGGAAGAGTTATAGAGAGAGCTGGTGGGGGGAACGATGGAACTGAAGGGAGAGGCACAGAGGAAAAGGGTGGAAGTAGTTAGGGTGGGGGTTCTAATAAGGAATGTGGGGGAGAGGAGACTAGAGGGAGCTGTGAGTTCCTGTGTTATCTCCCTGTCTTTCTCTCTTACTTACACATGCACACACACACACGCGCGCGCGCACACACACACACACACACACACACACTCTCCTTGACATTTTTCATGCCTCACAGAGCCTGAACTTCCAAGAAGAATTCTAGTGTGTCTGTGTGTGTGTCTGTGTGTGTGCCTGGCCTCCCAGCATTCTGCTTTTCATTAATTTATCTGTATGTTTAACCTATTAACAGTCATTCAGATGATCTTGGCTTTTATTGATCACTTGATGTTGTCGAAGCCTGTTTTTTAATTGTTAAAGCGTTTCTTTTACTCCAGCATTGGCTCGATGTCACAAAAAGCATCAAAAAGCAAGTGAAAAGTAAGCACACAGAGACCCACCCATGGTCCTATTCTTTTTTTTTTTCCAAGAATGCATTCTCACTTCCTACATATCACATTATTTCAAAACATTCTGACACATTTATTGGTGTTTCAGTTGGCCCACCATACTGCCTTCATATGAGAGTCAAGTTCTACTCCTCTGAACCCAACAACCTGCACGAGGAGCTCACCAGGTGAGCTGAGCCACAGACATCAGCATGGCTTCTGGTGTCGTTTATTTCCTTTCATATCTCAAAGGAAAGTCTGGGTTGTGTCTTATCCAGGAACATATATGCAGTATAGTGTGTGTGTGTGTGTGTGTGTGTGTGTGTGTGTGTGTGTGTGTGTGTGTGTGTGTGTGTGTGTGCGCGCGTGCGTGGGTAAGCGAGCAAGCTCAAACGTTAGATGTTTGCTTTTTTTAAAGCTAACATATGTTCAGTTCCCGTGGGGTTACTTAACCTTATTCAGATACATCAGTTTCTACCAAAAGCATTTTAGGAGGAACCTCTTGTAGGGATTAGATAATGTCAGTGGTCCGTGCTGCCTGATTGCCTTGGATTGTTATTTCTATGTTGCATCACATAAAACTGCCAAATTTGATTCCTATTTTAAAACTGCTTTTTGTTCCAGATACCTTTTTGTTTTACAGTTGAAGCAAGACATCCTCAGTGGCAAGTAAGTCTTTACCTCTGCGTTAGTATGTTTGCATTTTATTTTTTTATAACTGAAGAACTACTGTAGGAAAGCAGTCTTAAAAGTTAACATTAAAAACAATCAGCAGTGAACGGTTTTACTGCTGCACGTGCCCTGCGAGAAAATGGTGGTAGAAACCTTTAAAACAGGCAAGCCTGATGTAAATACTAGGAGATGGCCAAACCTCCTGTGAAGAATCTGTCACGTAGCCCTCAATGGCAGTCATCAGTCATCGTTGACCCAATTTACCATTTTAAAACATTCTTTTTCAGCATCTTTTATTATAAAAATGGAGCATCTCTAGCTTGTTATTTAACGTGTTACTTCACACAACTAAGATTCAGGCGCTTGAAGAATGCCCAGTACTTTGTTGGCGCTCTTTATCAGTGCTTCTACCTTTACACATGTCATTTGTTGTGTATGCTACATGGTACAGTAAGAGGCTTATAGGATTACATGGTGAGCAGAATAGAATTATTAACGGTAGTCAGTAAATGCACTGGAAATAACTGGAAGTCTTTACCACATTGAAAAGTTTTTTTTCTTTGCTGCTTATATGAGAACATAAATGAGGAGGAACAAAGAGGCCTTTGTGACGTATGTAAGAAAGTAATCACAGTGTTTAGCTATGGCTAACTCGTATCTGTATTTTCAGACTAGAATGTCCATTTGAGACTGCAGTGGAGTTGGCAGCCTTCTCGCTACAAGGTAAGGAGCCCAAGCAGACACAAACAAATACTGCTGATCTGGATCTTTGTCACCTCCGTTTCTTTGTCCTGTGCTCTGTAGAGGACCTGTGGAGCAAAACTATTTGGGAACCTGATTCACTCTAATACCAAGAAACTTGGAGATTTTCAATCAGCAGTGGCTAATTCCTTTCGTTTAAAGCCATTTTCTGTTGGTGTGCATACTAAATCTGTTTTACTCTCCCACACATCCAACAGACATTGCTCCCAGCCACTACCTTCCTTTGCCCTGGTGAACCCAAAAAATAATGTCCTCACATCTCAGGGGATTTATGAAGCATTTAATCTCATGCCATGTTTGCAATAATAGTCCAAAACAAACAGCGAGTCTATCATTTAGAAATGATTAACATAACATCAAAAATGTAATGTCACACTCTCCCACTCCACTATACACTGTTTTACAAAATGCCAATCCACTTACTTTGGATACAGTTTGGTAGAAGACTTTTTAAATTCAATCCATTTCTCATCCTATGAGTTTCTGCCTCATCTAGTTTTGTTAAAGTCATGACATCTGTGCAACTGTAGGAATATTGAACCTGATTCTTGACTGTATGTGCATAAAGTTCTGAGTATGCCAGTTCCTATGTAAAGGTGCATGGCAAAGAGCCAAAACCTTTTCAGACCATGCATATTTGGAATTCTGGCATTTAGATATGAAAGAATTAAATAATTTTTGCTTTGGTGGGACAGAGATGGAGTCATTAGAGACATTTGTGGAATGAGATTGCGTGCACAAACCCATCGACAGAAACACACACAGTCACTCTGGGGTAAATGCCAGCTCATTAGTGCTCCATCCTCTTCAGAGGCCCCCTAATCCAGCACCCCTTCTCTCTTCTCTCTGTCCTTCAGCGGAGCTTTTTCTTTCATTTTCCCTTTCCTCCCGTTAAGAATTATATTGTTGGTCTCCTGGGAAAGGGATTGGATAAGATTACCTTTTCTCTCCTCCAGATCCCGAGGCTTTGCTTACTGCTGGACTTGCTAAACTAAAGTCTAAGTTTGTTCTCTCTAACAAATCACTATGAATTAATCAGAACCAGGGCGTATCAGTGTCCATCCTGTTTCTATACAGTACCAGAGATTTGATTTGTGCATTTGTCCACCGAGCTGATTTTTATCTGGTGAAGAGTTTTGCAATTTTTTTGTTGCTAGGATCTTCTTTCACTCGCATATTTTATCTTGGTAAAATCTATGACCTCTTGCATGAAGGGTGATTATATAACCCTCAGGCCTTAAGATAATGCTCCACATGGCTGTGTGTGCTGTGACATGGGGAGAGCATTTTTTATTTTGTCTATTGGAATTATTGACGACCACACCATCACTTCTCCTGAAGGTTTTAAAGGTCAACATTTAATGAAACTTTAGTCCTAAAGTGGGATTAAGAATTTTATTAGTCTTTATTTTGACTCTTACCATAAAGTGCCAGTTCATGATACTTCATCAGTGTCATTCAGTCCACATCAGCATCCCCTCAACAAATCCATTTTGTGAACATATTTTGCGTGTGACTAGATTATCATATGTGTTTGTTTTTATTTTTTATTTATTTATTGTTATTATTTATTTTTTCAGCTGAGTTAGGTGACTGTGACCCATTAGACCATACTCTGGAACTGGTGACAGAGTTTCGCTTCATCCCTAACCAGACAGAAGACGTGGAGCTGGCGATATTCAATGCATGGAAAGAGTGCAGGTAAACATAAATATCCCATAAAAGTAAATTGATGTGATCTAGTTTGTAGTCTGTGATGTGACGGCTCGTGCTGGGACAGTTCAAGATGCCATCTCAAAAATAAATATTAAATCATGTTTTGTTTTTCTTCCTTTCCATCATCTCCTTCAGAGGTCAGACACCAGCCCAAGCTGAAATTAACTACCTGAATAAAGCCAAGTGGCTAGAAATGTATGGGGTGGACATGCACATGGTCAAGGTAAAGATACTTGATCGGTCTTGCCAATTTTTATTATAAACCTGGATCCAATATGCCAAAGTTAGGAAGAAGGAAAAAGTTTGTAGTACTGACTCCTTGGATGTGTCTTGTTTTGTCTCTTTTTGTTTTTCAAACTTTCTTTTCCTGTGTGCCCTGCAGGCAAGAGATGGTAATGAATACAGTTTGGGTTTGACACCCACTGGAGTTCTGGTGTTTGAAGGACAGACCAAGATCGGACTCTTCTTCTGGCATGTTAACAGTACTTATTGACAGTAACAGTATTTATTGAAACACCTTTAAATTGTATATAATCTGAATTTTGTTGGTATTCTTTTTTTTTTTAATGATTGTAGGCCCAAGATAACTTGTCTGGATTTCAAGAAGAGTAAACTGACTCTTGTGGTTGTGGAGGATGATGAACAGGTGAGCCCAAATAGTCACTTACACACCATGTAGTGGAATGTTGACAATGCAAAACATGCACCCAATGGTCGATAGATATCCTTCTTTTTGAACACTAGGCCAGGTCTGTGTTTTCACACAGGAACATTGTCAGATTCTTATTGTCAGATTGTTGCTTTCATAATACACAATTGCTGTTCTCCAGGGAATACAGTGCTGGTCATATTTAAAAAAACAACAAAAGACAAAATGAAGAGAAAAGGTAAACAGCAGCATAAAGAACCTGAATGAGAGAAATTTAATATGAAAGGGCTGATGCAGTGAGTGTTTAGACAGTCATGGACACAATGTGCTGTTGCATTTATTTCGGTATTCTGTATGTCACCTTTTGATATTTACAATGTCAGGTAGAAGGTGCAAACCAGTTCTTTGAAATTACTGAAAATAAATTGTCCAAACAAGAAATATCCTTCTGAAAACCCTTGTTTGAAGTGGTGCCTAAGCCCAGAAAGAGGTCTGTTTCAAATCAAAATGAAACAAGACTGGTATTGTACTACCCGGAGGCTACTGTATATGAGAGCCTGTTTATGTCCATCCTGGAGCTCTTTGAGCAAGGTTAATAAAGAAGCCTACCCCCGCTGGTATTTCTGGTATGCGCTGTTCTCCTACACACACAAACACAGTGTTCTCCCCTCCCAACTCTGTCCTAAACAGATAAATGCTGCATGTTTGTCCAGTCACCACAGACAACCCCATTCTGCATCCAAAGACTGGTGGACAGGTGGAATGTCAGTTTAAGCATGAATGGTGTTACTGAGCTTGTATGAGCTTTGTGCATTTGTTGAAGATCCTTTGGGAAGAGGAAAGGACCCAAATGGATCCAAGATTTTCTCTACATTTTCCCATCTTGGTCAGATCTTGTTTTACACAAACCAGGACACACTTTTGTAGAGAATTGAATTTTATTCATTTAAATATCCAGGCTTTTACTATGTGCTTTGAATTTATGGCTTGACATAATTCTGTCCATGGATAGTGAATTGTCTTCTATGTCCGTTTGTGGTGTGCAGAGTTGGTTTTCAGTGAGCTCGTCAAGTATCCTCTTTTTGACGGGATGTGTTTCATAACACTTCTGTTAAGAAAAATATGTAGGCTATGACAAATACCTGATGAGCCATGAAAAGAGGGAAACGTGGAAAAAAAAAGAATTTGACTGGCTTCTTTGGAACTTTCAGTCAGCTATGGTACCCGGCAGACTTTCATATCAGCCTGAACAAGAAATCAGATTAATGAGGCGGCACCTGCACACAGTGTAGTACAGTCATTCATTCTTCACATTCTTGTCTGCTTCCATCAGCAGAATGAACACATGGGCTTTGTTTTAGTGAACATACATTGGTCAGGACTGTATATAGTACATGTCGGCCTGAAAACTTATTGTGACCTTCCCTCCCCAGGGCAAAGAACAAGAGCATACCTTTGTGTTTAAGATGGACCACCCCAAAGCTTGTAAGCACCTCTGGAAGTGTGCTGTAGAGCACCATGCTTTCTTTAGGCTGAGAGGACCAGTGCAGAAGAATTCTACAAGCTCTGGATTCATACGCATGGGCTCACGCTTCAGATTCAGGTAACGGGTGGATGTACTGGTAGAGGAGATGGTTAAGGAAGCTTTTTAACAAGACATTTAAAATTTGAGTGCTGGGAGACAAACGATCACCTGGGTTCTGGGTGCAACGTGAACCTTGTTCATTTGTACTAATTCAACACATTCAGAGCACACTAAAATTTACAAAGTATCCATCAAGGAGCCACAAAGTTAAATAGCACATGTTTGTATCGGAACATCAACAGAGATAATTCTATATTGATTTATAGTATTCTCTGGACAATACGACAAATCTGTTTGTGTAGTTCTCAGATACTTACATTGGTACAAGACTGTCTGTGTGTGTGTGTACACATTACAGGAGCTAGCTAGATGTCTACCGTGTAATGTTCAAACATTAGCCAGTTGTGTAAGCTTTCCAGGCAGTGTTGGTTTAGCACAGAGGTGACAGGGTTTGTTGTTAATAGAAGGCTATCACTGGATGGATCCAGGGTTCACCAGGGTCGTCTCTTAGTCATTAAATAGATGTCTTTTTTTTAAATGTATGCTAGGGTTGCTGAAGCCTATCCCTATGACACGCTTTAGCCTGCTTTCATAACTATCGACCAACAGAATGTCATGCTTACATTTGTTTATGTGACCAGTGGAAAGACAGAGTACCAGACAACCAAAGCCAGTAAAGCAAGGCGGACCGCGTCCTTTGAGAGAAGACCCAGTCGACGTTACTCCAGAAGAACCATGCAGAACAGAGGTGAGGTGACACGCAGTTAAACACCTGCACAGCACATAATGTGAGTATACAGAATTTACACATAAAGATAAGTGCTATTAATAGAAAAATGTACAGATGCAAGCCCACATATACATAATATTTACACACATTATGACATGGCATCATCCTTGCCGTCAGAAACTGAATTATCTTAATGATAATGGGCATGTACTGAAGAATCTGTACACAACTCTTACTGTGTGTTCTCTGTGTTTTTACAGGACCGTTCAATCCCCACGAGTGAGTCCACTGATTCTTACAGAATGTGATTGTTTCACTGAATGATTAAATAACATCATCGTCTCATAGATGTACAAGTTAAATGTTTGGGTAATCACATCCACATCAGTTGATCTGTGTGGAAATGTTATTTTATGACAAATAATGAGAGGGTTTTTAGTGGAAATTCTGTCTAAATTATATTTCACTTAATCACATGTTCAGTTCGTATCATAGGGTCAGCCCTGTGGGGTGTGGTCAGTGCTATTCACATTTCAACGACCGCAGTTGACACCCGTCTAGCTCCTCAACTATGGTTGATGGGGGTGCCAGGCAGTGTCAGAGGGGGGTCGTTGAAATGCGAGTTTCACCGAGTCTTTGTATACTAATTAGGGTCATTAGCCCGAGACACATCACCTAGGTTAATCTGCTGAGACATTCTTTTTGGGAGTTTACAATCAGGTCCACAGGGTAAATGAACTGAGACAAGACCAGCCACCTTCAGGACTGAAGAAGCCTCTTGGATGAGAGGCAAAACGTTTTCAAGAAACTTTCTTAAAGTCCAGCGGATTGATTTAAACAGCTTCGGATCCGTTACAGAGGCAGGCTTTTGCTATAGGAGAATGAATTTAGGCTTAAGACATGATGCCAGTGGTGGTTTAAATCTGTCACGGGACAGCTGATTAAACACAGTCCTGTGACTTTTCATCTGAATGGGTAATTCTACCCTGACAGTGCAAATCCTTTTGAAACAATTAAATATTGGTAACGTGTTGTGATAATTTTAGCAAATTTTTATGTCTGCACTCACCAAAAGGTTAGTTGATGTGTCAGTGAATCTGCAGGGTTCTTTGAGGGGCTTTAACATGTAGTCTTTGAATGAAAATCTCAGTGTTTATATTTTCTCAGGGTTGTTTCCTCGGGCAATGGAGTCAGCTCCAACAAAGAAAATAAGGTGAGCCTCACAACCACTTTGTGTATGTAAACTGTTCATAGAACCAAAATGGATGGCACAGACAACACAACGTTTGAAGCGAGATTAGATTCAATGTATCTAATAAGAATCAGCGCACAGGAATTTTTATGATGTCATACAAGTGGAAATATTAAAAATTAACGTTTAACCATACCATTTTGAATATTAATATTTTGATATGCTGAATTTTTTCCAATCTCATCCTCTCTTCCTGGACCATTTCCACCCGCTCTGTTTTCCCCCTACAGGGTGCTTTCAGTCGAGGTGCCTGGTCAGCTATGCCTGCTGTTAGCCCGGTAGCGGCTTCTGCCTGTGGACCAATAGAAATCGAAGCCCTACCCAGAAGTCCTGGAGGGGAAAAGAGAAGGTTTGTACCTAGATGAAAGGAATGTTATGCCTGGTTCAAAGTCATCTTTGAGTTACTGTTGTTTATTTTTTTTATTTCATTTAAAAAGAAGATTAAAATACACCTTTTTTTAATGTAACACCGTCAGTTCGTTGTGTTCAGAGATAACCAGGAAAAAAAGATCAAATGAGGAAATGTTTGGGGTGAGCTGCTTGATCCCTGTTGAGTACCTAAAGGTGTGGGTACATAGCTAAAAAGGTTTTTCATTCATCCTGTCTCTCGATGATGCCAAGGGGGATGAGGAAGTATTTTGTGTGTACAGTATTTTTTATTTGTGGCTATGTCCATTACATACTTGGCTGTTCATATTTTTCATAATCTCATTCTGTCTGTGAGTATACATCAAACATGAGTCATCTAGGCTAACATGATTTGACCTACCTTTAGGTTCAATGCAGAGTATTTACTTACATTCAGTCAATCCTTTCTGTAGAGCGCTTCTCAATTGCAATGTGAAGTATGTTTCAATTTAAAAGGAAATGTATATACAGTATGGATAAACCTGTAATGTTCCCCTGTGTTCCAGTATTAACATGTACTGAGTGCAAATTGGTCTTGTCTGGAGGCAGACCAGGTAGGTACAATCCAAAGCTGAATGTTCTCTCTCTGGTCTGGCCTTAACCAATCATTCGCTGTGCAGTGGCGGACTCTCTGATCATGGCTTGTAAACGGGTTTTCTTTGCAACGGAATCATCTCCTCTGATTTGTTGTCAAGCTACTTCTGATGAGCATGAACTCCCAACCTATCCATCCGGGAAATGATTTGCTGGTTTTTGGTGTCTGGCTTCTATGAACTTGGCTTTGGATCTGCTCTGTTTGGTGCATAGTAGTGTGTAGACATATTTACTTTCATTTATTTCCATGCATTCTGATAACCAAATGATCCTCTGTAAACCTCCTTTATCCTAGATATTAGGATTTTTTGTGCTATTTAGTTGACATGACAGACATACACTTTATTATAATACAGCTATCAGAAGACAGAATATCCAGTTCCAAAGGCAGAATTATCAAGAATTCAGAAAAAAAATGTTTGGGTTTTTTTTTTTTTAATCAGTCCTGATAGAAAAGGTTCTTGTGCTTGTTATCAGCACCACATTACACATGGATGATCTGACTTCTTGTTTATGTGTAAACCCATGGTAACGGTTCACAATTGACACAGAGGGTATGAGGAGAGCACATTGAGCAGGGCTGCTCTGACACTAATACCTCTGAGTAATTCCTGCTGCTCTTCCCTTTCTCCTCCCACCTACCTTTCCTGAAATACAATACTGTAGTTCTGTTGGTATTTGCATGGAGCTGTATATCCCTCAGCAGCTCTCCTGATAACATGAGCATGAGTTGTCTATCATTCCTCAAATGTTACTAAGCCAAGAGGTGATTCTATGCTGCGTACGATTAAGCTTTTTTTTTTTTTTAAACAATCAAAATTCCCATGGTAAATGTAATCCTATTCTTTCACCCCGTTTAAAGATACTGTGCATCTCTCCCCCTCTCTCTGACCCTTGCCTCTCCTTCCTGGAAGCTTTGGTCCCTATTAAGTAGAATTATCATGAGTGTAGATAACTACAAAAACCATTCCCTTGCCCTTAATTCATCACATTTTATTGGCCATTGCTAACAGGAGAGTATGTGGAAAATGTAAAAGGTCAGTCAGTTCATTTGCTGTCAGTCTGCACAAATATCATACAGTAAGCCACAGTTTTACAGTAGCAAATAGAAAGGGAATGCTCCGTGGTGTCTTCCGATCCCAGCGGAGCGGTCATAGCGAATAAAGCCTTCCATCTCCAGGACGCCCCCCGTTGAATGTGTAAACACAAGATTTGACATAAGCCATCAGACCTCCGTCACTAGAAGTGCAGAGGAATGTCACCAACAATCCGGAGACATGCAGTCCACTTCACTTAACTCAAGTGTTAATGTCACAACACACTGGTGCACAGTGTAGATGGAAGTGGCATGGTTCAATGTCTTGAGACTCCATGGCTCATCACAGCCAGGACTGCCTTACAGTATTCATTTATCCTGTCTTTTTAATGTGAACCAGCTAAGATGTAGCTGAAAGAGTCTCATACTTTTGAGAAGAAATTATATTAAATTATATCTAATGAGTTAAACAGACAAAATCAGAAATGCCTATCTTTCATCTCACCTATACAGTATATTAATAGATCTTATTGAGAATTTTTCTTGGGAGTTGCTGAGATCTGAAGATTATGGCTGCAGAGGTTTGTTAACTTGAAGCCCCCTGCAAAATATATTTGAGAAACCCAACAACAATGTCTGTTTGGAGGAATCTTAGTTTAGTAGTTCATTGACAGTAGTTCATTGCCGCTCAGCAAAAGAGGATCCCATTAATCCATCTATTAATGCACAGCAAGAAGTTGCTAAATTAAACACTTCACAAAAAAGGTTTTTGGATTAACTTGAGTCTTAATTCTTGAAATCCAATATTTTATATTCAGCACTACAAACACATCTGATGTTTAGGCGACAACTTTATGGCCTATTGCTGCAAATCTCTACACCTTGAAAAACAAAAAAGGAGAACAATCTACGTGAATAAATAAAATCACAGTTCAGAGAAGAAAGAAGTATTTGTACTTTTCAGGTTTATTTCCTTCAGTCTCAGATGTTTCTTTGCATCCTTTTCCTTTTTCCAGTGTACCTCTCCGCACACATTTTCTCTGTCCACGTTTACCCTTCTCCACCTTCTGTCTCACGTTTAGTTTACCAAGACTCTCACTCACTTCCCATTTGTTTACCCCCCTCCTCCCCCTCACCTTACCCACATTTACCCTGTTCTCCCCAGGTCTCCTCCTCCCTCCATCCTTCTTCATGTCTTGCCAAAGTTTCCCATCAGGAAATGGACAGACCGGGGCAACTGACAGCGGTCTCCTCTGTATTGACATGAACTGGATGCCACACTAATAAATGGGATTTGCTCGGCAGTGACTCGTCCATACGAAACATCTGATGGTTTTGGTAGTGATTGTGCCACATGGAATGACACATGCTCTTCGAATGCAAAGATTCCTTATTAACTGAAACATTCCGTAACACAAAGCTCCCACATTGTGATATGTTTGATCTGGAAGCACACAGAGAAGCTCTTAAAGTCAAACTCTTGCTTTTCCTTGCTCTGTCTTTCGCTGGGGTGAAACTGACTGCCAGGTTTAAGATGGTATCGATTCGAGTCTTAGGAATGCATCTGCCCTCTTGACCCTGCAAGGAAACAATAAGCCCCATAGTTCCTTTAAGGTTTTATTAAGTCTTGTATTTCTACTATCATACCCTTGAAAATGTTTTTATATTTCAAGAATTTCTGTAATTAAGTTTGAATTCTATCAAATGATTTTATATATTTAATCTGCCCTGCACATGTCATAGATCTGCTGCTGTTTGTTTTTTTAAAATATTGATTTCAATATATTTCTCAACTGTAGACATTTGTCTTGGAGGTTGTTCACCTGGTTTAGCAGTAGCAGGGAAATCGAATGCTTCTGCTCAGACAAAATCAGTTTCCAAAATATCCTAAATCTGTTCCGTGCTTCTTGTTTGTGAAGTCAATGTTAGAAATGCTGGAGGACCCATATTTATTTATTTTTTCATTTGTCCCTGTTTCCAGTGTTATGCTAGTCTGAACATAATCTGGTCTCAAAGGAAATCGATACCGACCGTCTCATTTAAATTCTTGCGAGTAAATCAATTCATCTTGATTCTTTTAAAATGTTCAACGCTTAATCAGAAATGTGTACTGTTGATCTGAATGAAGAGCACTGTAACTATTTTGTTAATGCAACTGCACTGGTGTTTGGATGGTAATGTCTGATTCCCATTATCAAGTTAATGAAGAATGACGTGCAAGAGAAGGTATATTCACCTCGAACTGCACTGTGCAGCTGTTTCACGCACAGCTCAACCAATGAAGATGACTGCTTAGTGAAATGTTTACAACACGACAGACAAGAGGATGTACTGTATATCTGTCTGAATTGTATTTCCACAATCACTTCAACGAATAAAGAGACGATTACTTTTGACACAGATGTTTGTTAGTCAATGGACTTTACGTAGCGGCCTTCACGTAATTTGATTGCTGCTGTTATCACACACTTCTCTTTTTCAGTACACAAAGTAAACAAATCATTTGTGGGTTTTCGTGGGAATAGTAGGCAGTTGTGTTTACCACCTGAACAACAAAAACTTAAGATAAGACAGCTGGGTTTGTTGGAAAGACTATGTGCTGGTTTTGTGTATCTGCTGTATTTTTCTGTCTTGTGCTCATATTTATTGCCCACACAAGGTCTGAATACATTTTCACCTTGTCCTTTATGGATTAACTATCATGTAGGAGTGTTTATAGACATTTGGTGTGTCAGTCCTCGGGCAAAACACAGTTTTCTTTGTCAAGTCTTTGTGTGTCTGTTGTGCTTAAGCTCCCTCTCTCCAGACACTGCAGAGTAATATATACTTCTCCTGTTTCACTGTGTCTTCAGGCTAGAGATATATGGGGTAACTACCAGGCTGCTGAAAGAGCTCCTTCTAAAGTCCGTGTATCAAATGTTCTTGCTTCGGGTCATCTCAAATTCAGAGGATATTACACTACATTACAAAGTTATTGCATTTGAAGACGTAAATGCTTTCTCTCTTGAAGAGACTTTTAGAAAAATGCTTTTCCTTTCAGTGCTTCTCTCTTGTAATCTTGATAACACGCACCACCTGCTTATATACTTCTATGTGTTCCTCGTAGGAAAAAAAACTTGGATGCAGTCGATCAATACTTTCCAAACCCTATGTAGCACCCTTGAACCTATTTGATTTATTTTACTCAGAGGCTTTATCCAATAGTTATTTCACTTATTACTTTTCATAAAGAAGTTATTTTTTCCTTCTGCGAATATTTTTATGTCCCTGACAAATAAGATATGTAGAGCTCCTCTTGTTCGTCCACCCATCTCTCCTTCCATATGTGGCCACGTACATTCATTCCTATCTTAAGGATGTGCACGTGATAAATTTTTTCCTCAAGTTGCTACCTTTGAAATTTTTAAACAAATTGGAACTCTGGAGTGTTCTGCAGTTTGTATCCTCCAATGCAAATTTTATAGTTACACTTTCTTTTAATTACAATGATTCAAGAGAAAAATCTGTTAAATTTTGTCTTAATTTAAAAAAAAAAAAAAAATTTAAGTTAAACTGTGATAAAATGTCATCACAGGTCAGTTTTCAGCCCGAGTCCATTTGATTGGTGCTCCAGGTGTGTTATACTGAATTATTTTGAATATCTTGTGTTAAATTTTTAAACAAAATAATTTCAACCCCTGTCTTAATCTGCCCATCTCCTTTTTTTTTTTCTAGTATGCACGTAGTTGCTGATCTGATGGAGACTTGCATTGACGATGTCCTCAGGGCTCCTGTAGTTTCCACAGTGAAGGCTACAGAGGAGGCCGGACCCAGCAGCGCTTCCACTGCCCCCAGTGTCAGCGGGGACAATCCTCTCAGCCTCAGTGGTGAGGCTACACAAAATCAGTTCGAGAGAGATTAAGTATAATTAATTTAAGAAAGTCTAGGAGTCTTATTATATCTTTTATATGAGATTACTACTACTGAAATATTTCTGTAATCTTTTAGAATCATCTAACTTGCCTTAAGTGGGTCAAAAGCGCCTGAGCTGCTTCAGTGGCCTGTGTTCCAAATAGTTATGTCTGTATTGTGTAATAACAGAAAGCTTAAACACGGTTGAGTATGTGTGTATTTAAGATTAAATATTTTTCCCCCCCCAGAAGCAGCGGCTCGTCTGAAGCAGCTAGCATTGGACAGCACTCCTCTTCTTCCTACACCAAGAAACAACATCAATGTCAACATGGTGTTGAACAATCAGGTCGCTCTTGTGATCATTTGGAAATTTCTGCTTACTCCAAACTTTCCTTTTGTTGCTCTCTAGGTGTAGACATGTTGAACTTGTTCCAGTCAGCAGATGTTTCTTTTTAACTGCAGTTATGTATGTTTTGTGTGTGGGACATTTATGACCCATCCTACTCTGCACATGCAGGAGGATGTGGTGAAGCTCACAGAGAAGTGTGGGCTCAGCAGCGCAGGCAGCAGCAGCCCAGTTGTCACTCCACTGCGCACCCCAGAGGATCTGAAGAGTAACATCCTGAAGGCAGAAGCTGAGGCTGCTGTCCTCAAGGTGAACTGAAAAAAGGAGCAAACTTTGGGGGGGGGAAAAGTCATAACCACTAAAGAGAATTACGAATTTTCTGTATTATAAATGACGGCCCTCCCCTGAAAGGACTTGTCAGGATTTCTGACTGTGAGACCTCCTGAATATCAGTTTAGGTTTGCTTGAACTGTGGCTTTAAGTGTCTGTCTTGCAGCAGAATGAAATCATCTCATGGGACACATCTGTGTCAATATCATATCTGCAATGATATTGTGGATCAAATGTGATAGAGATGCATGGTTATATCAGTTCCCTTATTCTTCTGTTTGTTTATCCTTTCATCCCTCCGTCTCCTTCTGCAGGGACCTTTGGAAGAACACGTCATTGTGGTTGGAGATAAAAACTGTAACCTGCAGGATGCATCTGCAAGGTGCAACCACACACTGTCATTAGTCATTACAAAGTCCTTTACAGAATAATAAAAAGGAAATCCTCCTTAAACTGAACTTATTAAATGCTGAGGATTCCTAAGAAAACATCGATATTGTGTATTTCAAGGCTTCATGATTAATAAGCATTTCAGCATAAACACCCTCCCAATCCAGTCACAGGAGAAAAAGCCATCGTTACTCATTCACTATTGTCTTGGGCCTTTCCCCCCTATCATCCTCAGCTTCCTGAGTCATGCTAGAAGCACACTCTCTCAGGCAGTGCACCTTGTAGCCAGAGCTGATTAACTACCTGATTATTCATAGGTCACGACATTATATCAACTGCAGTTAATCCTTCAAACCAAGGTGTCACTGATTGATGAATTGTCGTCACTGCCTTTCACCAGTCATTGACTTAGAATTTGAGGGAAGAAGGAATGTGTCTGCTTTCTTTTCTAATCTAATCAAATGGGTTTGACTTTACTTTTTAATTTTTATATCACTTTGTTTCATGGTTTTTCGAATAGTTTGTGCAGAACACACACATTACATGTAGAAATAACAAACACCAGACACTAAGCATGTGCTGTCTGTTCCCAGGTTAAAAGTGCGTTCAGGACGAATGGGCAGTAACTCATCCCTGTCCGTTAGTCGTCCTGACGTCCAAGAACCTTGGGATCTACTCAAACCAGCATCACAGGTCTTATCGGCAGGGACCAGGTTGGTCTGTCATGTGACTTGCCTTTAATGTTCTGTGTGTAGTCATTGTTCACACCATGGTACTTCAGGAAAACCAGGGAGAGAAAGAAGGTACCACAGGAGACTTTGTAGACTTTGCTGACATCTGCTGGTATGTTTGAGAAAATTTGTATGAAGGAAGGGTGTGTTAATCAAATGACTCCACGTCTGCCTGGATACTGCTGTATTCCTCATAAGACGTGTTTTAGTAGGATGGCGTATAAACACAAATTAATACAGAGGCTGGACGATTTAAAGTTACATCAGCTGTTGTTGGCTGAACATAACCAAATAATTTTAGTTTGCGCTGTTTCTACAGTAGAAGAAATCTTTAGTAATTGAAACATGTAGTACATATTGTACATGGGGGGGCAGTTTGAGGAATCTGAAATTTTGAATTTTACCCTCTGTTCATGTCTTTGGCGTGATCTGTTCCTCAGTGCTGAGAAGATATCCGAAGATTCAAACACCAAGACTCCTTCTGAGTCCACCAGCGAAGCCAATGCACCAACGGTAATGTGACAATCAATGGTTTATTACTTATTTTTTATTTGTTATGTATAAATAATACATACATGTAAAGCGTTGAATGTTATTTTAAAATAACAAGTATAATGACATGTAGGTGAAAGCAGAGGAAGGTGACCTGCAGACCTCTGCCCCCCTTTCTGACAACCTGATTGACTTCACGGACCCAACTCCCGTTGTAAGTATCAGTCAATCCATACGGAAAACTTCAATGATTTGTGATCATATTTCATACATTTACCATAAATCAGCACAATTACACCTGATTCCACTGTGTTACATTTTAAACCGCAACGCCAAGGAGTGAGTATTCCCCTGCCGGTGTAGTTTTGTACAGTCTGTCATCTCTGCGTCATTACAGTGTCACCCTGATGTCCACCCATATAGAGTGGATTCTTTGCTAACGATAGATACATCTGCTATCATATAGCTACCTATGGTCTGCCAGTCTTAAGGCTAGAATTTAGTTTAATGACAGTAACATTTCTAAACGTTAAGTTCTCACAAAGAGAAGATGTGACAATAACTAAACCAAAAATGAAATTGAATCAGATACATCAGTGATGTAATTATGTGGTTAGCAGGACACTAGACTTGCAGTCATGAATCACTGTGATCTGTGTAGAAAATCCTGCGTCAGTGACAACTTTTGTGATTGTCTTCCAGCTACCCCCAGTGCAGCAGCCCAAAGCTGTCATCACACCCCGCTGGATCATCCCTACGACTGCAGTGAGTGATCAGCCTCTTCTCTTCAGCTGTCTGTCTGTCTGCCTGGATTCTCAGTCAGTCTGACGATTTTTAGGTGTCTCTGATAATCGGGGATGAGATGTTCCTCAAATCTGCACACAAATTCGCTCGGAGTTGTATGTTCATTAAATATTGTGTAATTAAAGACAGTGGGCAACAAAGAGTAGCAGCGCTCCTGACTTCATTACATGCAGAGTTTACAATGATCGTAAAGGCTTTCTTATAGCTGCTAATGACTTTGTGTGATATAAAGGTTCTGCAGAGACTGACACCCCCCCCTTTTCCCTCACCCCCTCCTAATGCAGCCTCCTGGCGTCTTTACTAACGGCCTGCTCGAACTTGACCCCCCTGCTAAGGCCAACGCTCTTCTTCCTGCAGACGGGGCTTCAGTTCTCATCCCAGCTCCCTCCCACCTCGCTCCCACCCGTAACGCCGTGTCCAACAGGTAAGCGCACCTCAAGCCTGTTTTAAAATGCAGGTTTGGTTGCGTGCTGCCCCCTCCAGGAAAATGCCTCCTTTATCTTCAATGCCTATCTGGGCTGATTAGTTGATCCCTGCTTGTGGTTAGAACTTGCTTCCTTTGACACATCCGTAACATTATCCTTCATATTAACACGCAACAGTAGAATATTTTGTTTTTAAATCACTATAATTCCTGACCAACATGCTCATAACTTTTCCGTCAACATGAAAGTGAGCGGTTTCACTTTCCATTCAATGCTGTCGCAGTGGATTTCCATCTTCCATCTCTCCTGCCTTCTGCAGCTCTGTGGATCAGCAGCCGGCCTCAGAGGACGGAGCCAAACCAAAAGGTCTCCTGACCACTGAGCTCTGATGGAGAACCGAGGAGCAGCCATCACAGCGGTAATCTGTCTGGCCGCTGTCCCGCCTCACCTCCTCCTCACCACCACCACCACCAACCAACAAGCTGGGCCAGTCATGCTGAACCCTGAGTGCTGTGAGGGAAGTGCAACCATAGAAGAAGGCATCTTCATGAAACTGATTGGAATAAGTTTTTTAAAAATCTAGTTAATTAAAACCCACATTTAGCCTCGGCGTTAACATTTGAGGATCAATTGATTCCCAAGTCAGCTATCGGTGACGTTCCCGTCAGCCAAACCTTAGAAGCATCGTCTCCTTGGAGATGACAAGAGTGTTATGTTACGCGGCACCGAGGTTGGTTTTACATGGTAGACGCTTCACCAGTGATGGTTAGTTTGGTTTCATGGACTCTTTTATCACTGGATCCTTATAGCTCTGAGCTCATCGCTGCGCTGACAGGTCACAAAGCAGGTAGAGCTGAAGTCCACTGAAGCGAGACCCGGTTAGGATCCTGTGTTGTTGTCGTATCACACTGCAACCTTATGTCCTCCTCTTAATGAAGACTTTGCATGAGTCTTGTCAGCAATCACTGGATGAAAACTTCACTGGAATATCTTTGACACTGGACCTTGGAGGATTTTTTTTTGCAATGGATGATAGAAGAGAAAATTTTAATTATCCTGCTCTTACTTCTTTTTGTCTTTGGGGACTTCTAATTTTTTTTGCAGGACTTTAAAACTTCATGTTTTGTAGCGGCATCATTTTGTAGCAGCATCATGTGATCACAAGCACTAAGGAGAGAATATTCAGCATTCCCACACTCTGACTGTGACTAAATCAAAGATGATGACATCATGTGTTTTATTTGTGTCTAGAATGTGATATGGACTTGTTTTAACTTGTACACACTGCCTCCTCCTGTGGCTTTTTTTTTTTTTTTTTTTTACAATGACGTGAACTTAAACTGCATTAGCGATGAAACTGTGACAAGTTAAAACTAGATGTGACTGAATTATTGTTAATGTTTTAAGTGAACGGCAATCCCTGGAGACTAACGTCATTCCCTGTGTTTTAGGATGAACTCTGTATTCCTTTTAGAAGTGTTGTAGCCATTCCGCCTGATGGAAATGAATGTATTCAAACAGTCCCATTAAGAATGCTGGAGAGTTTTACAACCTGTTAAAGTCACATTTTTGTACATTTGAAATTGAAGCCTGATTCTCCTTTTCTGAGGTGGTAATGAAGTCCATCAGTGTTTCATGTCGGTACCTCACACATCGGACCGTTTCGCTGCGATGCTGGCTTTCATTCCGTGCCTTGAACAAGGGAATCCGACTGTTTCACAGCGGCTTCTTAGTAGCGATGATTATTTAAGATACGATTCGGTGTAATATTTCAAAGATGACATGTTGTCCAAAAGTGGGCTCCTTTCAAATATACATGATTGTCAGTGTCGTGGCATGAAGTAGATTCATATATATTTTTGAACATTATGTTGACAGTATTGTTACTACAGTCTGACAAGCAGGGAACGTATGACTGATCAGATTTACTGTAAAAATGATAGCATCATGAACTTTTAGTTCTTCTGGAATATCTGACGATGACTCAGTAAAAATCTGCTTCAGTAGGATACATGGTTTGTCATTTATTTTTTACTGATGTCCTATTAGTCCTATTTACCCATTACATCAAATGTATATCTGGTCGAGCAACACTTGTTTTTAAAGCAGTTGATGTTTTCACTGTTTGGGGATCAAGGGAACAACGTGCATCGCATTTTGACTCGTGGTGTTGCAGAGAAACTTAACATTTATCATGTTGTGACTGAAAAGGTATTGGGTGCACCAAAAAAAAAAAAAAAGTCCACTTGACATAACTCAGCAAAGGAAGATTCCAATTCCATATAAAGGACTCAAGAACACGGTATGTAAAACGAAGAAATTTGCTTCTACTCTGAATTTCAACTTTTAAACATATAAAACTTACTTGTAAATGTGCTGAGAATAAAAAAAATACTCCATTACATGACAAAAAGGACATAGAATGAAAAGAAAACTGATCAAATATACAAAGATTAGACTTTGTTAATTCCACTTGGAACAGTTCCATAAAGCAAGTTCTGCATTGTCACACTGGAGACACCATTGCTGGTAGATTAAATATTAGGCCAAGCATTGGTTATAATGTAATCAGAGTTGCTGAAGAATAAGAACAACAGTGCTCATTGAGGTTCACCACCTGGGTCATCGTAATCCTACACAGGATGACCAAATGTAATGAATAAATGAGTATTCACTCACAGAGAAGACAAAGTGCAAAGGTAATCAATGCAGTTCCAGAAGGTAATGATAAATGAGAAGTTGGAAGACGTTTACGTATTTCTCACTGAACATCTCTAACCTGTCTCAACTCCCAAAAATAGCTGCAACTGTCTCATCTTGCAGCACAGAGATTAGACATTTATATGTTCTGATTTTCCACTAATAATGTTTCACCACAAAATTCTATAACCTGCATTTGTTCCAAAGGAGTTTGTAAACTGTATAGATAAAATTTAAAAATCTGCACTAGTTGAATTAATTTCAGTCAACATACAGCAACTTTCACAGAATGTAGGCAATTTCATTTTTGCTTATTGTACCTGAGCTATACACAACCCACAGACACAACTAGGGGCCTAAAAAGCATACGTAGGACTGTGGGGAGTTGCTTAGTTCTCTTATTACTCAATGAATCAATGAAAGGATCATGATAATATGCACACTCATATAGAGAAGTTACTGGCATTGAAATTGTTGTGCTGTTATTTTGTATAATATTTTTTAAATTTATTTATCACTTGCAAAAATATTGAACAATATATCAATCAAGATATAATAGAAACGAAACAAAAAGGGAAAAGAAAATCAATGAAGTCTGGTGAGAAAATAATTGATTAGAGGCAAACTGAATAGGAGGACTTCTGGTGTCCCATTGAACTTTTCACCCTGTCTCTCCTTTGGGGTTGTGTTAGAAGATCCCACCCACATGCAAAACTTTAACTACCTCAAAATTTAACCAAACATGCTAGAATAAGAGGCACAGTGTAACAAGAGCTACCACTGGCATCTACAGCAACCCTACTGACAACACAGACAGGGGGCATGAACCGGAGGGGGTGCTTTCCTATTCTGGGGGTGGTAGTGTGGCTGTTTTGCTGTAGCCTGGGGTCCGTTCAGGGTGGAAAGATACTGGTTCTGCCTGCAGATGGGAGCCACTGGCTCAGCATGAAGATACTGGTCGAAGAGCTCAGCCACAGGGGCCATGAAGTGTTGGTGTTGGTGCCTGAAAACAGCCTGTTGATGAACGGCTCCCAAAACCACAAGACGGAGATCTACCAAGTGCCGTTCACTAAAGCTGAACTGGATGAAAATATGAATAGAGTGAAGAAAAGAGTGTTCCTCAAGTCATCATCCATATTTGTGGATGCAACGACATTTTTTATATTTACTTCTCTGCAGGTGAAAGGTTGTGAGAGTTTATTGAACAACCAGCCTGTAATGAGTCGACTGAGGGGAGAGGGCTTTGATGTTGTGCTTACAGACCCCTTCCTTCCCTGTGGTCCAGTTCTGGCTCATATCCTTTCTCTTCCACTTGTTAATTTCTTACGTGGATTGCCATGTGGCCTGGATTTAAAAGCAAATCAGTGTCCGTTTCCTCCGTCCTATGTTCCTGTTTATTACTCTGGCAATACAAACATCATGACTTTCCCACAGAGAGTCAAAAACGTAGTCATGTCTGTTGTGGAGTCCTACATGTGCAGAGAATTCTACTTCCAGTTTGATGATTTGGTCAGTAGGCATTTAGGGGACATTTTAACATATAAGGAACTTCTCAGTCATGGTGCTTTCTGGCTGCTTAGATATGACTTTGTGTTTGAGTGGCCCAATCCAGTCATGCCAAACACAGCTTTCATTGGAGGAATCAACTGTGTGAAGAATGATCCTCTGCCAGCAGTGAGTATTAACAGAATGTCTGCAACAGTAACTATAAGGATATGCTGAAAAATTGGTTTTCTGTAAATTACATACATTTCCAGTACTTTTTTCAGTGTATCAAAATAATTTCTAACTACATTTAAATGCTCACTTTTTATTTTTTTACCATGCTATGTTTTAGCTTTAGACAATGGTCATGTATGATCAATTACATTCTTTACGTGTGAATTGCAGAACTGCATGTTGAAATAAACAGTTATAAATCAATAGTTCTATGTTTTCCCAAATTTCAGGAATTGGAGGAGTTTATAGATGACTCGGGGGAGGATGGCTTCATTGTTTTTACCCTGGGCTCAATGGTGCCCAGCATGCCTGATCAGATGGCGAAACAATTCTTTGATGCCTTTCAACAAATACCTCAAAGGGTAATATGAGATTATCATTATGAGATTAAAATATTTCACTTGTTCAGTCCAATAAAATGTATCACTTTTTGAACAGAACCTGACTATTTTTGATAAAATACAACTGTTTCTACATTCAAAAGGTTGGCGATCATTTATGGGCTATTCTGTGTATGTGCTAAACTCTAGTCAGTAAGAGGAGAACGTCTTGTGTTGCTGGGAATATCCTAAACCTTCACTTCATCAGGTAATCCATTGTACATCAAACACTAAAAGGTGTGTGTTCCAGGTTGTGTGGCGATACACCGGAGTACCACTGGAAGAACCATCAAAGAACATCAGACTTCTGAAATGGTTACCTCAGAACGACCTCCTAGGTATGTTTGTCCAGGTAAATGGATGAGTTGCTATAATTTCATTAACCAGAGAAATAAAATCGATTAAAGTTTAACCGACTCTTGGTTTGTGATTCGTATGTTTCTCAGCTCACCCCAAAGCTAAAGTCTTCATCACACATGGAGGTACCCACGGCATCTATGAGAGCATCTGTAACACTGTACCCATGTTGATGTTTCCACTGTTTGGAGATCAAGGAGACAACGCACAACGCATGGTGTCCCACGGTGTTGCAGAGAAACTCAGTATTCATGATGTGACAACAGAAAAACTTTTGACTTCACTAAATAAAATCATCCACAACAAAAGGCAAGACAGAAATCACCAACATGTCTGCTTAAGCAAATTTAAGTTGTCCCATGAATTTTCTATTCAAACAATAAAAACTGTCATGCATTATTAATCACCAAAATACTGTAGAATGTAAGTATTCTCAAAAAATAACTTTTTTCACAATTTCTGATCCCAGTTACAAAGAGAAGATGGTGGAGCTGTCTCAGAAACACCTGGACCGTCCCGTTGAGCCTTTGGACCTGGCTGTTTTCTGGACCGAGTTTGTCATGAGACACAAAGGAGCAGCACATCTAAGAGTAGCTGCACATGAGCTGAACTGGGTTCAGTACCATTCCCTGGATGTTTTAGGTTTTTTTTTCATCCTTCTCCTAGCCGTTTTGTGGCTGACACTCAAATGCTGTTTGCTTTGCAAACAAAGATGTTTCAGAAATGGGGCCACAAAGAAAAAGAGAGAGTAGTGTCAGTGAGATTCTTCTTTGTTCTAGGTTGTGAGGTGTAGTCCCTCACGTCTTACAGACCCTGTGTGATGACTCAGATATCTTTAACACATGAAGCATGAAAAGGAGAATGGCAGAATGTTTTTTAAACATTGCAAAATTCTTTCAGTCTTTATACTCTTCTCAAGTCAAACCAGATGTACAATTTACGACTCCCAGGTCTTTACCTCTAAATGACCCCTCTTTCAAAAATTTCCCCACTGTGGGACAATAAAGGTTTATCTTATCTTATTCCCACAGGTGAAGGTGAATTGTCCCCCATTAACTCTAAATCGGACTCTATTCAGGGTGTTGTAATAACTATCTTGACCATTTCTCGCAAACTGTCACACAAAGATCTCATGCTTATACAAAATATTTCACTCATAGAGGCCATAAATAAATCTGGACATGCCTTCCTTAAATGATCTAAATTAGAAAATTGAGCTCCAGATGAAAAAATTCAGTTCAAGTCTATTGTAGACCAAAAGTGTGAACTGGTAGCTAAAGTGGTGCCAGTTCACCGCCTGAGTACTGTTGAGGTGCCCTTGAGCAAGACACCGGCCCCACAAGCTGCTCTTGGGGTCCTGTTACATGAATGCCCTTCACTCTACCATCTCTACATTAATTACAGGCCTACAGGCCCACTGTGTGTTTATGTGTGCATTCCAGTCTGTGTGTGTTTAACATATCAAATGAAAAAAGAATTTCCCAATGGTGATTTATAAAAGGAACTTAAAACTTAAATAAGGCCTGAAATTTGACAGAGATAGGAGAGGCTTGTCAAGTAACTAAGATCCACATCAAGTGTTTGAACAAATTTATGCAAAATCAACATCAATCACACAACAGAAATGTTGAAAATGTATTTATGAAAGTGTTATCTCTCTGTTTAACACTGCTCAGTCATTCTGATGCTCTATTCACAGGGAAACAGGAAATTACCTAACAAGATGCTTCAAAGTGTAACTAATTTCACCTTGAAAGGTGATGTTTTAAATCAAAATATGTAAATGTCTTCACAATGGTCCACTTCTTTCACTCCACAATGAAGAATGTGATGCAGGGATTGGAGAATGTTGTATCAGCCACCACTCAGAGGCCAGATGTATTCTCAATGAACATGCATAACATCATCCTCACTTACTGTCCTCATGAAAGTGCTCAATTACTTTTTGCAAAATACCTGTGCTATTATGGGGATATTCATCAGAATTAGTTTGTTTTTGTGACACAGGCTGAAGTGTTAGGATATTGGAGGATGAAAAAATGTTCGAAGACAAAGTATTTAATATGGGTGGTACGGAAAGCCTGTGGTTATGTGGGACTAGCTTAATGGTGCTATGGTCACCCAACAGATGACTGATGTCAGTCATAGTGTAAACTTTTGAAGTTGAACCGTTTTCTGTCTGTGAAGCCCGTCATCTGCAGAGGAAGTAAGAAAATGTGACATTTTAATGGAATGGTTAAATTTAAAATCTTAGCTTTGTTCAGGTATGACTAAATTCTTATTATGAAATTTACCAAAATAATAATGACACTGAGATTTGCAGATGCTATTTGATGACACAAATAATGCTAGAAATTAAAACATTACTCACCTGACTTGGATCTCTTGTGAAATATCTTTTCTCTATTACCTAAAGACACAAGTTGTGATTGGCAAATTGAAGTCATTACCAATGGAACATTGACATTCTTGTCTATGTTAAAGGAATAACATTGCACCACGAGGTCTGACTTCACATCAGTAAATTTAAGATTGTACAAAGCAAGAATACACAATTTAAATTGAATTTATAGTTTCTGTCACAAATATCCCTTCATATCATGTTATTAAATAGTTACTATGTATTATGTTTCAAAAACTAATTGAACAGTAACCAGCCTCACTTCACATTGTTGACGTTTGTACAGTTTATCTGTATATCAGAAAGAGAATGATAAATCACATAACAGAACTTCGTATCACTCACCTTGTCAAAAAATCTGCTAAGCTTCACTGCATTTGATGTGCCTGCGGCGAGGTATCTTGGGTTGGTGCAGTCCTGCCAAAATAAAACTTCCTTTTTTAAAGGGAAAACTTAAAAGTGATAACATATTAAACTCCAACTGTTGATTCATTCTGTTCCCCAAATGCCCTTATTTTAATGCCAGATGTGGCATTTTCCATTCAACCACTGCAGCTGTCTGGTCCTAGTTGAACAATGTTTTATAGAGTTTTTATATGATTTTGGGGTCAATTAAACTGTTAACACAAACTGTTAATAGATCCCCAGATTCATCACTGTAAAGTAGTCAATGTTAGAAAGACAGTTGAATGCAATGAAGTCAGAACAAGTCAGAAGGAACAAGTTACTGACCAGATTGATCTCCTCTGCATTAAAGTCTTCAGACAGGAAAGCTGTCCGAGTGAGAACTTCGTTGCGTTTGTTCTCCGGGATCTGGTCAAACTTTGTACCTATCAGCAGCAAAGGAACTGGGTTCTCAGCAAACTGCTCCCTATCATAGTCACTGAAGAAAAGAGAAAAATATGGCTGATCTCTACAATTTCACGGTACAGTTTATGTGGTACGCTGTGTGCATGTGTTTCATTTTACATGTGTAAAAACACATCTGCTTACCCATTTGAAACAATAACTCCTGTTGGAGAGGAATCCTTATTTAAAGCTTCTAATGACCAGCGGTATAGATTCTGAGAGGACTTCTTATTTGTCAAATCGTGCACCAACATAATTCCTACCACAAAAACAAAACGTGACCTCATTAATAGCAGCTCTAATTATTTTACAGATTAAATAAAATTATCTTTACCATTAACTGAATTGTAGAAGACAGCTCTGGTGCTTTTAACACTACTGGCACTGCCAACCGATCCTCCTACATCCCATAGTTCAATATAGTAAGCTTTCTCCTCTGGGGTTCCTTCCTTATAATCTTGGACCTGCAGATGAAAAGTTATTTTGAATATTTTTTTTTTAAAGCTCACACTCATTTGTATAATGTACAACATTAAATGAATTCTAATGACATTAACATTTCAAATTACAAATTCCATCACTTGAATGTTTCATTTCCTACAGGAGGCTTTTATTTTCTTTTGTTGTGAGGCCTTAATGCTGCTTACCCTCACATCTACTGAGCAACCAACAGTCCATGATGGATTTCCTAAAACCTGATTCTGACAGAGCAGATGGACCAAAGAAGACTTCCCCACCCCTGCAATGAAAAAGAATGGTGGGCAGACAAGGGACAGATCTAAGTGGATTAATATAAACACAAATAAATTGGTCTAATTAAAGTATCTCCCCTACACAAGGGGATGTATTTTATGTTGTCCATCATATTTGCCTTTCAGTCACGTTCAGTGTTGATATAACACTGCTGACAACAACAAAACAATCACGTGGTTCACTTTTACATGAGAAAAACACCCACTGTAAAACACATCAGTGTCACTTCTAAAAAAACATATACTCTGCATGACATTTGTAAATACGTATCCTAAACAGGCTGCTGGTCATTATTGTTTGAATTAACGAATATCTTTTCTTTAAAATGTAAGTTTTAGAACTGATAGTTCCAAAATCAAACAGTCTTCTAGCATGAATTAAGTCGCTGCTTTTCGTTTACAATCATCTGTTCCACTTTTAAACGGAAAAGTGACGCTGAAACGACAAGCATGAATGTACAGAGAGCCGCTGCTACAGCTTCGATCTAGACATAATGTCATTAAGAATTTTATATGTGAAAAACAGCATTTGACTTACCAGAATCTCCTAAAACTAGGACTTTTACTCTGTCCAGAGAAGCCATGTTTTGCTGTCAGTATTTCCGGTATCGTCTGTCAGTTTAGCAGTTTCCGTGACATCACCCGCAGTTCGAGGCGGGACTTCCGGTGAAATCATTGGTTGGTTGGTTGGTTCGTCAAGAAAAACCCTGCAAGCCTTCTCACTTGCCACCAGAGGTCGCTTCAACCTAACAAAACCTACCAGCCATCGAACGCCACCATGGTCTGTTTTCTGTAGGTACAGCTTGTTTGACTGACATTACTGTAAATATCAAGCTGACGTTTAGGTCTATAATTTAGTCAAATTATCATTTATTAACATAGTATTCATATAATTATGTTACAAATGCTAAAAAAAATTATTCCAAAAATATTTATGTTTAAATACATCTTTCATTTGGTTAGAATCATGTGGAGGCCTGATGAAGCCTTGATAACTGGACTGCAGTATTGGAATTTTCTTTGTTGACTTTGAAGTCAATTTTGTTTAGTAGACAGACAGACAGACAGACAGACAGATAGATACAAACTCATTTAGATATCATTATAGTGAAGTGTGGTAGAAATAATAATCATCTGCATATCTACGGGTTTGTGCCATCTTAATTGTAATCACATTATCAACGGTATAGCGTTCCAATAAGCCATCCCAAATGAATGAATCAAGTACAATCAAGCACTCAACGGTTGAAGCGTGTTATCTCTTGCTTGTCTGGAGCTCAAGCTTTTAGTGATTAAAGTTGCCTACATATTGATTTATATGTGAATCCTGCCTCCAAAGTTTCTTCACCCTATACTAGATTTTACAATTTCTCTCCGCAGCTGACTAAAGCAGCTTTCCAAACATGTCGTAAGGGATTTCTATGGAGTGGGGCATGCTTTGGCCCTCTTTAAATTGAAAGATAATTGACTGGTGCTATAGATTTTGGTCAGAGGCATTGCGTTTAAGGTCAATTTTGTTATAGGTGTATGCTGTAAATTCTAAGAAAAGTATAAGGGAAGTAATTCAGATTTTCTTTTGTATGTCTGATGTTTTTTGTTTGTTTTATTTTTTGAGCCAGCTGTAATACAATTTTTATGGCAGTGTCGCCCCGGAAGTAATCAAGAAGTAACGTCATATACGTTTGTCTGATCTGATTGGTTACTAAAAATAAACGTAGACTACAAACGCAATATCATTGGTCTATATCCCAATCAATCAATTGTATTTCGTTCCTATTGGCTATTGTCCACCAGAACGCAACAATACTTTTAGATTTTATTTCCGGTATTTAGTGTAACTCATCGAGCATGCCAGTTAACTGAATGGTTTAAAGATTGACAATGTTGTTATAGAGTTTGTTTGTATTCGTTCGGAGCCTGCGTTGTCTGAAATGACTTAGAGAGCGGTAGCTTTAGCGTACGGGTGGAACAGCGTTTGGGAGCACCGGGTAAGTGTGCTATTAACTTAATTGGCTAACGCTAGCGATTTTATTGTAACTCACTTTGCCCAGTTTACCCCGAGTAACACCAAGAAGCTGTAAGAAAATACCGTTGTATGAGTAAGACGTTACGAGTTTTTAAAAAAAAAAATTATATTAGCAAAACCGTATCCATACCAATAATTAGACTGCAATCAATTTGTTGTAGTAATGCTGAAACTGACGTTTCTTCAAGCTATGACACCACGCAGTTCTCTCTACAGCTGAAGATGATAGAGCCAGAGCTGCTAACCGAGGTTCCTGCAGCACTGAAACGGCTTGCCAAACAGGTGGTGAGGGGATTCTATGGAGTGGAACATGCTCTGGCCCTGGATGTGTTGATCCGAAATCCATGTGTACGTGAGGAGGACATGTTAGAGTTGCTCAAGTTCGACCGCAAACAACTGCGCTCCGTTCTCAATACCCTGAAGGCAGACAAGTTCGTCAAGTGCCGCATGAGAGTGGAGACTGCCCCTGATGGCAAGACAACACGGCACAATTACTACTTCATCAACTACAGGTGGATATAATTTCATTGCATTCCATATGAAACATGTTAGACACAGTAGTACACATAATATTATATCCATAGTAAAGGGTGCTGTTTGATTTGGCCATGTGTGCATGCATCATTAATCCTCCATGCAAGTGTGCAGCATGTTATCAAGCCTTGTTGATGTTTTATTTTTTAGGGTACTGGTCAATGTGGTCAAGTATAAATTGGATCACATGCGACGGCGCATTGAGACGGATGAACGAGACTCTACCAGTCGTGCCTCCTTCAAGTGTCCGCTCTGTCTCCTCACCTTCACTGATCTAGAGGCCAACCAGCTGTTTGACCCCACCAGTGGTAAGCATTGGGAAAATATGCTACTTGTGTACAGTTCTGTGCCCAATTCATGGTGATGCTCTTCTCTGACAGTGACGATATTAGCTTAGTGCAGTTGTATTTTTTATTTTTTTTAGACAGGAGTGGATTGGAGATGAATGAAAGAGCAAGTTAAATTGTGATGAACTTGAAGATATGCAAAAATAATCCTAAAAGTTTTGAAGAATAATAATGTCATTTATATGTATTTACCGTAACCCAGTGGGTTGGCAACGTTTAAGCCATTTGTAACTGGTTTCCATAGAAAAGTAAGGACTGGCAGCTGCAAATGCTTTTTTGACATCTAAAAAGAAGATAACACTATTGTTTTTTACCTTTACACGTTGTGTAAACAATTAGTGTGTTGTGTATGAAATCCATGAAGTGCTACAGAGACAATGAAATTTTGTTTACATAGTGAACACATTTTGAACTCTTCCAACACAGTGTGTTTTTTACTATTATTGTAAATCTCTTTCAAATTAAATAAAAAGCTCAACTTAAATTATTCATGTAACAAACAGAAAATACAGTGAGCCCTCATCTTTGGGCTGTTTGAACGTCTAGTGGAGCCTTGACCTCAATTTAAAAAAATAACGAAAAAAAACTCACTATTTCACTGAACAATGAAAAATAAAGATTTAAAAAATATCAACATAAATATTAATTTTAAAGGGACTTCGGCTCCTACCAGCTTTTGCTAAGTGTGATGCATATTTTGAGTGATGAAAAATAAAAAAACTGAATTTTATTTTAAATTTTCTAGATGACAATAACCTCCCATTATAAAACTACAATAAAAAAATGAACTAACACAAAATGCACTTTGATTGAATATCTACATTTTAGTTTCCCAAGCCACACAGGCAGCTGCAGCATGAGGATGAAAGAGCCTCATGCAGCTTCAGAGCTGACAGGTTGCCAACCCCTGCCATAGCCAGTAGAGCTGATGTTTAGTAGATTAAAGTAGTAGATTAAAGTAGAAGATGACCAGAAATCTTTACTTGATGATTAAGTAGCCATACAGTGCAGTAATTTATTCCCTGCTCTCAAATGACTTCCATTGGGCTTTAATGCCATGGTTTATTCTGAGACCATGTTAATTGTGAGGGTTTTAGTTATAAAGAGTATCCGTTCAGATTTGGGGGCAGAGCAGCCATACCCGCAAGAAGAAAAAAATGAATAGAACACTGATCTAACAGCTGTTTCTGTGTTAGTCTTCATTGGTTTGAAGTATCCACAGATTAGTATTTTTTGCATTTACTCTTTTTTTTTTCTTCCTAGGGTTGCTTCTGTAGTGGTGCAATTCTGTGTTTCCTTTTGTTGCTCTTTTGTATTCTGTTCCAGTACCCCATTTCTCATCAGGAGGCCCTGGTACACTAACAACTGACAGGGGCCTTTTGACCTGGTTAATGTCTGAGTCAGTGTGATACATAATTTAATCTCTTACAGCTTATTTCAAAATAAATGCAGAAAAACAAGCACATGTCTATATTTTGGAGACTAAATGCTACAGAAACCCGATCTGAGGAAAGAAAAAAATTCATGTTATTGATAATCGGTGTAAATTAGATGTTGCAAAAGCTTCCATGTGAGTTGTCCATCTTGTTAATTCCATTATATTTGTTTTTTGTGTCACTTAAGTATGTCAACTAGTATGAAAGCTTGCTGTAAATTTATAAACACTGCATCCTGACAAAGACAAAAAGAAAACCTTGAGGTCATATAATGTGGGAGTCTGATGGATGAGTTGCATGTCTAGTGTCAGCTCAGCTTAACCTCACTGGGATGGGAAATGACACTAATGCTGGTTTTCCAGCTCATTCTGAGCCACAAATGAGAGGTTGAAACCTTCTAATGTATAATTGCCATACTTTGCGGTGTAAATGTACCATATTCCCTTTTAGGACATGCATTTGTTTGACTCATTACTAAATTGGCATAGAGAATGTGAACAATACACCCTGAACCTTTTTGTGGTTGTTTTTGCTGTCTATGTCTTCTATTCATGAGTTGCTACCCTCTTTCTCAGAAGGTTCTGTGTTTTACTCAAAATACATGCGCGTAAACTATAAAGTTAAAAGTTTGACCCACTGAGCTAAATTTGATAATTTTTATGCCTTTTTATATATTCTAAGCAGCACCAATTATTCATTTCCAAATGGTGTAGTTTAAAAAAACAAACAAAAGAAAAACGTGAAAAGAAATCTTCTACTTCATACCAGAATAGTCTATATGTATATTTCCAGACACATTCTTTCCATCCGCCTCTCACTCAAACGGACACAAAGCAGACATACGGTCTGCGTAATGCCGGAACAGTTCACATTTCTGAAGCTGAAATAAACCAGAGTAGCAGATGGCTGACCATGTCTTGGTAGGACTGGTAGGAGACAGTTCACAGAAGGTGCATTGTTCTAGACAACATTTCTTGTGACACAAGTTTAACATAATACCTGATATTAATTAATGCCTGATTATTCATTTGAACATTGAAACTCAGTAATGTGAAACATTGCATGTAAGGAGATTAATTGCTTCAAAGTGCTGGCATCGAATGGGTTAAGTAGCCCTTTTCAATATCAGAATCCCTCTGAATGGAACTTTGCATTGAGGGATAAAAGGACTGGTTACACACGCACAATGTTAATCACCAAAATGAACGTGGTGTAGGAGGCTATGCAAACCCCAGTAAAATACTATTTTTGTGGCTCATCTTTTTAATTTTTTTTACTGTTGGTGATATTGAGTCCTCGTCTCATGTTCATGCAAGCATGACAGAGTCCCACGCATACAGTAACTGTACTGACTGCATTCATTTCTTCAAGTGTTTTTTTTTTTTAAAAGTTAGGTTAAAAAAAGGGAAAAGGCATGTCCTGAGAACGGTTCCATAACTACAGATATGATATCCCTTCATATTTATCTGTGTTTTTGCGTAACCCACAGGTATGTTCCTCTGTACCTACTGTCAGACAGAGGTAGTGGAGGATGAGTCCGTCTGTCCAGATGCCAGGACACTGGTGGCACGCTTCAACGAGCAGATCGAACCCATCTATGCGCTGCTGCGTGAAACTGAAGATGTTAACCTGTCCCATGACCTGCTGGAGCCTGAGCCTGCTGAGATTCCTGCCCTCAAACAGAGGTCAGATTCTGACAGAAATATCCTCTTTATCATTCAGACTGTGTTGCATCACTACAAGATTGGTCAAAATTGAGATGTGATCTGATTGACTTTTTTTTTTTTTTTTTTTAAAAATGTCTGAAATACCAATACTGTGGAACGGTTCCACTGACACTGGACAAGATCTTAGATTAACCTCATAGCTGTTTGTACCACAGTAGAATTCTTATCTATTAAGCCTCTGTAATGATCCAGTGTTTTAGCTTGAATCATTATATACAGTGAGCCCTTGCACATTCACAAAACCTCGCGACTTCACCTCATTGCAGATTTTTGGTAGGTAGTCACGTGATACCGTATACGCATTCCATTGGCTGACGGCGTCCGGAAGTGCGCTACGTTCCGTAAGTCTCGGAACATAATGCACTTCCATGAGACACAAAAGTGATTTAAACACTCGATAAAAGTGTGAGAAAAGGAAATACAGATAGAAGGTGGTTTATTATCATTATGGTAAGGTTCACAAACGTTTAAATTACCGTAAATAATAAGATAATTCATCGCTCCATCGCAGAATTCTTTATTCACGTGTGGTTCTTGGAGCGCATTAACTGCGAGTAGCGAGGGCGTACTGTAATCTCAATGTTTGTTGTTGTACTGATACTTTACCAGCTGTTACCAGCTTTTCTTTTTTTTCCATGACTCTTTTTTTTCTAGTCGTGAACGGAATGCAGCATCTGGTGGAATTGCTGCAAGCGGCCCACACCGTGAGGCCTGGTCGAACACAAGCTCGTCCTACGCGGACCTGTACACCCAGAATGTGGTCATCAGTATGGAGGAGCCTGAAGACCAACACAAGCAGGGCGGTGACGTCAAGACGCCCAAGGAGAGGCCTCTGTGGTTGACACACAGTACCGTGCAGGGTGCTTACAGTGAGCCCGACGTCCTCAAGAACCGTAAGCCAACACCTTCTCATTAAGCGATGACCAATCAATACTTACTTTTCGTATTATACTCAGGCAAAATATGTTTCCATAATTCATTTAGACTCAATATATCCATGTTTCTCACAAATAATTGATAATTGGTCTGAAAGCAATTAGAAATGTTGTTGCTTTTCAGTGGTTTGCTGTTAATCTCTCAACAGCTAACACGACAAATCTTATTGCAAATACAGATTGGGCCATTAGCTATTCAAGTTCTGTAATTACATTAACAGCAACACAAAAGGACTTTGTTGGAGTGGTCCTTCACTGAGCTGTTGTGATGTTGTTTCTCTCCCAAGGCCACGAAATAATCAAGCCTGGTCACACTCGCATTCAACTATAATTGTTTAATTGAAATAATCAGAGGCTTCATTAGTGTATGCCTGGATTAGAAAACCCATTTCTTTGGAAACTGCATGAATTACACCTTATCAACGTTCTGTGTCTGAGGTGCCTCGTGGAGCCTAAAAAAAACATGATGTCCAGAGCTGTCATGGTTTTGTTTAAGACACTGACCACCAATAAGTAACTCCTGATGTGTCCATGACCTGTGAGCCGAGACATGAAAAAATTTGGAAACATATTTTCATTATAAATGTATAGAATGTATAGGAATTACATTTCAGATGTCAATTTTTTCTTTTGTTTGTTTTTCCCAGATGAAGATGTTATTTCTGGAGCTCAGGATGGAGCTACTGGGCTTGGTCAGTCAGATGAAAATGAGGAAGTGATGCGTGCCCTGCTCATCCATGAGAAGAGGGCTGCAGCAGGTGGAGGTGGAGGTGGAGTGAGCGCCGCCACCAGGGGGCTCGCCTCCACCTCTGGTAACGCCAGCGACTCTGACAGCGACACCAGCGAATCAGATGATGACTCTCCCTCAAACCCCCTGACTGCCACAGCTGCTCATCATCGGACCAACGAGGAGATGGATGAAGAGGACGATGACGAGTTTGAAGAGGTCGGGGACGAGCCAATGGTCATGGTTGGTGGCCGGCCTTGCTCATACCGAGAGGTCAGCCAGAAGCCAGAGCTCGTGGAGCAGATGTCTGCACAGGAGAAGGAAGCTTACATCGAAATGGGACAAAATCTGTTCCAAGACATGTACTACTGATCAATCTGTTTCTGTGTTCATACATTTACACACAAATCATACAACAGTTTTACCTGTTGCCGCTGAGCT
This sequence comes from Antennarius striatus, assembly GCF_040054535.1. NCBI lineage: Eukaryota > Metazoa > Chordata > Actinopteri > Lophiiformes > Antennariidae > Antennarius > Antennarius striatus. The sequence continues at coordinate 7,156,949 of NC_090787.1, forward strand.
CCAGGATTTATCCTGTGCTGTCTAAATATTTGCGAACACTTCTCAAGAAGAAAACAAGTATTTAATTCCCACTTGATGCCCTGGCATAAGAACTTTTGACAGTGTTGACTGAGTGACCTCACCTGCAGTATTCTGCCCTGAGTATTTATATTATCTGTCACCAAACTAACTGGGGTCAGCAATTTGAATTTGCCAAGTTTTCTAATTAGAAGGTTTGATTTTCATGTCAGGTGTATGTTCTTGTTTTATGTTGGCCAATCATGTTTTATCTATGTTCTTCACTCATATGGGTCTCTCCTTCATCGGATGGGACAAACATGCTTCAGAGTTAACCAGTACAGCTGTTTATACACAACTTTATGTTCTATGCTCCCTGGCTATTTTCTTTCACTTATGCATATAAACTGCATTGACTTGTATTGGGCTGTGAGCGCTGCCAGTCGGCTATTGAGTTCATAGCTGTTCTGTGGTTTGAACGTAAGCAGTGTGTGATACTGGAGAACTGAAGCTGCTGCTGCTTTTACTGCTCTGTCTTCACTGTTTCCTGAAGACAGACCGGCTTGTTTGGTAAAATACTTGTTTTTAAAAAAAGAATGTCAAGATTTGAATGATCACCTCAAATACAAGGAATGTAGTTTACGATACAGCATTGGTCATTAACTACTTGTAGTAAAACAATATAAATTTGCGTGGATGTACATTATGAATATTTGGGATGAATGCATGTACAAGTATTATTCGCTTTCAGTTTGCGAATTTCAGTATGGAGTAATTAGACTTAAAAAAGTGTACCACAGTATTCCATATGTTGGTTTCATATATGTTAACGGTACAACACAATTACTAAAAGGAAATAAAATACTGTAGCTGGTAAGAGTGAGGCCTATTGATGCAACAAGCTAATGTAAACATCTAACATTAAAATAATAACTTTGCAAAGAGTACATTAGTATGAGTAGAAATGTGAAGGTTCATTTCTTTACCTCTAATATTTATTGCAGCTTCAGTTTGCTTTTATCTTTTAACTATAAAATTTTCAGTTTGAGGTGTCTTGACTGCAAATATATTGGAGGAGGAATTTAAGACGGGGTGATTGTAATAACTACCCACTGGTCCTAAATTTTTATGTAAATTATCATATACATAATTCATTGTAACTACTAGCTGGAATCGCTGACGTGTGTCCAAGTTATTAATGAAACTCGGGTCACAAAGAGGGGAGTATTAGAACGTACCTTTATATTGAGAACAAACCTTATCCTCTAACTCTAGATTTTCTGATAACAACTTATTGCATCGTTTGTCTTAAGCTTGTTAGAAATATACGTATTTTCCCTTTGTTGTCAGCAATGTATTGTCAAAATTTACCTGAAAGAACACGTCTTTACCTTACAGTGTACTTTCCTAACACACACACTGCGTTTCTCACTCATCCAAATGATCACAATCAGGTGATTTAGTCACTTCCATGGCCAGGTGTATGAAATCAAGCACTGAGACATGCAGTCTGCTTTACAAAGAATCAGTCGCTCTCAGGAGCTCAGTGAATCCCAGCATGGAACTGAGAGGATGCCACCTGTGCAACAAATCCACTTGTGACATTTCCGCACGCCTCGACATTCCAGTCAGCTGTATTATAAGAAAGCGGAAGTGTGGGAACGACAGCGACTCAGCCACGAAGTAGTCGGCCATGTAAACCGATGGAGAAGAGGGGTCTGTGGTGTGGGCCGGGATTGGACACCTTAGTTCCAGTAAAAGGAACTCCGAATGCTTCAGCATACCAAGACATTTTGGACAATTCCATGCTCCCAACTTCGTGGGAACAGTTTGGAGCTGGTCCCTTCCTTTTTCAACATAACAGTGAACCAGGTAGGAAAGCAAGTCCATAAAGACATGGATGACCGAGTCTGGTGTGGATGAACTTGACTGGCCTAGAGAGTCCTGATCTCAACCCTATATAACATCTTTGGGATGAATTAGAGCAGAAAGTAAGAGCCAGGCCTTCTCGTCCAACATCAGTGTGTGACCTTAAAAGAAGAATTTCCATAAACACAAACCGTGGACAAACTTTCTAGAAGAGTTAAAGCTGTTGCAGCTTCAACGGGCGGACCGATGTAATATTTAAAACTATGAATTAGGAATGGGATGTCACTTACCGTGCGTTGATATGCGAAACACTTCTGGCAGTATAGTGTATATCTTTGGGTACACAAGTGATACCTTCAAAATACCATGTTTCAGGGCTGACTTGCAATCTGCTTATCTGTGCTCCACAGGAGAAAGTCATTAGTGACGTGTCTGCACTCTGAGGGCTTTTTAGTTCCCTGGTGTTTTATTTATTGCTTCCACTTCAGTTTTATACATTAAGCGGTGTTTCATATGATAATTGTGCACCTGGAAGCTGCTTCAGTGCTCAACCTCAGATAGGCAGCTCCCATCATCCCTGAGGGTGTGCAGCGCCAGAGACTGGTAAGATAAGAACACATGTTTAGGGATGAACATCATACAAATTTCATCATGTACGAGGGCATACTGTATGTTTCTCGTGCTCTCATTGTGAGTTAAATTCTGTAACCCCTTCTGTCTTAAACAAGCAAACATACACATTTTTAATTCCATTTATTTCTGACCTACAGACCTGTTATAAGTCTGGTGGTCTCTCAGCTTTGACAGACATCAGAGGCAGGAGGCTGAGCTCTGCTGCTACTGTCTCCATAATCCACTGGTACACTGTGGAGCAGCAGCTGCGTCTGAGTGATACAGAGTGCACAGCTGACTGGCTGTGTTTGTCATTTTCTTTCAAATAAACTATTATATTATCTATGAACATCACTAACTAAGAGTATATATTGAATGTTATGCATATACTACTGGCTCTGGGAGACCACAAGGGTCTGTGGGTGTAAAGGATTTAAAGTTGAAGTAGTGACATAAACCTGACATTTACAGGAAACAGGCCTTTTATATAAAAGGTTAAATGCTACACCTGTTATGAGGCTCACTGTAGTGAACCATGGTACTTGAATCATTTTAATATGATCCTATAAGGGGGAAAAAAATAGCAAGTTCCCCAACATCATGAAACAATTTTAAAGTCCCATGCCACGTACTTGTTGAACCATCAGCTATAGGTGGAGTTATTGTCTATATTCCATTCATTACATTGCAGTTTTGTTTGTCACTTCAACATGTTTTAAAATTCTTTCCAACAGTTTATTGCCTGGAGCATGAGTGCGGACAGCATTTCTAATGAAAATGTGCTCATTAGATACACAGCTTCCCATTTGCATATGTGGCCTACAGGTTGGGTTCATGTTGTGTCCATGAAATGGCTTTTCCTGAGTCTGAATGTCAGCCCTGCAGACTGATGGATTTCATTACATTAAGTCTGCATCAACCCTGGGTTATTATAATATAAAAGGTTGTGATATATATGAGTCCATCCTATACTGCCTGTGAATTAATTCAAACATTATCCTCTGGCAGGACAGCAACTCATAGGAGATATGCAATAGCTAGATCATGTGCCTCATTCCAAAAAAAAAAAAAAGAATTTAATGTTCAGTAGAAACGGACGTGCAGCATTAAAATTCAAAACTTCAGGTTTATCTTTGTGTCTGCTACAGTATCTCTAGCAATTCTATTCAAAATGACTTTGATGTTACAACACCTGTACATTTCTATCGATGCAGCATTCAATCAAATAACTGTGCAATTCAGAATTAAGAGCCAGCACATCTACTGAGCATTTGATCCGGCATTTACAGTATGGTCTTATACTCTTGCTCTCCGGGCAGGCTTTTCTAATACGCACTCAGATACTACTGCAAATGGGCATGCAGGCAAGCAGTGGTTGGTGAATGTTGTGGAGCATCTAACATCTGTCTCGCCATATTTTATTGGACCATCCCTTAATTCACGTACTTGTAACAGCCCTATGAAGTCATTTGAGTGGTGCTTGTACTTATCCATACTTTTTCAGCCAAAAGACAAAGGAGGTGTTTTGCATTCGTTTCATTTGACAAAGAAAGTCTTGCTCATCAATTATTACCTTACTTTACGCTAGAAGTAGTCCATATTTCTCCACGTCAGACAGCTTAAATCTCTGATCTACCAGTTTTGCTCCATAAGTTGCTCTATGACAACTTATGGTCTCTCCAACCGTTTGACTGCTGCTCTCATCCGTGTAGCCATTCATCTTGTGTATAATTGACAATAATTGATTTGGTTCTTTCCCATATTGCACCGTAACCTCATTGAATCACGTTCATTTTCCCTCGCTCTCCACCCTTCCTGATATTTCATTAAAAACATTTCTCCTGAAAGTGGATTACAGCTGGGTGCTGAATCTGCTCCACATCTGCTGTGTAGCAGTGGCTGATGTGTAGTTAAGTTACTGCTCCAGAGGCGCATGATGAATTAAAAACGGTAGGGGGTTCATTCTATAGAAACACCTGTGGGTTGAAGCTTAAGTTTCATGTGATACTAATTTTTTTCTCTTTAGAAGATGGCATATGGCATTTTTAGTCAGGTATACTCACTCATATGTAACAAACATTAAGGACACTCTGGCAATGTTACATGATACTCCATGTTACAAGACAGCAACGGGGACCTGGATGAAAAAAAAATGCAGAAAAGATGAAACATGTCTAACATTTGCTGAACCAAAAAAAAAAAAAAAGTGGACGATACCGCATTCTTTTATGTGACTGTAGACCATCCTGTTCATCTTGTTGAAAGATGGCACTGGTGATAGGTACACCAAAACCTGTGTAATGGCAACCAAAAGGAAAAAAAAAAAATCCACTGGGCGTATCGGATTCAGATGAAAATGTCAAGCACTGCAGTGGATCTTGGTGATGTCTGACACCTCTAGGGTAACCCTACAAGCCCATAGGTCCCTTTTAAGTTGGAGGATGGACACCTGTAGGGCACAGCCTCAAAGGTCAGGATAAAAACAGGACCTGGCCTCATTAAAACCTTCCCTACCCATCAGAAGAGCTCAATTAAAAACCTCACCTCATGCAGTGCCATTGATCTGCTAAGGCAAACCTGAGTGTGGGGAGATGGGCTGGGTGACGAAAGGTGAACAGATCTCTGCACGGAATCCACAAAGCTGCAATAAATCAAGGGACATTGAAGATCAAGTATGGCACGATCGGGGTTGCTCAAAGATTTTTATGCTTCACATGACATTTTGCATGTTTCTTCTTCCTACATTAAGGTTTGCTGATCATGACAGAAATGCACACGTCATACAAAAAGTGCACCTGACAAAACGTGGATGTGAGCTCACGAGAATAACGTAACAGAGACTGGTTGCAAGGTGTCAGGGGTGACTCTCAAAGGCAGGTTGTAGCGACTGAAGCATCAGCAGGTGATTTCATTAGGATTGATTGTTTCAAGGTGTCTATGTCACTCCTCATCCGGTGAGTCTCAAAGATTAACAACTTACTGATCGATCGTGTTTGTCTGTCGTTCCACGTGTAATTATCTTTCATCAGCGACTTTGAAACCTAAGAGCTCTGAAGTGGATACAATAACTCTGACTCCACTGATTCCTCTATTATGTGTGTTTGCAAAACCATCACAAAGATTTTTTTGTTTGGTTTGGATTTTTTCTTTTAATCACAAACAAATTTCTTTTTAATGCTTTATTCCTGTAAACAAATTTATTTAGACAGTAACATTGCTGTAATTACTGGAAAGCATCGTGGCCATAAAAACAATTACAAAGCACTTTAAAACCATCCAGAATGGTAAAAAATAAAAAAAATAGTAATTCATAATAATGTGCATGACTGTCGACACTCAGCTGTCAGAGGAAGTCTCTGCAACAATAAAAAAGTTATTATTTGCGACAATTTCAATTTTATTCAGAGTATGAGTTTGATCTATTTGCACGTTTTGTTTATGTAATATAATCCACTGGTTATGTGGCACTTTGCTTTCCATTACACATTCAGGCTTTCTTTCAGGATGAATATCTGCAAGATCAAAATACTCAATGTTCTATTACAGTCATTTGATTATAAACAAAATGATTTTGGTTCATCTTTATTTGAACCAAAATTTATTGCAATCCATCCAGGAGTTGCAGATGAAACAATGATATACTGTATGTATTTACACAACAAAAACAACAGCTGCCTCCTTTATGGAAATTAAAATTTGAAAGTTGGAAACTATTTTTGTACAGTTTGCCTCATCCCTATGTACCACAGGAACAAAAAAATCTGCACAACTTTATGAATAAACCCCAGCATATAGGTCATACCTACAGTTCATGGGAATTATTCAACACTGAGTTAATCTCTTGCTGCTGAGTCCCTGCAGCAGCAACATGTACAAACATTTGCTTTTATTTAGAAGCTGTTAACCTTTTGTGGGATCCATTACACATCCATTTGACATCGAATGACCACATTATTTATTCATGAGGTTTGCCACACCATTGTCACCAGCCTTGGACAGAAACAATGTGGGCCTCTTTCTGTATGATATTGTCATCAATCATGTCTGTCCTGTGAAGCTGTGCTACAGCAACAGTTTGTTTTCATCCTAACCAGAGTAGAATGTAAGGATTACTTTTTGTTTCGTCTCTGTAGTGAACATGAGGGATTTTTTTTAGTTTAATTTCCTGCCCTCGCTACTATTTGTCTTAATGTGTCACAGCTCCTGTGTTTCTAGAAAAGCAAACCTTGATTGAATTGATTGACAGGGTTACAACAACGAGTAACCCTTCAGGACCTCTGATCATTTCTTGCTCCGTGGGGACTTGTGACTAGTACCCCTTCCTTTTAAAAAAATTGCTTTCAGCTCTGTTCACAAGCTACCCAGAAGACAAAATTTAAAAAAAAGAAGCTTTTTTTTCTATTACACTGTAGCTGGTAAATACATGTATTAAGCTGCCCTATTCCACTTTCACCATTTCAAACTAATCTTGGTGCTGCCTTGATAATCAGTCTGATTTTGCATTCTGTTTTGAAAATTGTTCCACAGTAAAGCCACTGACCTTTCTGCAGAAATACCTTTTCCTTTGCTGGTTTAATAAAACTCACAAAACCAATTCCCCCATTCTCATTGGTTATTTTTATTCCACTTAAACTCGAGACATCAGTGTTATTCGCAATTACAGAAACTCCCTCTGTCTTTTCCACTACCTCTCATCAGGGAAGAAGACAAACAGAGGAAAAATGACATAAGTCCCTCAACAGGAAGTTCTCCTTTTAACTTCTTGTGTTCCAATGTTGGACCTTTCTCTAGTCCAAATATTCTGCTGTGTACAACTATTGCTAAGTTAGATTGTTGCCACATACTGTATTTATCATCATTATCATCATCAAGACAGAAATGTGCAGAAGATTAATGGGAAGAAGGTTTCATGTTTTATCCTTGCATTATTTTTCCAACACATGCAATACTCTAGGGATAATGCATCCATCTATCATGGGGGCTTTACTCTCTCATTCACTGAGTTAGAACATAAATTGTGTTTGTCCCATTTCCTGAGAGACAGTAAGCTCTGAATGACTGAGCTCGAGTTGGAAGTAAAAATTTTGACAGTTTTTGTAAAAAAAATTTTTTTAAAAAGTGAGCAATTGATTTTGAATAAATCAGCTGACTTTATTAATGAGCAAAGTGATGCACTAACATGCAGGTGTGTTTGTGTGTACGCATGTCAGTCTCAAACAGGCTACAGCTGTTAGTCCTGACAGATTTCAGCTGTGTAATCAAAAAAAAAAGGGGGGGGGGGGGGCGAAGATTGCAAGTGAGTTTTGAGTGTAAAGAAAAAGTTTTTCCACAAGATGAAGGTGATGATTTACATACAGGACAAGACAAATGAATCAGTTGTAAGTAAAGGTCCAGTCAAAACGTGATGATTAATTCATGGATCTGAAGGACCGAATGTCTGCAGTGAGCATAGGACAGGAATTGAGGGAAAAAGGAGGTGATTTATGCTCGTCAGCGAAATTTTTTTTATGTAGATGAGTACGCAACTGCTAATTCTTGATTGTCTTCTCTGCCCAGAAAATGTTGGCATTTCAGTCCATAGCCAGAGGATAAAGTATCTCATTTGTCTTTCACTTTAATATTTCTTTTTCATTGTCTGCTCCAACTCTGGCTCACACTTCCTCCTCCTTCAGCACCCTCCAGGCCCGACGGGAAGAGTCCCACGAGTCTGCGTGTTGATTCCACCCCCTAATTATTAACTGTTGTCCAACAGAAGGACTTGTTTCTACGCCACCACACAACATTCTTGGCGTCGCTTCCTGGCAAAATGAAACTTTCAGGTTCTCTTGGACGTGTAACTAATTTGTCATTCAGTGTGTTTCCATTGATGAATGGCTGCACTGTGTTTTTGTCCGTTCATATAAAGGTCCCATATTATGCTTTTTTTTAATTCATGTCATTCAGCTGCCAGATGTCCAACTACACTATTTGAAATGTTTTACCCCAAAGTGATCGGTTATTCAATCTTTGATTGAAAATGGTTAAAAACACTTCCGTTCTGAAATGCTCGGTGTTAATGGGGTGTGCCTGCGAGCTCTCTGTCACCACCCCCTCCCCCCTCTGAGCTGCCTCTATCATCACCTCCCTCCACCTCGCATTCATGTCCGTTTTTATGTGCGCCCACATTACAGATCGATCGTCACAGTCTGGAACTTTTTTAACTTTCAGTAACTTCGCTGCTACATATTTTGCTCTAATTCTTCTCGTGTTTTCCACTCTTGTTTTTCATTACATAGCGGTTGATTTTTTGGCGCTTCGCGTTGAACTGCATTCTCAGTCTGTTGAACAAAGACTCGTTGCTCATGTAAACACGATGAGACCGGCCGGTCAGATCATTAAAGTTGTGTTTTACAACAACCTTCATGGGCAATGAGAGATCCTGGATAACACGGGAGCTAAGCCAACGTAAACTAATGAAACATGAGATTTTACTGGTAAGAACAAGTTCTTCTCTTGTATTCTCGTGTGTGTGTGTGTGTGTGTGTGTGTGTGTGTGTGTGTGTGTGTGTGTGTGTGTGTGTGTGTGTGTGTGGATACATGCAGCTCTCCAATCTCTTACAAGAGCTAAAGCTGCTTTCATTTACCAAAAAACAGACAATTGTTCCGAATTAGTAATTAATGTGCAACTGGTTATGTGTTCACTGTGATGCTGGGGATAGCCTTGGGTGGACAAACACACACACACACACACACACACACACACACACACACACACACACACACACACACGCACACGCACACGCACACCTGATTGAAGCAGAGCTAACTAGTTAGCCAAATGCTAGCTGACTTCAACAGCTTGTTAGAAACTTTCAGTGTGTAGCTCTGAGCCACGTCGTTACCACACACCGCTACCATAGCCTGATTGAACTCCCCCTCAGGGATGACCACCCATATCCGGGTAGACAATCAAATATGACTCAGGATAGGTCAATTACGCCCCGCTTGTGATGTCACACATGGCGCTTTATGAATCCGATCGTTCATCCATGTTCAGGAAGGGTCGTATCATGAATGTTAACAAGTTATGTCCATTCAAGTTTCTATTATTGTTCAAGCTTTTCCTCCATGAGTTCAGGTTTTATTCCATCAGAAAAAGAACAGCAAAACATCTGTTGCATGGCCTCCCCATGGCAAAACCTAAGTAACTTAAATAAATCCTGCATCAGCTGAGCAGCAGTAAATGTCTGCTTGGCCAACGCTGGCTGTGCTGCAGGTCTAATGGGACTACAGATAGACAGGCTGCACCAGACGGCCATATGGACGAATCTAGCAGACCCTGAGGACACGGTGTTAGTTTATTACTGACAACATGGACAGCTACTCTATTCATCCAGCAGAAATCATTCAACAGGCAAGCAGCTCTACTGGCTTTAAGATGTTTTACGTTCTTATACCTTGATTGCGTGAATTTTCATCGGGCTTCTCCAAATCAATACTGTGTTTTTTTAAACTCTTTCTGAAATGATAAACATTTTTATGAGGTTTGTTTTTAATAGTTTATGGTATGTGAGCATCTGAAAGTAAATTTGCTGTTAGAATGTGAAATGTTTGTACTCCCAATAAAGGAGCAGCTAATTACTGAAACTTTGAAACGCTTGTTCTAACTCATTATAATAAGATTTCCAAACTTTTCCCAATATATCCCACCAAAACTTTTTGAGTGTATTTTATTTTATTTTTTGCTTGAACAACGTCACCAATCTTGTCCAAACAACTGGGTGATGAAAATGTAGAGTTTGATGACAGGATTATTATTATTATCTGTTTTTGGTACATTTATATCTACATAACCACATTAGGTAATAAAAATAAAAACTCCAACCCCTCAAACTCAACCTGCATAGCACGCGCCTGTTGCTCTTTTGCAATATTGAGACGTCTTTATACCAGATTAACCCTTTTCCAGCTTTGGTGTCTTTGTAAAATCTGCTCCAGTCGTGGAGCCCAGAATTAATTTCTTTAGGAAATGTAAAAGAGCTAAAAATGAAATGTCATCCACAAAGGAAGTTTCAGTTGTACCATCATAAGGGTTTAGCATGTCAAAAAGGTCCATGCAACCTTTTTCTCCCCTAAAAATGTGTCACATACTCAAATCATCGTCATGTAAGCCAATGTCTTTGATCTGCTAACTGATTTATTCTATGCTTTTGAGAAATGATTGGCTGTATAGTGAGGTGATGATACTGGATCAAGGTCACAGCTGGTAATTTCCTCCCCACTGATTCAGTTTATGGTGCTGTAGTCAAGGTTGCAACTGTAAAAATCCAATATGCGACCCACAATATGCCATATTGGATGCAATAAATACTTCGACAGCAATGTGAAGATGAAGCTGCACATTCATAACAGCATTCACAAGTTTCTGGCTGTTAGAAACCAGCCTTCTGTCTTGATGCATAAATAAGACAGAGAGGTAAGCATGACACTGTTTCTATTTTACCTAGATGTCCAGGTGAATTACAGGAATGACTGCGTTATTATTTTAATGTTTAAATTGTTTGGGCTTTGACCAAATACAGGCTATACTACAAGCTAGTTTATACTAAATAATAGTAGATAAAGCAGCTGATAGCATTTCAGAATCTATTTTCTATAGATGCTATAGGGTTAAATAATATCAAACACAGGAATATAACATTTTCAGTATTAATTTAGTTATTTCCATATGTACTTTGCAGACAGTGCCTCCCTGCAAGAAAAGACGAACACAGCGGTGGTGCTACTCTGGTAAAGGAACAGGAGGAGGGCAGATCGATGAATCATTGCCTTTTTCTTTCAAGCCATTTGACTGATGTAGCTAGCATTAAGAGTAGATGACTTTTAAAAAATTTTTTTTATCATGGCAATGATTTATGTCTCTGTATTTATACATTTGATCTGGAGTTGTCTTAAATAACTCAAAAACAACATTTCTGCATATAATGGGATTAAATAATGGAATTTGAAAATCTGTCAAATCATATCCACAAACTGTTGATATTTTTTATCATGTATAGTAACAGATACAAAGAACCACTTTGCCAAATAAAGATAACTTGTTTAGACTATTATCACCAAATTAGCTGCTAAAGGGGTCAGTTATCCACAGTGGTCGTCTGGTTTGATTGGTTTGAAAGAAGATTTCTATTTATATTTCCTTTTAGGTTTTTGTCTGAGGCAACGTTCATGCCAATGCAGACTGAAGTCTTGCGTTCCCTTCCAGTTACAATAAGATGTTATTTTTCATTACAACCCTTGAAACTTTTTTTCCCCTTTATTCCATTTGCCATCTTCAATAACTGTGATAATGAAAGTTAAAACAGCAATAGCATTTTCCAGAAAATTAAGACGTTCCCACAAATGAATTGTGATTATTTCACGCAGACTTTGACAGCTTTTAATAAGTCTATTCTATTCTACAGCACTGATGACTTTACAGTTGTGATTTCTTGTTTCGCACTGATGGCTTCAAAGCTGTAACCTTAATAAATGGCACTGATGACCTGCAGTGGATTTTTAAACTTAATCTTTAACCACAGATTGAGACCACTGTCTGACTGACATGATTATCAGAAGGTGGTTGAAGACACAGGGAGGGATTTTTTTCCATGACAACCAAGCGGCTGTACCCTTATTTCCCTTATTTTGAGTATATACGACTCAATTGACCTGTGCCACAGAGTAACACAATATATTTGTCTTCTAAGATCTGTGCAGAAGGGATGTTTTGTTGCTGTACATGTTCTGTATTGATTTATCTAATAAAGAATATATAAATCAATACTGGTAATGCACCGCAGAACAACACAAACACATCAGTCTGTTCTTCTATTTAACCTTCCTTTCCTTTTATTTAATGCTTATAAATTTAATACATGAATATTTATACAGCAAATAACATAAGACATTCATTTTCTGCTTGTGCAGCAAATACTCTGATGCAGGCAGACAAAGTAATAAGAAAATAAGAAAATGTTGGGTTTTTTCCGTATATAGTGAGGAGGAAATGTCATCAGGTCCTGGGGCTCGCTGTGACTCTTACTATCTCTACCACTAAAGGTTTTGGTTTGCCTGGGGATGCGAGTAACTGTTCCACACTGGATTATTGTGCAAAGCATGCAGACCACACTCTGCAACAGCAAACATGTTGTTATCAGATCGGACACAAGAAATAGATCTCAACTCCAAAGAAGGAAAGTGGTCATTATGCGTCTTTGTCTTTTTCATCGATAATGAATCCTGAAAATCAGATGTGCCTTTTTTCAGCTCATTTATATGGAAATGAACACTCCCTGAAGGTTCATTCTCCCTCACAGGGCCCAGACTTCCTCCACCTTGACTCAATTACCAGTGGTCTCACAGACAGGAATGAATTCTTAATTGGAAATCGATTAAAAAAAATAACTTTTTATGGCTTCGTTTTGCTTCTAAACTCTACTCCTGTGAGCTTTTTATCAAATCACCCCGCAGGTATTAATTGGGCCGAAGTGACTGAACAGATTGGTGGGTGGTCTGCGTCAGTGTTAATCAGCTCAGTGGGGGTTTGCGCTGAGAAGCGTCCATGGAGTACATGCAGAGTATTATAAAAGTTAAAGCTGGAGTGTTTCAGAATTAGAATTAATGTGCTTGTTTGCAAAAGATCTTTTTTTTTAAATCAACATTTCATATTTCACAAGATGTTGTTTGTGTTTGTGTATAATACACAAACACAAACAACAAGCTGGTTATCCTCCTCTAATGGGCTCTAGTCATTAGTAGAATCAGTCTCCTGAACCCTGCATGCAGACAGGAGAGCTTCACTGGAATTATCTCAAATTAGTGCATTTTAAAATTATATGTGCAAAATATAATCAAGGGAAAGATTTATTTTCGAACACTAGTAGAATGAAATTTACAAATCTAAAATGAAGCCAAGTCACACCTTCTGTGCAGCACACTTGTCATTTAATAAATGTTATGGTTTTCAACAAAATGACCATAAAAATGTTCAGGAATTGTTATTTCCTTATTACTCCTTTGCTTTTCCTTTCTTTTTCACCACATGTGCAAACAGTGAGGTCTACAACAGATTTGTTTTTGTTTTGTCTTTTCAGGGTTTTAGAATTACTTTGAGATTGTGGATTTGTGTCACCTGTATTTTATCTGCCTTCCCTCTCTGGTGTATTTGGTCCATGTGCTTCGCCATTTCAGTTGTTTGTTTCCTGCCTTTACTTCTTTTGTTTTTACATGTTTCCGCCTGGATTCCCTGTGGCTCCCCAGTTTGTTCTTATTTTGTGAATTTCCCCAAAGGTTTGCTGTTTGATTCTATTTCTTATTGCTCGGGCTTCAGTTTTGTCTTTTAATCTCCAGTTTTTATTCTACTTGCTGTTATGGATTTTGCGTCCTTTTAGAACCATTGGAACCAAAGCAGCTTCGTAGTTTATTTTAATTATGGAGTGGATTTGCTAAAATCCAAGAAAAATTCTGGACTTCTTCTATAGTGGTGACTGGCTACTATCTTGTGATATTTCCCAGTAAAAGGTGTACCATATCCACTTGGTTTTACTTTGTAGCATGAATTATTACAGATCCAGAGAACTACATTTTATATCCTCTGCATCAAAATGGTCGAATGACCTATCTACCGGTGAGAAAACACTCATAAAGATAGTGTGTGGGGTGTGGGTAGGTTCAGCCCGCAAGGAGACCACTTCAAAACACTGCATCAGAAGTGGAAGACATATTGACAATGCATCCACTTAAATGCTTTCTTTATTTCAGAATTATTGTGGCTTTAATATACGTTGTAAGCTATTTCTCATTAAACATGACAATGTCTTAATAACCATAACTGTACTTTTATGTATAGTTCTGTTCTAGATTACTAATTTGTAATTGAAAACATTATGCATTTATGACTATGATAAATTTCTATCCCCAAACTACTAAATGCTGTGTGAATTTGACTTAAGTTTCATCTACACAGTATTAAAATGCTGCATACAAGTTAAGGCATCAATAATTTAAAGTCACAACCTGTGATTCAAATGTCAACCCTCCCCCCCCCATGAAAAATTTAAAACATAGGACACCTGCTATCACTCCCAAAATAATTAATACATCTTTTAATGCATGGATAGGTAAATTATTCATATTTTATTCTGTTTAATGCTGCCATTAACCAGCAAACAACTCATATTTTTTAACTGTAGCAAGAAGTCAGATAAACAATGTTGACTAATACTCAACTGTTCAAAAAGTGACTAGGATTTTTCATCAGCAGTGAATAACTGCGTTGTGTTCTGAGAGTATTTACTGACACAATCTCTCTAAACTAATATCTGCATGTGAATGCTAAATCTGGAGCTAATATACAGGGTAGTTTGCATCGATATTGATTTCCATTTGTAGTTTGCTTGTGAGTAGACATGAGTAGACATTTAGCAGGCCTTGGTTGCATTCAGGTAAAAAAAAGATGTGATGAGAAAATGAGAAGAGAGGCACTGGTCCTGGTATCGGCCAACAAAGATTTAATTTTCTAGTAATCTGCTATTATGGTGATGAAGTTTGATAACAGTCTTCATTGTAACACAAGTGATTTGATGAAGAGAACACTCAGGTCAACACACAACACCTGAAAAAAATCAACTCTCCCTGATTCTCCTTGACTTCCTCTCCTTTGACTGAGCTCTAACCGACTAATGTCTGCTACAGCTGTCCTGTGTCCGTTCTTGCATTTCTAGTGGCTAAATGGGCTGTTAACACTGAGTTGGTGCTTGGAGGAGGACTTCTTAGCCAAGATAACCTTCATGCAGCTTTTCCATGCTTCTATGCCTCAAAATGTTTGCTGTTGCCCCGGTGGCTGAATTGTCATTAGAGGGGAGCTGATAGGTTCTGAGAGGTGGCTTTGTGCTTCAGGACCCAAAGAATGCAAGGCAGCCCTACTCTGTCATTTTGAATCACCCAGCAACCAGGCCTTAATCAATAGCATATTTACCACTCTAGTTCACCTAGGTGTGTGTGTGCGTGTGTGTGTGTGCGTGCGTGCGTGCGTGCATGTGAGACGTATTACTCGTATTGTAAGGCCAATAAATCCTTTTGCAGAGTCACATTGTGGGAACTCACCTTTCTTTTGGGGACAAAATGCAAACTGCCATAAAGTGAATCATCAACTTTAAGGAGATTTATAGTCAGGGAGCTGAACATAAGTCAGTGTAATATCCTCTGTGTTGATGGAAACATGACTGCGTGCGATCACAAATGCCTCCTGTGCTAAAATCATTGAGATGGACTTTCATTTGCTCTTGAGAAATATGGCACCACAGCAAATCATTTCTGAGATGAAGCTCACTGAGCACACAGGACCCACAATTCAATGATAAAGAAGTTGAATGTTGAACTATTGTTCAGTTTTGCCTTTCTTCTTTAAAATACAGTGAGTTATCATCGTCACAACAGCCCTTAAAATCTGCATAAAATGTTTGATTCCATTCATTTAAGCGAGAGAAAACATTAGAGACGTGGAGAGGAGACATTTTCAAATGGAGGATCACAATCAAACAAAGAAAATTGAAATAATTGCACAGCATTTACATCAGTGGTTTGGATTTTTACTCACACAAAAGACTAAATATCTTGTTTTTCATTCAATGAATGCCATAAAGTATATCTGGAACTTAATTAGCTAGCAGCCTAATTACCATGCATCATCCAAAACACAGCTCTCTGTGGGTGCATGTTTGTACTGAACACCATTGGTTTTGAAGCCAACAAAATATCAGGCACTTTTTCTGCATTAATGCCTGTTCACAGAAGGTGGAACAGTAAATATAGCAGACAAACATACACAAACATATACCACCTCTTTGCACATCCTCGACGCATAATATTACATTTTAATGATATCACTACTTCTGATGACACTAGTGAGGTAGAAGCTTTGTCTAGCATCCTTAACAGCTACAACCTACTAGTGTAAGTGAGGATGTAGATAATTCAGGTTCAATTGATCAACACTTATGTGTCCGGAACCTTTAAAGGACAATAACGGTGATTTTTCTATTTCACTTTATTTTATCTGCACTTGGAGCACAGCTTGTTTGGTCCATTTCCAGATGCATCCTTTGTGTCTAACTGCCCAGCAGGGATCTATCCATTAACATTTAAAGCTGAGCTTAGGGGACTTCTTTAGTACAAGTGAATGAAAAAGTACTCCAGTTTTTTCCTGTTTAAGCAGGAATAAAGCCACCCTCCATTACAATTTGCATTTACATTGTCTTTTTCCAATTCATGTGTGTGACATTCAGCTAGTTTCCCTTGGTGCTCGAATTCAAGGTCTTTTTCATTCATTTCCTGTACAATCAAAGTGCTCTTTTAACACTGATGGATCGCACTATTTTTAAAAAAAATTACATCTATTTTGGAAGAATTGGAGGGGGGGCGAGGGGGGGTGAAGTGATAATGAGAAACCCACCGCACAGAAAGATCCAAAACGTTCTTCAAGCCAGTGCAGTTCTTGGGTTGTACTGTGAAGTGTAGAGTCCAGCTCGCACATGGGATAGCATTTGCAAGACAACACAAAACATGTACAGTAATCTAAAAAAAAAACTAAAAAAAACAACAACTTTAAATCAAAGATTGAAAAAAGGACAGGCCAAGCGTGGTCTGCTCTGACTCCCTAACTTTGGATCTTGCTATCCAAAGTTAGGGAGCAGAGACGATGAAAAATCTTTCTCAATTGTTGGTCTTCACCATCCAAATGAGGTAATAATTGTTGTAACTGTCCTGGTTTTTTTTTTTTTTTATATACTTAAAATCTTCATTCAAACATGATTAATTTTTCATAAGCTGCATTTTTTCACAGTATTCGTATCATGTCGGTTTTACAACTTTAACTGATTATGCTTAAATGCTTTTTGGGATCGGCACCTGAAGTGGACAAACTTTTTAGAGCTGCTTTTGCTGGTAAATCCAGGGCCAGTCAATGATTTACTCGTTAATCAATTTAACTTTGCAACAATTAAATTAGGAAATAAGTAGTGAATGACACTTATTCTGAAGCAATTCTCTTTTGACTTGGTTGAAGGGTTATTTAGCTAATTTTCATAATGTAAAATGGACAACAATCAATGGTTGCCTAGAAGGTGGAAAGCAATTTACACTTTTGAAAATGGTTTGTGGTAATGTAAAGTATATTTCCTTGGTAGGGTATGGTCAGAAATGAACAGTACACTTCAATTTTTCAATCCATTAATGCATGGTTAGGAAATACTCAGCGAAAATGTTCTAATTAGCTGAAACCATTGTTATTAGCAAGACATTTTGACAGCCACATTAGGATCAATCTCTCAGTTGCTCATCAACAGTCTCCTAATGAGTGAAAAGACAGAACCAGTGTTTTCTCATACAGTCTCTTACAGTCAAGTTTGTTAATATTCATTTCTTCATTATTTCAGAATTCATAAATGCAAGTCTATATCAAACGCCATGTATATACCTAGGTATTATCTACCTGAAGTTGAATTCAGTGTGTAAAATGTGGGGACCTATGGACCTTTGCCCTCAACAAATCTATAGTTTTCAGCACATTTCTAGCAAGAGTGGACATAAATATGTGCGTAATGAAATGCTGACCGACCTTAAAAATGTTGTAAAAGTTTATGAAATCAAAAGAACAAACTTTAAAAAAAACAAAACTAAAGGAGAGCACAGTAGAGTGCAAAACTCTGCCTAAGTCAATCCCTATTTTACTGAACTTTTAATTGAACTAAATTTAGAAAAATCTAAATTTCAACAAGATTTATGCAAAACTAAAATTGCTGTCCTGGTTTAAAATTAATCGTTTATCTACCTCTTTTTAGATTTACTCATTCATGCATTTTTCTCTTACTTCTGCCATTCTACCTAGACTCATAAAGATCCATTCATTGAATAAATGTTTCAAAGTCCTATTTCACAAGTGAATTGAAAGAAATTCAATGTGCCTCTGCTTCCAGATACATTGCTAAATGGCATAAGCCCTACTCCTTCAGCCAGTTTCATGCCAGTCCATTGAGTACTTAATGCATAATTGACACAGTCACCTTTTGCCTTATCTTGCAATGTACAAAACCATCCTGAATATTTTCAGTTATCTATATCCACACCAGACTTTAATAAGTTCTTCTTCACTGCGCCTAACCCGTCTGCTAAGTTCCATCAAAACTTGAAAGACATTTTATGGGTAATAAATGGAAACAGTGGGGGGGCAGGAGAAAAAATTTCATTTTTGATGAAAGAAAGGAGAAAAATAATCCTGGATCTGCCACATTATCTGGATTCACTTCAAAATTTAATTAGTTTTCCTCTGCCACATACCCAATCCTCAGTTTTAGGAACATCTGTCAAGTGTTTTTTTTCTTTTTAAATCATCCTGTAAACTGACAGACCAGAAAGCTTTAGATTATGACAACTGTACTTCCTTGACGGAGTAAATAATAATAATAATAATAATAAATATGGAACCATAGAAGGCTTCACACAGTATGACATCATTAAATAACCAACTGTAATAATATAAATGGTAAAAAAAAAAATTAAAAACAAGTACAATTTGTTCTTGAAAAGCCATTCAATAAAGGTTTTAGAAGAGATTTCAAGGAAGATACTGAGCTTTTCTTCTGAAATCCCCAGGTAACGCACAAAAGTGTGAAATCCCTCTAAAATTCAATGTATTTTAAAAAGTTTAAGTATGACCTTCTGATGCTTCCAAGACTCCTTATGACTGCGCCTGTGGTGTGAGGATTTCAAGTATGCTTTGGTTGGTACGTCATTTACGTGACATTACATTTACCACAACCATGTGAGAAGAATGCGCTAAAACGTCCTTTTTATGTCATTATTGTGAGACATTTCCCAGACTCATGCTTCCCATGGTGTGGAGCGTCCAGCCAATCAGCGGACAGAGAGCGCGGGGAGGCGAGAAGTGGGCGGGGCCGGTGGGTTATGATTCTCAGCACCGCGGACAGCTCCCGTCTCCTGTCTGCAGGGAACCGACGCGGAAACAGCTCCTGTTCCACAGAGCGACTCCCATCCGCCCGCGGATCAACCTCCAGCTACTTTCAACCCCCTCGGCCACATTTCTTCTCCCCGATGCTTGAGTTCGTTTCTCCGACCTGACTGAGGAGTTAACTGCGTCGCCTCTGCGTCTTCAGTCGACGCCCCCCCCACTCACACCTCTCTCATCCTCTTCCTGGTACTGCCAACCACAGCGCTCTCAAAGTGGTTTTTGGAGGAGTGGATTGCCCCAAGTTCATTTCCAGCTGACCACTTCTGTCTGAAACATCGTTGCTCGGCGTCTCCGATCATGTCGGGGTGTGGGGCTTCCCTTGGATCCCGGGAGTGGATGATACTTTAGGATGCAGAAGGAGGATGAAACAGTTTCAGCATCCGTCGGTGCATCGCTCTGATAGGAGATAGGCGACCTGTCTCTGCAACATTGGCAACGTCCTTAAATCAAAGACTCAAACGCATTTTTTTTTTGTTTTTTTGTTAGTGGAACCCAGCCAGACAGCAAGATGAGGTGCCTCTGTGACTTTTTAAATTGCACATAAGAGGTATTCAAAGAGCCTTTTGCACTGTTACCGCCGCAGGAAGCGACATTTTTGTTTCTTGGGCCGCTTGAACGAGTTGGGATCCTGCATCCGAGAGGAAACCAGAACCAGAGCAAAGGAAGCAGAGCGGTGTTCCCCCTCTTCCGTTTACCCTGAAACCAAAGCACGCTAGAAAAATGAAGAAGTTTCGGAAGGTGCTGGACGGTTTAACCACCTCCTCACCGGGGGGGACTATGGGCTCTCCGTCGTGCGGCAGCGCGGCCGGGACTCCCACCGCGGCGCCAACCCCCAAGGAGATCGACATCCAGGAGACGCTAGTGTCGGAAAACTTTCAGCTTTGTAAGGTGGGTGGAAATTGTTTTACTCAAGCTCTGTGCAGCCACGAAGGACGGAGGTCACACTCAGAATCACAGAGTAACTGGATTTCACACAGGGATGTGCGTCCGCGCTCTTGTGTCGGCATGAATGAATGAATGAATGAATGAATGAATGAAGGAATGAATGGGGGTGGCAAAAGTTGAATTTTAGACGTCGCTCAGCTGCGTTTTGGTGGTGTGATTGTGTAGGAAGTTCAGCTCCTCGTTTCCAATTCCAAGAGTGGAGGTGATGTTAGAGAGAACAACGGGAGGATCACAGCTCAGCTTTCACGGACGCTTCTGGCTCCCATCAGCTTTTTTTTTTTTTTTTTTTTAAATTGTTCCAGGGTTTGACAACAGATTATTGCAGTTATTCCACTATTCATCCATTGTTCATCGACACACAGCCCCAACAGACACGTTTGCATGTGTGTGAGTGTGCGTGTGTGTGTGTGTGTGTGTGTTTTGGGTAGACTCCAGCTCCCAGTATGTGCAGTATTTGCGCCCAGTCATCAGCATGCTGCACAGGCTGCAGTAGCCTACACACATGTGATATAAACAATCCACAGAAAGTCGATGAATAGCAGCCTCTCCGTTGCATCAGCCAGCAGACACTGATGGTGTAGAAAGGATGACATAACTGGTGTCCCTCCCTTGCATAAAAAAAAAAGTGCCCAGCGAGCCAGCAAAGGGACCCTGCAGTACTGTCCTAGCCGATGTGCTTTTCACCAAAGAAGAAGGGACAATGAGGGAGGGATGTGAATGGAGGGTGGTGGAGATATTTATAGCAGCCTCTGCCAACCATTGCAGCCCTTCTCTGGATACATTTTGGGGACAGACTGCGGTGATTACGCTTCATTCTTAAAGAAACTGGGTGAATTTTGTATTAGTCAGTGAATAATTTATTGAGAACTGAAGGAAACCTGGTTCTTTATGGAGCTATATTGTCATTGGACAGAATGGCACTGTTGGGGTGGGTGTTTTTTCACATCTGTACAGAGAGGACTGGGGGAGGAGATGGAGAAGGGTGGTTGATTCACAAGCTGAAAAGGATGGTGCAGAGCACCCCTCGGCAGGAGGGTTAGGAAGGCAGACAGGGAGGAGAAAGTGCTGGAAAAGAACAGCATGACTGCTTGGTTCCATGCAGGAGGCTGCGCTTCCTTCAGCGAGAGGCTAAATGCGTGGTTGTTATTGAGCACCTTGAATCGACCGAACCGCACATGAAAAAGCCTCAAGTGCATGAATATTCCCTCTATTTCCACTATCATCACAAAGAGAGGAAGGAAGATGATGTACTGTAGTTTGACCGGTTATATTAGTATTTACTCTGAGAGGTTGTACGCCATAACGTATTGCATCATTCTATTTTGGACAGTATGTCCATCACATTTGCTAAATGATATGGAGAATCATGAAGTTGCCCTGTAATAATCTGGGACAGTGTAATAATCTGCACATTTTTAAGAAACTGGTCAAAAACTACAAAATATTATCAAGAAGCTTTTTAAGAAGTTGATATGCTGTTAGATGAAAGATTGTGTCAGATGTCCTGTTGTCATCTCAGTAATCAAATGAAGATAAAGATGTGCACACAGGATACCAGTGAGTAATGTCATTGTTATGTGCATTGTTTTTTTCATTTATGTACATACGGAACATGATTTCATACTGATTGAAAGTAAACTTATATAAAAAAGATTCAAAAGCATGCAATCTGAATGCGAATCAAAACACACATTTCCCCTGGTTGGTCAAGAACACACAAATTATTCATTTTCATTTCCATTTCACTGCATCAAACATTATTAAAGAGGATCTTCACTTTCTGACGGAGATAAAAATATGTGAGTCGGTGCAGTAACCGTGGGAGGCCTTGGCATCTTGGCTAGCTTCTCAAAGTTAGTCATGACTTCTGTCCTCCCTGCTCAATGTGGGAAGATGCAATAACTCATTTTTGCCTTACGTAGTCATCGTAGCGCCTGGTGGCAGAGGTGCTGGAACAAGGTTTCGGTGAAATCTCACTCAGGCTGAGGGAGAAAAAGAGAGGACTGGAAGACACCCAGGTGGCCTCATTGAATGCATCACTTCATTTCAGTTCACAGCGAAATGAGTTAATTTTGTGTTGGATAGGAAACACCCAAGATGAGAGGGAGAGAGATTGGATTGAATTCCAATGTGTTGGTTCGTGATTCAATTACTTGAAGTGAATGATGCAGTAAGAAGGTATTTATGATGGTGATAAATCACTTTACTTAGAATCCACATGCTAATCTTCAACCTAAACCTATTATTCTTATAGCATATGTAGATGTGTATTAAGAAAGAAAAGTTATGGCTGTACTCGGTGCACCATGTATCGTTTCATATCTGGTATTATGACGTAACGGAACTAAAGAACCAGGCAGAAGGAAGGCAGGAGAGTAAATGCTAGTTGATGCCATTCTGACAGCTTTATGCATTTACTGTGTTGCATTCCCCACAAAGCTCACCGACAGCTTTCAGGTTTATGGAACTGTTGCAGCACTTCTCCTTCAGGTTTTTTTCCCCCTGGGAACTCAACCAATTCTATAAATATATCTAAAGCTTTTTCTCCGTCATAGCTATCCATGATGTGTTGGGTCTGCTTCCAATAACGATAAAATTATTCCAACAAAAAGATCTTCAAATGTTTATGTCACTCAAATAAACCACATAAGGTGATGTAAGACACACCAAACATGGACAGACCCAAAACTCCAAAATCTCTTTATTAGAAACCAAAACTGTTGACAATAAACTGTCTTCAACTTCCTGTGTAAGCTTGACCCAAAATATCGTATTACCAGCATTTGAACCAGTTTGGGATAAATTTCCCAGTTTGGGATAAATAAAGTATATCTAACCAGACCCAAAATCGGATTTTTTTGATATCACTGCTAATACTCATCTTTGTATTCTGACATCAGTGTGGCTAAATCTGCACCTTATCATCACATTTGCAACATGCATGCTGCATCCCAATTGATAAATTAGTATTACAGACATTAATTTCTTGCACTGATTGCTGTGCCAGCAGTAGTGTGGTGATAATCCATCTTTTTAAGCGGAGAGCAAGAAGCCAGAAACAGGATTTGATTGAAGCATCTTCCCACTTATCTATTGAATTTGCTTACTCCTGTCTCCCAGTAGTCATTGCAGTGATCACCAATATTTGGCTTCATCTACTCTGGCTGGTCATTAATGAATAATGATTAAAAAAGGAGTACATTCAGTGAGAGAAAAGCCAAGTGAATCTTTATATGACCATTGACACTGTTACTATATTGGCAGGTATCATAGAGGAGGGTGGCATACAAAAGTGACCCAAAACTGAATTGATAAGATTAAATTCCATTCAATTTGTGCTTTTCACACAATCCTGAAAAACATAAAACATATCCTAGTCAGATATGAGATTTAGATCAGTTTGACCTGCAGCGTGAATGAAGCCCACAAAATTTATTACGTTATTGATTTAGGACTTCTATCAAGTTATTGGCCAGTAATTATGTTTTCGGTCTATTACATTTTTAAAAATTGGCTAATTTATGACAATATCAGCTGTTATTACCTTATCGGCTTCTTCAAGGTCAAATTGTTAGCTGAGAACAAGAGCAACCCACAAGGGGGCATGGCTATAAAAATGAACAAATTAATAAATGGAAGAAAATGTAGCACAAAAGAACAAACCTTGATTTTTGCTGCAACACATTGTCAGGATCAGGACTTGGTGTAAACAGCTTGGATTCTGTCCATTGCAGCTGTTACAAGCTACTGCTGATGGTGGTGTAATGATGCATGCTTCATTTCTGACTTCACTCATATGCATGCAATGTGTAAATACTGTTGATGACCAGGTGTTTCTCTTCACGCTACATCTAAAATGGATATTTACAGCATAGTTTCCACTTGTGTATCTAGAGAAGAGAAGGAGGTAGATCCTAAAGTATGTATGACCTACTAAACACTGCAGCAGCCATAGACCTTAGTCAGCAAGCAGCCAAATCCATGCCCGGGATCATTTAAGGTTTTTCTGGAGGTAATATTGATTCCTACAGTGAGGACACAAAATAACACATAAATCTCACTATTCAATTATGGCTACTGGCCTTTATTAGCTTTGGTTAAGAGTGATTTCCACTTAGGTTATTAGTTTCTTTCTTTTCAACACAAGGCCCTCCTGTGGTAAAAACGCTTTAGACGAGTAATTGAGAGGTGTATTTCAAACAGCTACTGTTTATGCTGTCCCGTTGTGTTCTCATCAGAGCTTGCCTGGGGATTTGTCATTTATCATTAGCTTGCATGTACTTTGTGTGAAAGAGTAATTTTAAGTTCAGGCCCGTGATTAGAATCAAGAAAGCACTGAACATGGATTTACCTTCATGCCAGTCACTGGCTGTAGTGTCGTACAGGAAAGTCGTTTGTGATCTCACACTAAATCTTACCTCCACCCCTGTCACTGGCTTTCGCACTTGGCAAAATACGTTGCACTGTGCATTAGCACTCTGCATTAGCATATTGGTGTGCATGTGTTTCAATTGGAGGAAAATTAAAACCATGTACATCTCTTCTGGGTGTGGACGGGGACCTCACGTGTTTGGATCAAATACAGGGGGAGTTGACAAAAACTGCTAAAATATAAATCGGGGCCCTTTCTCCAGGTACTAAAAAAAAAAACTATAGCTGCATATTAGATGTTTTTGAATAAAGTGTAATTTACATTCTTACATCACACTGTTACACTTGTAACTATAATAATGGTAATAATGGGTTAGATTTATACAGTATATCCCTTTTCTAGACGCCAAAAGTCGCTTTTACAGTGGACCCATTATTCCTTCACTCCTCAATCATACTTGGTCATGGTAGACTACATGTGTAGCCACAGCTACCCTGGGTCCCACTGAAGGTTATACCTTTAGCACCGTTGAGCTCATTGTTTTGGAACACATGGGTGGTGAGTAGGTTGATTTTCTTCTGCGACAGATAGTAAACTCAACTCAGTGGACATCACCTTCTGAATAACAACCGGCAGACAAACAGGTTGCGACTGACCAAAAGTGCATCAAGTGGCTTAAGAGACATTTGTCCTTGGATATGGTGAAGAGCAAACGTGTTTTCATCAGGTGGGCACACAAACAAGAGTTTAATGTTCTTAAATATGTAAATGGCATAACAAGATCATAAATGATAAAAAAAATAGGCTAACAAGATTGCAATCAAATTAAATCCTAAATCATGTTGGTGTTGCGTTATTTACCCTCTCTCCATAACTGACACTCATAATGAAGGTTTAAAAAAAAGTACTGTGCTATATAGTGGTGTTCATTATAACCGTAACAAAAGGGGGCATTGTGAGCATACAGAGGAATGAAATAATCTGACATGTTGTCAAAAACAATTTTGATTTCGCACCTTGCAAAGAGTGCCAGGGCTTCTGCACTTAATTATATATTGTACATGTCTAAAAATAGAAGCTCTTCACAGTTGGAAAACCTTCAACAGACAAATGTTTGATGCTAATTATTCAGGGTCATTTGCATAGTGGGAAGTCTTTACCTCAGTGGCCCCCCATTTATTTTCCAAGTAGTGTTTCTTTTTTCTTTTCTTTTCTCTAATGTTGAGCACTGAGTGCCACATTTCAATCAACTGAAAATGGAAATTTCCATACTAATTGAATCCTACACTTTAAAACTGATGTAGATTTACAGTGAAACCTGAATAGTATATTTCTTTATTAAATGCACTACATTAGTGCCGTGATGTACAAAACAGTTCGGTCTGGGAGAAATAAGATACAATTGCAGTGGAGAATGCCACTGTTAACATAAATGTACAATAAACTAAATAGCAGATCTATTCAAAGATTAAAAGTAAAAGTATTTACAGTACGTGGGAACTAATAGCTGAAAGAGACACGCTACAAACTGCTCATTCTTTTAGCATGGATGTCTACAAGTGTGTCAATAATTTTACATTTTTGTATATGTGCCAATTTTTTAAATTGCTATTATTTAGCAATCTTTAAGGGTAGCTGCGGCTCGGGAGACTTGTTAGGAGATTAGACGTTCAGAGTTATGCTCTTGAAAATTCTGGAAAAAGCTGAATGAAAAGCAATGCTGGCCAAGCATTAAATTACAATTGGAAATACAGTCTAGCATAAAAAACATGAGGCAATGGTCAAAACGGACTCATAGAATCAAAGGTCAAGTGAGCCTTGACCTATATTCCACAACACAGGAGCAGCAACATTATAAATGAAAACACACCCAACTCCTCTTGAAGAATATCAGACTTAACCACGCAAATCAGACTCCTGATATAGAGGCAATGTTTCCTAAAAATACTGATGAAGAATTCTAACAGCATTGAGAATGGTGTGTAACGGCTAAATGTCACCAACTCTCCTGGAGGTGCTAGCGAGGTGCGATCAGTGGTGGCTGATGACGCATGAGCTCAGAGGCTACAAGACATCAAACACTGTGTAGTCTTATAGATCTCATGTGCAACCTGACTTCCTAAGATTTGAGTGTGGCTTCAGGATCCATCTTCCACATTGTTGTGAAGGTAGCCATGCACCCTAGCTCTGTGTAAATAAATACACGCTACCGTATTGACATATTACCTAGACACATAGACATGTCCTGGCAGATAGCAATGTACAGTATGTAGTATGCAGAGCTGAAAGTAATAATTCAGGAATAGCTTTTTTTTTTTTTTTTTTTAGAATTTTTTTATCCATTTTCATCCACAAAAATTACTTATATTTGATAAGCTTAAAAACAGAGTAATGAGTATTCCTGTATAGGCTCTATGATCTGTGGCTGGATCTCTGCAGCACTGTAATCAGATTAGCCCTTGCAATCAGACACAGAAAATTTGGCGGAAATTTTATAATAACCATGTGAAGCTATTTTTAAGTGAATAAATTGATGTGCTGCTCTAATGGTGGGCTCAGAGCTCTGCAGTTGGAAAATTACATCTGAGTTGAGTTTGGTTTTAATGGGTTTGTCATACATTTAGATCTTTGGACCTTTGGAACATCATGAGTCCAGTTTTTAGTCTACTGAGTTATGTCATAATTATTGTACTTAGTTGCAGCAAAATCATGGCTCAAATGAGATCTTGCAAAGAAATTGATTGTGCCTCAAATAATTGTATTATAATCAGATACTTGCAAGATTACCTGCAATGACAATCAGTGCTGCTGTTCCATTTGATCAGGTGCGCACACCTTACTGATTTGTTTTTAAAACTCATGGTTGACGTTTAAAGTTCCTGAGTGTCTCCTTCCCCTGACAGCATGATATATGGGCTTGTAGAGATGGCATCTCCTCACCAGAGATGCTGCAAGACCTCAGTGGGTGTGATGATTCAGTGGGTTGACTTCCAGCTAGTCTCACATTACCATGTGTCAACTGACTGTCAGAAGCCACAGTGTGGGATCAATTAAGGAGGAGCTGATGTCAAGCTGAAGGAGATAATGGTGGAAAAGCAAGAGAAGAGCATGTTCAGTAAACTGTATACAAGCCAGACAGGAGAGGATGGCATTGTGTTCAGGATGCTCTATCCATCATTTTTTATGTTTGCATCTGCGTCACTCACTTTCTGTAGACGTTGTGTGAAAGAAATGTCATAAACACATTACAGGAATATGAAACAAGAGCAGTTCCTGGCTGTTTGACACAAGTAATAAAACAAAGCATGTGTCCTGATCAAAAGAACAACTTTAGAACTCACTGAAACAGAATCAGAATCATCAGAAGATGCAGTGCAAACATGACCGATTATAATTTATTGCATTTTAGGTTATTTCTTTCTCTGCATGTTTGAGTGTGAGTGGGCTGTTTCAATGCTGAGTCCATTCTTCATGAAGGTGATTGCCTTCCTCACTTCATGCTTTGCAAATAAAAGAGTGAGCTTTTTTTCATTTCACTTGGTTTTGCATTACTGCACTTTCGTGAAGTCTCTTTTCATTTTGTAGTGCTTGGTCAAGCAAATCCGATCTTCTTTGTTATCATGGCTCCTTGTATGAAGAAAGATTCCGATCAAATTTACTTTGACAGGTTATTTTATCTAAGTTCAAGTTACAGTCATGGATCCTATCAATGGCAACCACTCGACGCAACTTTCCAAAAGAAGTCTCTTTTCAAAAGAAAGTTGCGTCCTAAGGCTGTATCTTTGAACATTTTGATTTGTCTTACACATGGCTCCTTGTTTCCATTGCTACACACACACACACACACACACATATATACATACATACATATACAGTACATAAATACTGTATATATACATACTGTATACATATATACATATACATACATATATACAGTGTATATATATATACACACATACTGTATACATATATACATGTACATACATATATACATATACATACACATATATACATATAGTATACATACAGTATATACATATACATACATATACACATATACACACACACATATATATATACATATATATATACATATATATATACAGTATATATATATATATATATATATATATATATATACACACATATACATCACGTCGTTTTAGACAACACAATATTTCCCTAAGCAAAAGGCCAGTCATAAATTGTTGATGCGACCTATTCAAGAGGCATGACAGACTATATGTTTGTCTCTGGCCAATCAGGGCTCACCATCTTTCACAACCTACAACAGGAATGTAAATAAAAGAGCGATGTCGACCGTGTTGCGTTTCAGAAAAAATAGAAAAAATGACCATGACCTTTCCCCAGCTTCAGTCACACGGTGCAGCCAAAATAACATAATTCATGTTTGTTTGGCCATTTTTACAAACGAGGATTTTCTGCTGCTCTAATGTGAAATTCAGACAGGAGGGAAAGAAAGGATCATGTTCACATTTTTGTCTAGATTTTCGAGTAATTTTATTCAAATTGTCCAGTGTCTGTTGTTTTTCTATCCTTTAATGTTTGTGTGGCCATTTGCAGAGAGACATGTCTATCATGCATGCATGTTCACACATGTAATGCTTTTCAATTTCACTACACTGAACAAAAACATTGCAAATACAATATTTAAGTTTATGACAAAGATGACTTAGTGAAAAGAGTAAAGAATGTAACAAAGAATAACAGTCCTTCAAACCTTTAAGCCAATATGAAGTTTTCCCTGCCTTTTTGAGCGCCCAGTGGCTCCTCTTTTTCTAAGTGCTTGACTGCATCTCCTGAGTGTTTTTCTAAAATAAAAGTAGCGTGTATAAAAACCAGTATTTTTATTTTTGACATTTTTTTACGCATGCATTGACTTCTGATATTTGGTGTGAACATTTAACTTGTGCATCTTTCATGATTATTTACACATTTCAGTAAAGTAATAAAAAAAACACAATTGTTGCTTTTTAAAAGTGGAAGATTTTTCATTCATGACAAAAATGTGAATAAAGTAATTTGTAACTACATATTGTGTTGTTCAATATGACATAACAGGATTCTGACCAATCTTTTCTCAAAGATGACAAAGAAATATTTTGGCACATTAGCTCCTGATCATTTTAATATTATGAATATATTTTACGTTATTTTACTCATATTGAAACAGGTTATAATGATAAGTGTCTAACAAACAACCCATTTTTAAAATCAATGGAGTGTGACCAAAGTTTCATCTCAGTGATCATGATGTGGGTGGGGGGATGTCGCGTGTTATATTACAGTGTAATGTAGTGACACATGAGCATTTTTGCTCGGTTATAGTTTTTAGCATGATACTGATGCCGTGACCGACTTTCTGACACGCCTGCTGCTGGGCTCAAGGGTTAAACCACATATACAGTTCATCCACACATAGCTGGTTTCTGGCCCCATGGCTGCATGAAAGCATGACATGAATCCCATGACATACAATAACCTCCACATACACACAACCCAGAAACGTCCCCTTTGCCGTTACATAATACATAGAAATGATGTACAGTATGTGTGGCTGTTCAGCCCACACTTTCATTTGAAGAGACACATGCTTCACACCAATCATATTTGACCCTTAATAGATTTATGTTAAATGCTGCTGGATATATGCTATGCAGCTATCTAAGCAGTATCGTCATGTTCAGTCTGATACGCCTGCAAAAGTTACCGCAAGGCCGTACTTTGAAGCAATATAAATGCATAATGCTCACAGACATAAGCGCATACATACATACTGGAGAAAGATTACAAGTTTACTGCAGCTCCCATAGAAACGAGTTCATGACAGTCAGTGGAGGAGGGTTAGGTTTAGGGTTAGGGGTAGCTTATCCAGGCGCTTTGCTTTCACACGCATCCTACCTTTGTGTGTGTGTGTGTGTGTTTATACATGCATGTGTCATGTAGCATGCCCATGAAGACAGACCTTATTAGATCAGTCTCAGACTCGGTCAGGAAATGGAAATGCCTTGCCCCTTCGGATTTCAGCATGATCAAGATTCACACCCCATAAACTTTGAACCAAACTGAAAAAAAAAAAACATGGAGAAGTTTGGAAATCGTATCCATGAAAAATATTATCAAAATATCTCACATTTTGTCTTCCCACCAGAAACCATTCTTGCATTTCTCATCAAATGCTTTTGTTTAAATTTCAAACAGTCATTCTGTGATGAAACAGGGTGGGAGATTTTCTGTCAGTGGAACAAGTTTGTTTTGCTGGTACTTATTCATTTTCAGGTCATATTCTGCCAAATTGCATCTCACCACTCAGTTCATCTGAGTTTAAAGCGTTAAAGCTGTTTAAACTGCGTCATGTTAATTTATGATAAATAATTTACTGTACGTCAAATGTGATTGTCTCAAATTACAGAAACACTCTGTGTGTGAGAGTATTTATCTTCCACATGCACAAGGTAACACCATGCCAAAACAACTTTCACATATTAAACCTGCTGCACACATAGAAATATCATCATCATCATCAGCGGTGCATTTTAGCACCTTTTAGCTCTGTTTTTGTTGTTCAGATTACATCTTTAATGTTTTCTTCAATCTCACAGTTTTATACATGTTTTTCTCCTGTGGCGGCAATTTTGAGTAAAAGACTAACCTACAGTATAGTACTTTCCCAATCAGTATTAATGTCTGAAAAAGTTAGCTTTAACTTTTTTAAAATAGAGTAGCATATAGCATCTAATGAGTAAGATATGAGATTAGATTTACATTACGTCACTGTGAACAACACTGGTAATAATTTGCCCCTGTGCAACTCTGGCAAAAATGCAAGATTTAAAAAGTGATAGAATAGATGAAATAGAACTGATAAAATATACATCAAAACAAGGGCTAAATGTGTCACTAATGAAAAGAAAAACACATTATAAGATAAAAACAGTAATGTGCTTATACTGCTCCATTTGTTTTAAACTGAAGGTTGTGATTTATCTACTCCCAAAGTGTGTGTGTGTGTGTGTGTGTGTGTGTGTGTGTGTGTGTGTGTGTGTGTGTGTGTGTGTGTGTGTGTATCTGAGTTCAAGTATCTACTAGCCTCAGGGTATTTTCTGTTTCTGAAGTGAGATGTCTGCACTTAAGACTCTGCAATCTCCTCTTTGAGGGAAGGAGTTTGAGGATGGAGCTGGCAGGGTGAGAGGGATTGGCACCCCTTGTGCTGAGCATCTGATACATGTCAAGTATTGTCAATGTCCATTGCAGCAAAGTATGTTATATCAATGTACTGCAACATGTGAAAAGAAAGGTAAATACTTCTTATTAATGAATAGCGCTATGAAGAAGGTAGAATGGTGGAAGTGGACATGTAGGGGCTGTTTATTAGTCTGAAATGGTTTTGTTCAATATTCTGGTCATTATTGCCAGGTTAGACCTGTATTTTCTGTCTGATGGCAGGACGGAAGTCAAACAGGTGATGAGAGTATGATGGATCAAATGATATGATGGGAATGGTGCAGACAATATGACATGTGGACATTAGGTTAAGAAACTTCAATATATGGTATGCAGTCGTAACCAAGATGATATCACTGTCAGCTCATTACACTATCAATAATAACTAACACAGGGGGAAGAGATTTCCTAATGCCTCTAAAAGTGAATTAATCGAGTATTTATTGATGTCGGAGGAGCAAAAAGAGATCAGAGAAATATTGATAATTGCACTTGCATTCATCAAATAATATTTGCATTGCTTTGTCGACTGTTTGTGTAAACACTGAACAATTTATTAAGACACGAGAGTAATAGAAGAACGATAATCAAACGCAGTAATCTGCAACAGGAAGATCTTTCAGCTAATGATGTAACAAATCGCTTCTGAACCCATGCGATATCCTGCACACAGCAGTGAACCTTGCCTATATGTTATAGTTGATTTTTTTGATAAACCATTAACTTTTTGAAATCGGGGCTGTATAGTGGCCCAATGTGGTCATTCATTTTAAAAATATGTTTACATATACAGAAAGCTAAATTTATGTTACCATAAAAAGGTAATTAAATAATGGGTACAATTTGAAAACTATGTATTGAAATTTATATTGCTTACCACAGCTGTTGTACGCCTTTTCAGGTTCCATTACCAGCCCTTTCAGTTCTGCTGTCTGATGTCAGATATATAAGGAATAATAGGATCTTGCTGTGTTGTATAAAACTGAGTTTCAACTCTTGTTCACACACAGGAACCCCTCATCTTGTCCCCCACCCCTCCCCCAGTCATATTCTCTCCTACCCACATTCAGATTTGCCTGTTTTTTTATTTTAGGCTGCTCCGGACTAGATCAAAGGAATTTTTGAGCAACCTCAAAATATCTTACTTCAAACACTGAAGGAGGAAGCCTCGTGTATCTTTGTTTGTCTGATGGGTGCCCCGACTGTGAAAAGTCTCTAAATTTGAACTGATGTATTTGGATGTAATAGTCTGCTTTTTGCTACTCTTTGCTGTCTCTTATTTTGAAATCTTGCCTTAAGGGACAGGAGCTATATGATGTGATATGATGTGTATGCACGAGGAAAACAAACAATATGTTCACATACTAATGTATGGGTCACAAACATTGACAAACACATCCAATGCTTCAGGAAAGAGGTTTTATTGTTGTCATCATTGTGTGTTATTGTGTAGCCATAAATCAAGAAAGATATGAAAAATGTGTACAGACAGGGGATAGAAGACAATGGTTCTCTGTATTCATTCTGTTCACATGAACATGTACATTACTTGCCTCCTCTTATTTACACAACATGACATTATATATCCCCTAACATCAGCAATTTCATTGTTTGAAGCCATCTGTCTATCTCCAGATCTCTACATGTCAATGTAAAAGATGCTAGTATGAGGGCCTATAGAAATTGTTTGAAATGGGCATTCTTTATGTACATGGAAAGAATAATGTACAAACCTCAAAACACCAATTAAATTGTGATAGCATATCTGGCACACAGTCCCGGGACACCATCAACACCCCACAGCTGGCTTAAACCAAAAGGAGTCTCTGTTTGAATCCCCAAAAACTGTTAATATAACCAGAGATTTTTAGTTTTGCAACATTCTTATTTCAACATCACAAAAAGCTTTTAAAAAGCCCCAGGTTTTAGATGTGTGAGGGTATCCAGCCAGGAGTCAATAGTGAAAGTGACACTGAAGGTAGCGCATATATAAACATCAATATTGAGCACATCCACAGTTATATAAAAAGATATGTTTGGAGGGACAAAGTCTCTCTATCCTCGTCAAGTTGAAAATGGTCTCCTTTACTCGTGAAGGAGCAAAATTGTGTCGGTGTGCTCATTGGAGTGGAGTTATCTGAAGAAATGACAACCTCATTAGCTTAAGCCGTCAGTGCTTTATAGCTTCCGATTTTAGAATTTGCCACTATTATCGTAAAAAGTACTGAATTTTTACTGAGATTAAAAGCTATAAGAAATATGTTATTCATCTTTTTTTGTGTTTCATCAGTCCATGTGCTATCCTGATTCGTATCTTGGCTGTCCACGCTACTACTGTCGCTGTACATTATTTATCACTTGTCAGAGCTCTTGCTTCCAACCTCATGTTACAAGTGGCCTCTTATTCTTGCTGTATCTGTCCGATGCTTCCCCAGCGATTTTGCTGTTGTGTCAATAAATGATTCCAAGCACCATCTCGTCTTTACAGTTTGAATGGTGCATTAATCATGCGTTCCAGCTCAAGAATGTTTGCAGTGGTTCCTGCAGTCATCATGTAATATATGTAGCACACAACATGAACATAGCTCTCGATTTAACATCCACTGAATCTGTCTGTGGCATCAAAACACAGAATCTAAATTCTAATTTATTTTTTCAAATGCCTTGAACGCGTGATATTATTTCTCAATGGTTGTTTCTCAGTTTACCACTCTGAGTCGTTTGTTCCTCCAACGTTAGTGGTTCTATTTTAGTCTTTACATGACTTTACTGTTTTCCCTTCTCTCTATCCAACTCTGTTCTGTCGAATTCCCCCGTCAGCAGGATTTTTTATTGAGGTGCCCAAAATCAGACAACTTGTTTTTTTAAAGATTTTTCGCCCACTTGACATTTAAGCTGTGAGTTTGCACCACAATCAGTGTACTAACAAGAGAAAAAAACAAAAGCAGCTTGCTCTCTCTCTCTCTCTCTCTCTCTCTCTCTCTCTCTCTCTCTCTCTCTCTCTCTCTCTCTCTCTCTCTCTCTCTCTCTCTCTCTCAGCCTGCATTAACATTAACCTCTGTGACATTTAATGTATAAACACAATAAGCATGATCTGCAGGATTGTCCTGATATGAAGAGATATGGATGTCTTCAAATCTGATCATCTAACACGTATATGATCTCACATTACAGTTAGTTCTAGAGAAACGAACATCCGACATACGAACGTTCGTAGATACGAACAACCGCGCCACCATGCCAGACCAATGCAGTTCCCCTTTTCTGCGGCTGCTAACGCTGAGCAGTGTAAAATGAACACTCCATAGATTAAGATTACACGTCATGTCAAAATAACTCAGCAAATTTAAGACAAAGTGAACAGGTTGCTCTGAAGTCGGAGTTCATGCGGCGCTTATGAACAACCTCCTGGAACAAATTGTGTTTGTAGGTTGAGGACTACTGTATTCGTTTTTCAGTACAGCCATGACTCACTACACCAGCATTGGGGCTTTTTTCCAAATTACCAAAAAAAAAAAAAAAAAGCCAATAAAAAAATTCAGTTAATATAACCTAATTGGAAAAAATGATAATTAGCGCTGGTTGGAGGGATGCAGCCTGCTACCTGGACATTTTGTTCACCAGTCTCATGCTATTAAGAAAGCAGAGAGGTAGACTGTTCACAAAAGGATTTGTTTGTCTTAGGGCTCATCAAATCTATGTATTTGACATTGCTCATAAGCCGTTTTCATAAACCTTCAGGCATTTCCATTCGAGAAACAAATGCAGGTTATAGAGGAATGATGCACAAGATGTGGTAACAATAAATGTCATAGATTATATGGTTTTAGATAAACATTTTAAAATCACTGAAGCACACAGACCAGAAATATAATAATAAAGCCATAAATTTGACAATCGAATGCCATATTTTACTTTGTCGATCGATGGTTGGAGATATAGTTGTTCATTGCACAATTTTCTGGCAGTGGCAGACATGGTGCTGCGTGCTATTTTTAGAACTAGGGGTCTAGACCAGCTCTGCAGCTGAAGGCTGCGTGGAAGGGAGAGGGTAGTGGGTGGCACGAGGTGGTTTTATTCTTGGGAGTGGGGCTGGGTGAGTGGGATGTCTGTGTGGGGCTATCTGATTGAATACCTAGCTTGCGTGCACAAAGGTTATACATGGGTGGAGAGAAAACAACACACTGGTGGAAGAAGGGAGGGAAGGGGTGGATGGAGAGAAGAGTTGATGTAATGCAGCTTCTGGCAGTCATAACACAGGTCCTTGGCATCAGGTTAATTGTTGCTGCATAGCTGACTTTCTAAAGGTACATCTTGACTGAGTCAGAAACTATTTTTTTCTTTTTTTAATTGTTAATGCAATTTTTTTGTTATTGTATTTTAGAACATAATACTTAGATTAATAACATTGGTGTGTAGGCAGAATCCAGGCATACTGACTCTTGATGCATACACACCCTAACTGAAAAGTGCCTTTATGGCTTTGGCCTTAAAATATAGATGAGCTGCTCTGAGATTCACCAGAGTAAATGTGTTCATCCACAGCTTAACTCTCCTGTTTGTATATATTGGGGGTGGTCCTCTCGTATCCCAGCAACAGTGCACCAGAGCTAGGCTAGGGAACCAAAGGAACCCTGGTGGCATGACCTGAAGGATGAAAGTGATGATTTATGTGTCTGGCCACAATCCTCTTTACAGCTTTTTTTTTTAAATGATGAGTGAAAATTATATGTGAATTATTTTGTGCATGACTGTGCATGTAAGTCACATGGTTTTTCTTATTAGATACCATTTTATTACATCACATTATATATATATATATATATATATATATATATATACACACAGTATATATCTATATATATATAGATATATACAGTATATATATAATTTCTACAGTAGTACCTTGAGATATGAGTATAATCAGTTCTTCAAGCATTGTTCGTAATTTGAATTTTTGTTCGCATGTTGAACAAAAATATGGACAGAGTGACACCTTACTACTGTGTGTGTGTGTGTGTGTGTGTGTGTGTGTGTGTGTGTGTGTGTGTGTGTGTGTATGTGTGTGTGTGTATAAACTATCATACGTAAGGTGACACCATAACCATGAAAACATGTTCCTAGTATTATTTGGGGTTACATTATTATTATTCATGAACAAAAATATTTCACTACTGACAGTTTACATCAGGATGTAGCTCAGTACCATTTGTAGACTTACAATCTGCAATTGCCACAATCCTGCAACAGTAAATTATCATCAGAAACATTCTGGATCCAGATGACGACCTGCTGCATCATAATATCTTGAGCTATAACCTATCTTTGTAAACATGTCATGATAATGTTTCATTACAAACAAAGAAACCAACAAACTAAAACAGTGACAAAGAGAGAACCATATGTTCTGTGATCCCATTCTGTCATTCTGTAAACCTTAGACTGTCAAATAATTAACAGTGAATGAAACTGATTACAAACACGTTAATCATAACAAATCCAGCATTTTCAAATCCATTCTGATTTGATTTTGTAGAAATGTGCTGAATCAAAAAAGTCACATTGCTTCGCTGATTTGACCTCTGAACTAAAACAAAGAGATATTGTTTCTTGCATCATTTGTATTCAAGTCACTCAGTGACCTAAATCTAGCAATGGAACTGTGCTTTGTGTATTAGCCAAATGACAGATCTACTGTATGTTCCACAGGAGGTTAATTTCTATGCCATAGAATTGTACACTCACACACATTGCCCTATATTCTAAATATATTGACAGATTAACATGCCATGCACTATCATCATTGCAAAAATATGCAATACGTAGACACACATTACGTCTCACAACTAGAGAAATGTGAATAAATGTGTCTGGATAAGTCATGCAAACTTGTAGCACATGCCCACACATAGAGAAACAGTAGGATCCAGTTTGCCTCCGTTGTTTCCACTCTTAACTCTGATCACTACTTATTGATTCTGTTTTGTAACCTTTGATTAATCCACCCCAGTGATGTGCGGTGAGGTACATGGCTGGTGAGGCACTGACTTCATCATAATCAGATGAAGATGTTTAAAAACATACTAACCTACAGTGAAGCGTATTCACCATTTAATGAGCAACAGTGAGTGTGTTATTTTTTTAAAATCTCATAGCAGAATTATTTATACATACAAACTGTAACACACAAACTGTTTTTCCTTTTTTTTTCTTTTATGATGGCCGTGCCTCCCCTGCCTCCCCTGACCGCACGTCACTGATCCATACACTTTCATCTGATCATTCTGTATTACTGGTCAAAACACATAGCCCGTCTTTCAAAAGTTCCAGCTACCAAACAAAGGTGTTTGTATTGCTGATGATGTGGGTCAGGCAACAGGGGTTGTGATATTATGAACAAACAAACTACTGGTTACATGGAGTCAGAATATGAGGTTTTCTTTTTGAAGTCATTTGTTATTTATTTTTTTGCCTGTTTTTTCAAGAATTTGCTTTCAAATGAAATGCTGTATCTTCTTGATGGATACTGGTGTTCCCTATGAAACAATGAATTCTATTTTGTGGGGTCAGAAACAATTATTGCTGTTGTTGAATAGATTACAATAGTGTATTGCTACCTGTTGAGTTAATTATAATTTACTTATTACATTGAGCCTGTTATTCTCGTGGCAGACTCTGTTCCCATACTCGGTACTATTTTCTTTTCCTAGTTTCTCGCTGCATTTTGATTTAGAAGAAATATTAGATTCCTCATTGTATTCTTGTAAATTTACAAAGCAATACCAGAAAATGATCACAGTAAATATTTTTTAAAACTGTATTTGATGATGATGATATATGTTGACGATTAAAAAACGATTAATTATTATTATGATTATTATTACTAAAAATTACAACAATACCTATGATGAAATAATATTGCATATAGTAAACCATTACTAACACACTTTGCAGGGCTGGTGTTACGCAATTTCCTAATAATTTGACACTTTGAACAAGGACAAGACAGTTTGTGTCTAAAGATACAGATGCCTCTGTTACTTGAAATAAGTGTCCCACACTGAGAAAAGTAGACAGATTACAGGAAAAATGAAATAAAAGCAGTGATAATCAAAAGTCCCTAAAGGTTGCCTGACAGGTTGCATTATATTTGTGGTACATGCTTGACACAATGACTTTTAAATGGACTCATAAAGATAATTTATTAATTTTCATGCATTGTAGTTTACAACATTTTGGATCATATCAGGTTTTACACTGTCACTTAAGAATATCAGCATAAGCCAATTATAGGCCCAGCAGGGTGAGTCATTCCATTGTCAGCCACTGCTTTCAGTGGTGCTAATTAGACCTCTGTGTAGGTTGTAGGTGAGTGCTACTTTAATATGGATTACTGCACTCTTGCTGTATCTGGCATTGCTCCCTCATCCAGCGATTCACTATTGAAATAACATTTTCAATACTGTATAGATAGCAATAATGTGGCATTTAAGCAATTTGCATAGTATTGTGGCATGTTCAAAGTCATTTCTTTAAAAAAAAAAAAAAGTAAGAAATATGCATTTTAATATAGTGGTTTACAAAAATGGGTACAGAATTTCTCCTTTGGGAAGTAATTGATTTTTACACGACAATCTGATAATTCTAAAGGTGTTATTCTAATATATGGCATAATATAATGGCATAAAAGGGTAATTTCTCATCATATACTATGCCAGAAAATAGTGGTACTATTTTGGTCAGTGAGACAAGTGCATGAAGTAAAGATAATTTTATATTGCAACAAATGATATGAATTTTTAGCCTATCAGAATGTCTTTGGCACTTTGTGGATCGACACTTAGCAGCAGCCAGACGACTTCTCCCACAAAGTCCAGCCACTGGTGGTGGTGGCCGATGGCTCTGCTTAGACTGTTTAAATAGTAATACCATTGAATCCTGGATGGTGTTTGAGATACGGTAGTATGAAAGAACTACAGGTACAAGGAGAATCACCTTAGAAAAATAACAGCAGCAAGATTTCAGGCAAACAATGAAGGCATGTTGCTATTGAACACATGTGACCAGATTTAAGTACAGATTTATCTCAAGTGACAGGAATGACTGGCATGATGGGTGTGAAGAAAATTTTCCTCATGAGGTTTGCCAGAACTTCATTTTTGTACCATTTCTATTCAACTATGGTGATGCACATGTCCTCCACGTCTTACCAGAACAGATAACTGTGAGGCACTTCAGGGAAATTAAACATGACTAATGGCACACAGCTGCATGTACCTCAGAGTGGGAGTGGGCCGTTTTACATAGTCAGTCCTTGGCATATGAATGTTGAGGCCGCTTCATTTCACTTTGATTTCAATGCAGAAGCAGCTCAGACATAACTTACACTTTCTCTTTTCTAATTTCACAGTGGGAACTTGCCATGTTTTATTAATATAAGAATATTGACCTTGGAACGCTTTTTAAGTATTTGAATTTCAAACATCTCTCAGTTCATTCCAATTCTGATGCATTCACCGTGATCTGTATTCATAAATGTTAAAATGATGTTCTAATAGAAATATTAGTGAGGCTGTGTTTTACCAATATACTGTATTCATTTATTTAAAAAAATTTTTTTTCAATTCCAGTCTTTTTTTTTGAAACAACTAGTCATTTTCTGAAACTGTCACAATTTGATTAGGTTAAGGCTCAAAAAGTACTTGTTAAGTACGTCTTAACTTACAAACTGTATGTATGGAACTAACATTAACTTTGAAAGACAACCGCTTTAACATTGGATCAAATGTTAAAAACGTGAGAATGTTTTATGCTTGACCCATCATGACCACCCTGCTACTTTCTCATTCTGATTTGTCTCTTGCTGCACTCAAGCAATAAATTCTTAAGGGATTCAACATCATCCTTGGAACTGAAGGAAACTGTGCTTCCATATGTGACATACTGGAGATGAGAATGGGATGTAGTCCTTGAGCTCAGTCAGAATCTGCACTTTCAAAACATAATTATCCTATCACAAGAAAAAACATGTTTTCGTACCTGTGAAAATGTTTTATTTTTGTTTTTAAAAAATAATTAACTTATTTTTCAGTGATGTCTCTCTAGTACATTATAGGGATCAGAAATTAGAATTAGAGCTGCGATTTTCTCAAATGAATTTCAATTCTTATCTCTAAAATCCTAAAATGTTATTGGTACTTGACTAAAATACTGCTTTTGTGTCTTTCTTTACAGACGGTGCGTCATGGTTTCCCTTACCAGCCCACCGCCTTGGCGTTTGACCCCGTGCAAAAGATCCTGTCCATCGGCTCCAGATCAGGCGGTGTACGGATGTATCCTTCAGCCCTCATCATGGCATGTTCTCCATTCCTCTTTCTGGAGACACACTACAGAACCATACTTATGTAAATGAATAGTGTTATTAAGGTAGTGAAAATACATTGCAAGACCTTTGTGACATTAATTATTGTACATTATGAAAAATAACACTGAAATACAATACACAGCAAACATTAGGTTATTTATCTCTTTTCTTTTAATTAATCCATGGGCTATGTCATTATTACTAAAATGAATTTACTCCTACACGACCAGGTGGCCTTGCTACAGTATACTGTATCTCCAAGAAGTGGCCTCCATCCTTTACCATCCCCCCCTGCCTTTATCCTCTAAATCTCATCCCTCGTTCACCCTTGTCATTTCGTGTCATTTGGTTGTCATGTTGCAAACTCAGAACTGTCCATCCAGTGGTTTATCCCCAGGGTCACCCAGTCACAGGCATGGAAACGGACATGTGAGTGCAACCCAGGTAGGAGATTACACCCTCATAAATACCCAGGGTTCCCAGTGTGCCTTCAGGCAACCAACAGCCAAGGCAGTAAACAATTATTGATACGGCAGCTGCACTGCTGGCCCTGCTGAGGTAATAGATGCACAGGCAGGGCGATTTCTCTGCTCAGAGAAACAGAGATGAGATAGTAATAGAAGGAGATGTGGCATTCTTTGAACATTTAAAGGGGGCAAAGAAATGGGGAAAAGGAGGTGGAATGCTGAGGACGGCAGAGGTGCACAGTGGTGTCACAGGGAATAGCTGATGAAAAGAGAAATGTGACGTGATTGTCTGATTAGCTGAGGCAGATTTAGATGTTTAAAAACCTGTATCTCTCAATCACTCTTAATCCATCTCTCTTCTCTATATTTCCCTAATGAATGCCTGATTTTGAGGCTTGGCTGATATTTCACCTGGATGGAAGTCCTTGACTGACTTAGCTTCTGTATTGTCATTCTGCTCACACCTCTGCTCCCCTGTGACCTGTCAGTGACTCTCTCTCCCTCTCTCTTTCTCCCCCTCCCTCTTTCCCTCTCTCAATTACATGCTCTCAAATACAAATACTTCACTGTTTTGCTGTTTCTCATCCTGCTCTGTCTAGAGAATGCTTTTTTTCTCCCTCCTTTCTTTTATTCGATTCACCCTTCGTCTGTCCTTCACAGCCTGTATGAAGGTTTTATTCTTCTCAAGCCTTTGAACGTCTGCATTTCATCTGCTCTCCTGGTCTCTTTGGGTTTTTTTTTTTCACCTGTTGTTTTTAAAATGCATTTCCCCTGTATGTTCATTTCTTTGAGTGAGAGTCACAGCATGCGTTTCCTAGTTCTAGTACGTCTTAATTGCTAAAATAGTGAGTCCTGTGGTCTGGTTTCATTCTGCATTAACAATGCATTAGTACTGTACACATATCATACTGTATTTTACTCTGTCTCGCAAAGCTGACTGTCTTTTTCTTTTTGGTTTGTCTGCGGCCTGACAGCATAGTTGCTGCCTTCTGCTACAACACACATTGCTGAAAAAAAATAATTCTCTTCTCTTAAGAAGCCCATATTGATCTCCAGTGGCTCAAAGTTAAGCGTTCAAATGGCGCTATTGATCTTGTGTAGGTCTCCGGTTATGTGGGTCTATGTGGGTGGTTTGTTTCACAACTGTGTGGTGAGTAGGCATGTGTGTGTGTGTGCTTGAATATGTGTGTGTGTGTGTGTGTGTGTGTGTGTGTGTGTGTGTGTGTGTGTGTGTGTGTGTGTGTGTGTGTGTGTGTGTGTGTGTGTGTGTGTGTGTGTGTGTGTGTTATGTGTGCTTGTGTATGTTAGAATATATAAATTTGTTGTTTGCTTTTGCTACAAAAAATGTTTCAATTTCACACATGCAACCAAAAAGACAAAGATGTTGTTTTTTCAGATAAGTGTTCATGTACGCACTGTACTGTATCTTGGATATCTGCTCCATCTAAGATACTTGCCATGAAGTGAACTACAAACAACTTCTCAGAGACAGAATCTATCGGATTAGAATCTGTATTGAAGCTAAACATGTTTTCCAAACAGACATAAGGATTATCAACTTTCTTTCATGATAGAATTGATTAGGTTAATCCTCGCTTTAAAGCTTCAAACAAGTGGACTTTGGCACAGTGAGTAGTGCTGTTACCTCAGAGCAAGAAGGTTTTGGGTTCAGTCCCTTTCCGTGTGGAGTTCGCATGCCCTTCCCGTGTGGCATGGGTTCTGTCCGGGTTCTCTGGATTCCTCTCACCTCTGAAAGCATGCAGTTTGGGTGAAATGTTCTATCCAAAACTGTCAGTTGGTATGAGTGCGTTTCTGAGTGGTTGTTTGTTTGCAGCCATGCGATGAGCTGGCGTCTCATCTGGGGTGTACCCCATCTCTTGTCTATCGCCAGCTAGGATAGGCTCCAGCATAAAAAGTGACCCATATGTCGGATAAGCGGCCGAAGACGAGATGATAAATAAATGAAAACTGCTACTTAGGGAATACCAGCAGATTTTACGTCATTCAATCACATTGTTTTTGTATTTGTTTTGTAAATATGTGTATGCGATGTTTAGTCTGTCGCGTGTTTGGTGTCTAAGACTGGCAGAAGCATGATATACTGTATTTCCCAATTTTGCAGACAGCGGTGGTGGCAGCTGATTGATCTTTGAGGATTGGGTAGCAATGGGGAGGTGGAGGGTCCTTTAAACAGCAGCAAATCCTTTTTTCTTCAAGTTTGACAAATCCAGTATGATGCCAAATCATGTTATTGTATTTTGTGGAGCACAAAAGGTACAGTACATAGACATAGTGACTTTTTCTCCAATGTTGATCAAATGTGATTAAATGTCCCATATTTAATATTTAATAGA
Source organism: Antennarius striatus (assembly GCF_040054535.1). Classification (NCBI taxonomy): domain Eukaryota; kingdom Metazoa; phylum Chordata; class Actinopteri; order Lophiiformes; family Antennariidae; genus Antennarius; species Antennarius striatus. The sequence continues at coordinate 7,201,221 of NC_090787.1, forward strand.
AACAGCTTTGACAATCACAGTAGGACAGGTGCTGCTATGGTGAAAGATGCATAGTGACAATGTTGTCAGGGTTGGTGCAGTGGGTTGGCAATGAGGCTGTCTGCAGTAGACTCCTCGAACACTCCTTTCTCTGCCTTTCATTCTATTAGAGATAAACTGAAATATAGTTCAATGACAGCAAATATTGCAGGAAAAGCATACAACAGGCATGCTCGTATGTATGTTTGTTCATGCATGTCTTTGTGTCCAAACCTGTGTGTTTGCTCACGGTGTGCGTCCGTGTCTAGCTGTTTCAATACTGTGAGGACACTTGTGCACAAATTTAAACACGCTGATGTGCAGCACGTGTCTTATATTGGTGTTGGCTTGTATTTTTAGGAGCATTTTTAGGCGCAATGGGGCTCAGCGGTAAAGCGGGCGTTCTTAATTTCCCTTCGGGGATCAAACCAGTATATAAAATTAAAATTAAAAATAAAAACAAAATCAAAAATGGATATAGCTTCAGGACAGCATTCAGGGAATAGAATTGAGACCAACATTCACTTCTCATAACATCCAATCAGGTCGGAGAAAGAAAAAAAACGACAAGTGGAAAAACTTGATGAAGCTCGGAAACAGGCTCGGCAACACACACAGGACAATCAACATGTATCATGTGTAACTCTAGCAGTGACACTATAAATCACCACCAGCTTCACTTTTTCACATTCTCATACATTTATCAATATTTTCTGGTTTGTTTTATGTTGCCAAGGTGACTAGAATTTTTACATTTAAGAATGTACACACAAGAGTACTTACATTTAATTTCTTCCTGGAAATAAGAAAATGAATGATCACATATCCAAAACTGAAGGAGACTTTAATTTTTGGGATAAATTCTCTCGTCAGGAGCCTTATGTTTTAACTCAGTGACCAGCAGCAAGAAATAGTGGACAACAGGAAGTCACTGTGCAAACACACAGCTACTCTTACAGTCCCTCACAGATCTTGGTGCGTGCGTGCATGTGTGTGTGCGTGGTGACAGGACAGCCTTCAGTACCAGTCAGACAAACAATACCATACCAGACAGTCATCAATTAAGCATTCAGTGTTGTCACACTGTGCCACTGGTGCTGCTGACTGTGCAAACAGGTTGAAAACATAATGATTTCTTTTTGCTTCGCTTTGACAAACGATGGACAGCGCCACAATCAGATGCTGCCCGGATCAAGAGCAGTGGGTGTTTTGCATGCGCTGCTCTCTAATTATATATCTCACCACTGTTAATAGAAACTCTGCTTCCAAACTCGAGCTCAATAACACAACCTATGCCAAGGATGTGAACGCACACACATTATCCCATCTGGACAGGTACAGTCCCACCCAGCAACTCACTTGGTGTTTATCGAATTAGTTGTAATATGATTTGCAGCCCTCTATTTGTAAACCAGAGTAATGGTAGTTTTTACTGGCGCCAAAGGTTAGACGAGCTGTTTGGGTGGTGGGACAGAAAAGGAATGAAGCACCAAGATTAAGCTGCTGAAGACCAGGCACTGACTGCACTCAATCCTTACTTTACCCTTATAGGGTGAGCGATGGTGAAGTTAATAGTTCTGGCATCCACCCCTACACCGTGCACCGAAGGAGAAAAGTAATATGGATATAGCAGTTCAGGTGCAGTGACTGTAAACCTATATTAAAATACAGCAGTTAATTGTTGATTAATCTTTATATTTATTTTTAACTCAGTCATTTATCGTGTCTGCTGTCATAAAGGGAAAAAGGGGCATTGAAAGCTCCCAAAGACCAACCATGCAGAAATAATTGTGAAACCCACATGAAGTTGACTCTTAATATTTAAATTACTTAACATTTTCTTTCCTTAACTCAAATATGTAATCAAACCAACATGTTTAATTTTCCAAAGTTTATTTCTTTCACGGTTCCTATTTCTTTGGCTACCCAACATAACATGCTTTTACTGATATTCTGTAAAACACAAAGGGGAGATGATTGCTGCTTGTAACTAATGGTGTGGTTCTTTTACCATTTTAATATAATGCAAAGCTTTTTTTTTTTGTGCAAAAATTAGGTCACATGAACATGTGTTGGCGTGTCCTAATTGACCATGGATATTCTTTAATTTTGTTCCACGTTGGTTCATCTTTTTTCCTCACTATGAAATCTCATTTATTTTATTTATCATCCTACTATCATGGATATCATGTTTCCTTAACACGTAGGCACCTATAACCTAAATCCACCGTACTGCTCTTATCTCACGTCTTTTTGTCCATCCCTCAGTAAATTTGTCCTCAACCTCTCTACATTCTCTGTTAATACTGCTCACTGTGGATTGGATGGCTGTCTGATTAGATTTTCCTTTTCTATGATACGGAAAAAGACAAATTTTCCTTTTCCTTTTTTCTCTTGTCACTTAGGATGTTTTTTCTATTTTGCTTTTCTATCTTCCAGTATATTCTGTCAGAACAAAAAACCCTCCCCCTTTAGTTGAATCCATCGCCGTCTTGCGAGTATGTTGATGTGATTTATCCAGTTCACTTCTCCTGGCCACAGCTCATCTTATGAACAACAACAACACACACACACACACACACACACACACACACACACACACACACACACACACACACACACACACACACACACACACACACACACACACACACACACACACACACACACACACACACACACACACACACACAACTGTTATTCACTTTTGAATAGGAGGGAGAAAAAGTTAGATAACATGTTTATGGAGAAAAACAATGACAAGATTCAATATACACATGCATTTCTGAACTCTTATTGTCATATTGCTTCAATTACTGTCAGAACAATCAGGATTGATTGCTTTCATTTGTGATTGTTTCACTTTAATTGCTCTAAATCCATCAGACCAATGTGTGTCCGTGAAGGACCCATCATATTTTCCAACTGTTTACTTTCTCGAGCATCCAGAATTACAAAAGACTTTGTTTTTGTGATGTAATATAAAGCCTTTGATTTACTCTCAAACTGAATAATGCACTGCCCTTGGCTGGTGGATGTTCTCCTTGATGTGTCATTCATTTTTAGTAGTGGTATTAAAAACAGATTTGGAAAAAAATGACTTTTATATCATCTTTAGCCACTGTATGGCAACTGGAGGAGAAGAGACTCATTATCTTTTATTGTGATGCAAAATAGGACACTCAATGTGTTCATATTGTGGAAAATGTCTTCCTGTTAGCATTTATGTTCCATATAACCTTGCACATATAGGACTGCAAACATTTAATTTCATGCTAATCTGTCATCTTGTCATTCCTTCTGATGTGCAGATATTATATTTGGGGTTATATTTGAAGTAAGGTTTTGCATTATGAATTCACTCAAAGCAATTCTTCATCCTTCTCCGTTGTATCCTTCTGGTATTCACTGTTTGCCCTCTTGTCCATCCAATCTGTAAGGAATGGAGAGGGAACTGAGGTATGAAAGGTCAGCTGCCTATTAATAGCAGCACTTACGAAATACCAATGGTAGCCATTTACAGACCATTCATTGCCAAATAATACATTGCTATCACTGTCGATATACTATACAGTATCATAGTCACGTTTTCCATTTATCTCTCAAGTCAGAGAACACTTGCGGATAAGATGCGCTGACTTGTACCAATCATACACAGAGAAGGGAATCACAGAAGAAATGATAATTAACTTCACAGAAATCAGAATCAAAATTGGTATTTTAAATCTCACTTCATCAACCAAGCAAACAAGATGAAACGTAAACACCATCTTCGCATCCACTATGCCATATGAGAGCATTTCCCTCTCAGCTGATTAACAGCAGGTCCATGAACCAGCTGCAGCCTCTAATTGGATTGAGGCACATTGTCAACCTGCAATTACGCACAGCAGATCTATCGGCTAGATTTCTTCGACCAGCTCCAGACTGTTGCAGAATAACCTCACATCTGTCATTTGTCAGCATCATTCCACATAGAACCACAATTAAGACATCCACGTTGATAAATTTATATATCCATGAACAAATGGTGAACAATAAATATATGGTATATATTTTCCCAATAATAATGTGTAACCGAAGAAGATTTCAACAATATTGGGTGTTTATTTGTAATTAACTCTCCTCATATAAACTTCATACACCCCTGAATTCAACATTTTACCCTGACTTCCACATTTTTGTGCCTCTGGCTTCCTGAAAATGTTGCTTTTTGTGTAGTGATTATATCTCATCAGGTTTCAGAGATGTGTATCTCAAAAAGGTATCCAGTGCGCCGTCGTTCCTCGCGGTTAATATGTTCCAGGAACCACACGCGAATAATGAATTCCGCGATAGAATGACAAACTATCTTGTTATCTACAAAAGGTCAGCATCTCATTTTCATCCCCTTTGCCGCCCGAATTGCGTGCTTTTTCTGTCATCTTTCTATCTGTAACGGTTGTGAAGATAGGTGGACGGACAGACGGACGGACGAACACACAAACACTGACAATTACAATACATCACCGGGATGTAATCAGCTGGTAGCATCTGGTAGTTGCTCTCCACAGGTCAGTGCTAAGTACTGCTCTGCATGAATTCAAATGTTTGTGATATGATTAAATGAGCCGAGGCCGTCTGTCATCATAATATATAGGCCCTGTTATAAGTTTGGATCAAATGGTGCAAACTCGTTAGCTTACTCAGGCGTCAACTCATTGACAACAACAAGGCTGTCGGACTGGCTGAATAAGATCTGTGCGGAGTTGGCATGTTTGTCAGTGGCTCTGTGGTGCACTGGCGTTGTGCCCGGAGTGTCTCCCACCTCAAGCCCTATGCCACCTGAGAGAGGCTCTAGCTCTCCGTGACCCGCTAATTCAGATGAAGCGGCAGAAAATGAATGAATCCCACTTAATTCCCTGTGAATATAATACATTTGAGAAATACAATCAGCGAACAATTGATAAATATGTGGAAAGTTTTATTACATCTTTAATTTAATAATATGTGTGTGTGTGTGCAAAATTTTTCTTTTGCTTATTTGTGAATCCTTGCAGATTTAAAAAAAAATAGTATTGCTGCTAAAAGCCCTACCTATGATGTATGGTATGCAACTAAATATTAGTATTGTCATATGTATAATACATACTGTAATTATGCTTTCTGAGTTTTCTGACCAGAAGGCAGCAGTGATCATTTTTCCACCACAGGTACCAAGACAGATCTTAAACAATCATTTTTAGATATGGGTTTTTTTTGTCTCTGATGGCGTTCATGGTGTTTCACTCCGTTGTTGTGACTTTGGTCATGCATGTGACAGCTCCACATGTCGCATGCGTTGTTTCACATAAATGAATGTTGACAGCTAATGTCAGTAGACTTTTAGAACTAACCCTACCCAGTAAGCCCGTAGCATGCTATTTTTATGATGCCCTCAGCTGAGGTTTAAATATCATACAGTTCTGTCTTTGGGGAAAACTCTGTTATTCAATCCAATTTATTTGTATAATTTTAATATTTATGCTGTTTGTCACAATATCATTGTTTAAATTAGTTTTATTTTAGTGGGAATTAATTAAATGTAGCCCTGGTCTGACTGCATGGCCGTCATGGCGTTATCACGAACAGCAAAGAAATGTAATTAGCTGTGCTGCCAGTGCAATGGTACATGTAATCTTTAAATGTTTAATTAGACCAGATTACATGTCTCTTTGAATTATATGATATGGCATTTGGTGGTGTTTCTGTGTTTGCACAGACCTTGTAGATTTGCCACTGTGTCATCATATGTTGACATGTTACATAATGCACAACTCACTTCGTTGGAGTCAGAGTGTAGGAAGGGAATGTGGTAAAGCCAGCCTGCCCTTAACACTAAAATGTGTTAATTTTCATCTAGTATATTCTAGTTTATTTTTGATCCATATGGCCAGCACCTCCCCAAACAGCTGTTTGTTCTACATGGCCCAACTTGAACATTTGAATGCTGCTATGCCAGCTATGCTTCACAATTGTTTTCACTTTGTGCCAGTTTTTTATTAGCATATACTGTATGTGCATTTTATTTGGCTTAAAAAAGACACACAAAGTACCTGATCTTTAATTATTTATTTAAATTCAAGTCAAACAAATGCATGTAATACATCTTCTATAATAAATCTTTTAAAAGATTCCCACCTGGTGTCACCGTTTTGGTGATCATTTTATAGGGAGGTGAAAGGGACGGAGCACACCACTGTGACAGGAGTGGTTGATTTTTGTTAAATGTATATGTTTTTGTCACAAATGGTGAGGTTGCTGAATTTAAACATACTGCTTACAGCAGGTGGTGGAATTGTGTGCCAACTTCTTTTAAAATGTTTTTTCTTTTTGTCACCAAAAACATGGGCGAGTTTGGGTTATGTTCCTTTGATAGGGCAGTTGGTGATTACCAACACTATAAAGGCCTAAAGCGTTTTGAGGATTTTGTCTGAATCAGCTCAAGGTGGAGGATGGGCTGCTGACGTCACATGGTCTTTTTGTTGAACTTTTTGACAGTTTTGCCTGCAATCTTTTGGTTTGCTCATTTCAGTACACCTGGCCCTCATCAAACAAACTCATTTACAAGGAATGCATTTATTTAGTTGATTTAGAGTCTGACTCATTAGGGACGCAGAATCATATGGTGATATCACGTGGAAAACAGTTTGCATAACAATGGCATGGACAAGAGATGGTATTGATAAGTTAAGATGTAATACGAATAACAATGCCTAGAATCATCAGCATCTGCTATACATTGTATTGATTTGTGATACGCCCAAAACATTTTTACATTTTAAGAGGATCAAAATGTTCATATTTTTGTCATGTTGTTTGCACAAAAATTACAAGTTTAATGTGTTATATGACTTTTATATATGTATATATACAGTACTTTCACCCAAGACCTAGTGGACTGAGCTACTGCCGCCCCTGGAAGAGAGCGATGTAAGATTTAATTGACATTACACTGTGATGTTATAAAAAAATAACTGAAGATGATTGTGAGTCAGCATATCTGACTGTAATAGGCATCAAGCCATAAATTGTCATTGGATGTATTGTGTAATTTATAGTGAGCCAAATCAGTGAGCAAGAGCACCTTCTGGGTTTAGTGAATTTTTCTTCTGATGTAATGTGTAATGAAGCAGCCAAAGTTTATTGACTAGAGTCTCTGAAAAGGACATTTCAACCAGGGTATCTGTCAAATGCAATTCCATAAATTTGAATACATCAAAGCACTGTGTGTGTCAATTTCCATATAAAATACATGTCATGAAACAGAACAGAGGCTCACTTCAAACCAACATTGCAAATTCCTGATCAATAGCAAATTTGTGTTTCTCAAATCATTTACAATGGAGGGCACAAAGGATCCAACACCTTGTGCTTTCATAAGTCAAGGCCTGCAGGTTTTGCTGTTGCATATTCATTTTGTGTTCTTCAACTTGATAAATTGCAATCAGAGAATGTGGGACTCTAAGGTGTATAATTTGTTGCTAGTTTACAGACAGCCTGTTCAGTGTTATTTGAGAGGATCTTATATTCCAGTCTGGTTTTGTGACGTTGTCATGGAAACGTTAAGACGTTTCACATGGACAACCTCGATACACTTGACCATCTGTTTCATTTATTGCATAGAAATTACTTATTGGAAACCATACACAGCAGCTATTGGTTTACAGTCACAGTAAATGAACCAATACTCCATTTCTACAATATTGACACCTATCTAAATGTGAATGCTCAGGTACAGGATGTTCAAGTGACCCTTTTTTATGTTTACTTAGTCACAAAGATGACAAATAGGTATCAAAAATAGATATCAAAACAGCAGATGATCCTTCAGTTTATTTTCCAAGGACATACCCTCCAACATACAATGTTGCTTGTCACAGTCTAGTTGAAGAGTATACAAAAGATTAGTCCTTGGTGAGCAGAGAAGCAGTGCTGCGATTGTCATCGCAGTGCAACAAGGTGAAACAGTGCAGCATAGCCCATCACATCTCATTAATTCATCCCGTCTATCATCAACAACAGACTCCAGCCAAAGGGCTTACTAGTGCCAGCTGCCTCCCTTGTTAATTTGATTCCTCACCTCATGGCTGGGGGATCGAGCAGTCATCCACTGAGCTGTCCTGCTTTTTTGTCTAGACATCTGCTTGTAAAGACAAGAGGACTTTTACTGTTTGGGTTTAAAAAAAATTAATAGTCAGGTCAAACCTGTGTGTGTTTCAATGATCTGACCAGCTGGACTACAGGTGTTACAATTGAATAAAGTTTTTCATTACCTTTGTAGAAGGAAAAGGAATGGCAGGAGATAGAGATGAGACGGTCTAAAACCTTGCCATGTACTGGGTGAGATTTTACAATCTTAAAATGCAAATCATGGCATTATAAATAAATGTCATATCCTGAAATCTACCCGTGTGATTTCACAACACACCTTTAAATATAAAACAATTTATTCATATATTTAAAATAATTTAAATATTTTGAATATTAAACCTTGCTCTTCAAAACCTCTGACTTGACAATGCTCTTTTGTTAGTAGCTATGACTAATAGAACATTTGGTTTAACATGGTTGATGAGTGAGATGGTTAGTTAAAAAATGCATTTGATTTGAATGGACAAATGTATGTATATCCTCATTTTACTGAACTGCCCTCCTGTAATTTGTGACGGGATTCTTACATTTTAGTGTGGTTTGTTTGAAATATTGTTTTTGTGATCAACCTACTTCCACATTAGAGGTTGCTTCCCTCTGTGGAATTAACTCTTCCTCCTTGGAGCCAGCGGCAATGTTTTTTTGGCTTTCTGCCATACTGGTTGTTGCTGCGTAACAGAGTGACATTGGTCATATTATTAGCAAGTGAGAATACAGTAGTGTCTTGAGATATGAGTGTAATTTGTTTTATGACTGAGCTCATAAGTCAAACTCTTAACCCAAGGGAAATTTCCCCATTTAAAATTACTAAAATCATCTTAATCCCTTCTAGCCTTGTAAAAAAGCCCCAAATACTATAAATTATCAATTTTATTATCATACCTGGCAGATTTTTCTGATTGCGGGTTATTTTCAGAATCTAACTACCGCAATTAACACGTTACCACTGTATATAAAGTTTGTAAACAAGGATAAAGTATGAAAAGAAATGTAAAAGTTGTGAGAGCACACAAGTTAAGTCTTTACTCCGTGAACGAGAACAGGTTTCAGTCTCAGCTGATGTTGTATCCATCTGCCAACTGGAGGGTGGTGTCTGAAGAATGACTCGCTTGTATATTGAGCAAAAATATGGACAAAGCGATGGTTCATAACTCAAAAAACTTGTATGACGAGTTTCTTGTATGTCAAGGTACTGCTGTCTGTGTCATGCTGTTTTTTTGATTTTCAGTATAATAATTAAATATTCTGAGCCTTCCTCTATCTGCTGTGTTTTTCTGCGCTGGTCAGGTTGTCAGGACTGCTAACTGCTGTGCCGTTCTCGGGCTGAACCGTGGTGAGAAAGCTGTCTGTGACGCTCGCCAGAGCTCATGCTGTTAGAAATACATGACACCTAATGGAAAAGATCTGCCAACGGCTGAGCTTATATGTGTCTGTATGTGACTGCGTACAGAGAGCAACAGCTGCACTACGATTACAAATGGTAGTGTCTTTATTAACAAACTGTACAATTGAATAACAATATAATATCAGATTAATACTGCTATCAGTACTACTACTACTAATAATAATAGTTGTGTTTCTTGGTAACTGCATTAATTAGACAAAAATATGTAGGGAAGGAGAAGAGGAGCGGAGATAAATTCAGGTTATCATGGGATGTCCATCATGCTAGCTAGAGCTCCATGGCAACTCTAGCTAAGGAATAGCTTAGACCACAAAAATAAAGCTTGAAGCCTATTCATACAAGTTAGAGAGGGTGTCTGCCACCTGGACCACGACTGAAGGAAGGTAGGCCACCAGGGGAGCGTGATGACTGGACTTGATTCTGGATTTTACAGCCTGTGCTGAAGATCAAATGTGAGTGAAATATGTTTCTTTTATATTAGTTATGGTTTGTCTGCCAATAAGCAATAAAGACAGTCTGGCAAAAAAAAAATCGACTCTTGTGGCCAGGTTAAATTACTCAGCATTCTAAAACAGTTTTCATATATGTATAGTTTTTATAACATTTTACATTACAGACTTAAACATGCTCTACAACCCTGTACTCCTCTCTTTACCATCTGTGTACTTGAGACTAAAGCATGTGCTGCCTTCTGAATAAGTGATATTCGTGACTTGAAAACAGACCATCTTTTATGGTGCTCATGCTTCAGAGCAGAGTGCAGATTTGCACAAACACTTAGCGATTGCTGCAGTTTCTCCACGCTTCCTTATCTCATGATTGTCCTGATAGGTGGCTATTTCATCTGCTCTTCTGGCCCTCTGGAAGATAAAGATGAAGATGAATGATAAAAAGGGCAGGTCAGGGAGAAACAAATTTCCAACAAAAGATAAAAAGATTTTACGGTGTCAGGCTGTGAAACAGTGAGATGAAGAAACATGAAACTCATAAGAGAGAATAGGGGGGTGGTGGTGGTTGGGATGGACGCAGGTGGACAGCATCGGTGAGAAAATGAACTGTGTTCAAAGTGAGAGTGAATTTTTTTCTCAATGGAAATTTTTGTGCTCTGCTATGTAGTTGACTGAAGACATTGAAGATGATGATTGTGAGCACATAACACAGGAGAACCATGGCGCATGTAAATATTGATCTACTTGTTTCTTCTTAACCTCCTGTTTCCTGAATTAGCTTTTCTGCCAGTCATTTTCCATCACGGCACCGTGTCTCTCCATGAATACCAAATAAAAGTCTGTGGTATCGTCTCCAAAGCATAGTACACCTCTTGTCCATGATCCTCACATAGCTGTTGGAGATGGGAATGTCTGTTGCAGTAAGCTTCTCTCTTCACATGTTGGGGTGACACCCACCTGTGTAAATATGACCTGTTTTCACTCAATTTTGTTCCTCACCCCTCACTCCTTCCCTCGTATTTCTCTCCATCTAAATAGGATATTGGCTCTCTGGCTGTTCTGAACATTTCTGGTTCCTAGGGTGAATGAGTCAATCCTCATTACAACAGCATTCTAATCTCTTCAGCAGTACCGCCTGCAACTTTACAGAGACTGTAACATACTGTATGACACTGTGAAAAGCTCAGAGTTGCTTTTGAGATTTATGTGTAACCGTACATTCAGAGCCTGCCTGTGGGTGAGGAAAAAAAAAATGAAACAAGCGAGGGGTTGGAAGGGGTTGTTGCAGGCTGTTTTGGAAAGGATGCTTGCCTCAAAGAGTGAGCAGGCGATTTGAAGTAGGTGTGCATACGTGTGAACGCGAGGGTGAATGCAAAGATGCCTGCAACGAGAGGAGGAGAGAAGGAGGATGGAAAGAGATAGATTTTTTTGGCTGCATTACAAACTTGGGCTGATTTATCTTCCCACATTGTGACTCACCATTTGTCAATCGTACAGTTTACAAAGCAGCTACTAAAAGACACAGGGAAAGAGATATAAAGAGAAGGGGGGGGGGGGGGGGGGCTAGGAAAGAGAAAGAGAAAAAGCAGTGAGTGAAATGCCCAGATGAAGATTTCAGATGAGAATGTAGAAAGTAGGGCATTAATTTTTTGTCACGCTGTAGCCTGTAAAAAAATATAATTTTAATAAAAAAGCAGTAACTCTGGATTTTGGTTGGGGATTAGATAGCAGTTAGAGGAAATCAAACTGTATACTTGATAGCTGGTTTCAGGTATCCCAATCCCAGCGTGTCTAAATCTGTTGCATCAAGGTGAACATCTTTCAACATCAAATTATATTGTGAGTTTGTACTAATTTCTGATTGGATGGCAGCAGCATAAGACCTTCTTTTCATTGTAGCTCGCTGAAGAATGTGCTCATACAGCTGTCATTGTGTCGATCCAAGAGCTGAGTGTTAGGATTTACACATAGAATAGTGTAACCTTGTCAAACAAAACTGCTTGAAGTGCGTGTGTGTGTATATGTGTGTGGGAGGACTGCAGTGTTTGAGCTGTTGCCTTAAGCAGTCACCATCGTGTGACTAATAACGTGCTGCACATATCTGGCAAAGATTGCACTTGTGTTTGGTATGTTTTATAAGTACACAGAAGGCATCGGAGGTTCATGCTTGTGCATATGTTAATTAATATGCACTCAAAACATCAAGGCCTGTTTGAATGTGAGCAGTCATGGAGAAGCTTATTTCCTCCATTAATCATGTTTTTCTATGACTGAGTAACATTCACACACTTAAACCATTATGAACTTTTCCGGTTCCACTCGGCGTCTCACATCTAACTCTTAAAAGTGTGTGAAAAGCACCACAGTGCACCAAAAGAACCGCATGGCTGCTGCCTCATGATGGCATCTTATAAACAGATCATTTGACTCATTCTGGCAGGGCTGTGTAGCTCATTTGTGCATGCAAAATTATCCTTCTGTCTCAATAAAATTGAGGGCCAAATTAAAAAAAAAAAAGAAGTAAATTTATGCACAGATAAAAGTCGAGAACAGGTTGTCTTGTGTCGCTAGAGGCACACATGGCGACAACAACAAACCATACAGTTACAAATCAATTAAGCCAAATGTGAGTATGTACTGCATTTTGAGCTGAAGAAAAAAAAATACGATGGAAATTAAATTTAAATTGCTTTTTTATACTCTAAGGCATAGCCCAAATGACACTGGACAGGTGTGCAGAGAAATAAAGATGGTGCATACACATAATTGAACAGAGGAAAACAATATCTGACAAGCTCAGTAACTGTCTGAGCTCCCGCATCAGACGACATGCATGACTAATAGCATGAGTGGCACATACAGCTTTCTCACTGCTGTTTGGCCATGGAACAGCGTTGCAGTCAGCGTTCCTGACAACCCGACAAGTACAAAGACACTGCAGATAGGGGAAAGGAGTCCATGATAATTACAAAATCATTTTCCATTTGATTTCTATGTTTTAATCTATTTGAGTTCCACAAAAAGCGATGACGCAAAGAAAAACATTGGCACTGTCTTCACGAAGGAAGCGTTAATTTCAAAGAGGGAGAAGACCTCGGTAATGCAGAAACGGGTTCTTTCAAAAGCTCTTAGTGCTCACTCATTTGTGCCTTTGCAGGCAATGATGATGAATATATTCACATTCTTACCTGGTTTCAGAAAACTTTTTTTTGGTCTTATACAGCATTGTTTGACACCACAGCACAATACTATTCCTCTCTTCTACAAATACTACCTATATTAAAGGTTCCTGACCCATACACAGCATGTAGTGCAATAAACATATATTTAATTCTGTACTTAAGACTGAAACTATTTGAGAACAATTAGCAAATTCAAACCCAATCTCAAATGTTCTCCTTAAATAATTTAATATGAGCTCTGGCTTCACATACATTCAAACAAACACATGAAAACAGATAAGTTACCATGTCCAAACTGAACAGCATGGCTGAATGTCTATATACACAAAAGAGAATAAGCAACACCCTTCACATCTTCTTCAGTACATCCCTCTGCCTTTTTTTTCGTTCCCTGTTTCGCAGGTACTGTCAAACCAGGTTTTGTCTTCCTGCAGAAAACTTTCTTGCATAGTCACCGAGGCATTAGGTAAGGCAAAGAGGCAGGTTTAGGTGGTTATGACTTGTAATGGTGGTGCTGGCTTCTATAAAAAGCCTGGAGGCAGCTGAATCGATATCTCCTGTTGTCAAATTGTGCTTCACCCACAGAAAGCGATACAGCCTCTTGAGTTTCTAGAGGCTGTGTTGTCTAAGCTGTGTATTTCCTGTGTGATTGTATGTGATTCTTAAATGGCCAGTGTGGATGCAGTGGACATTTAATTAAACGCCACTATGACCCCCCAAATCCACTCCCCCTCCCCGAGTTGATCTTATGGAAAGGGGGAGGGACATACGAGGAAATAGAAAATATAGGTTCATGAGTAAAGAAATAAAGGTTTTAATAATTCACTCTTTCATCATTTTTATGTCAACCGTAAACAGAAAATTATACACCAACATACTGTAACCCTGCAGCAGACTTCAGCGGTTCAGGCAGTTCAAGGACATTTACAGGGTGGAACTTTACAGTCACCAGTGGAAGCGGCTGCGGTGGATATACTGCAGCTCTGATTTATTTACTAGGAGGTGAAGGAGCATGTCCATTCATTTATAAAACTAGGAAAATCAATGAATCCTGCATAAAATACCACAGAAATTGTCCTTGTTTGGCTTTTTTGTCCAATGTTTTTATGGCTTTATTGTAAAGATACCTTTTGGATTAATTGCAGTGGTAAGCTAAGTGATAAAGTAGCCAATTCTTTTGACAGTTAAGATTGTCATTTAATTTTAAAAACTGTAAAACATTTAGTGTTTTAAAATTCATTTTTATGTATCAAATGCCTTTTTAACACAAGAACACTGCATCTATTTTTACAGAAAGTTTACTGATTCCTCAGTAAAAGCAGCTCAGTCTTGCTTTTCATAGACCTAGAAAATGCATTTCACTCATAATTCATTGCTAAAATATTTTGAATGTAGATGCACAGGCTTCTTCGAGTGTTGGCAGAGTAAAAATATGGTCTCTAAATTAATGTGTATCATCAAATTGCTATCTATTTTTTGTGATGAGAGCCAAAATAAATTTTCCCCAGGGTTAGCTTTGCTAGGAAAGATGGTTTATTACGGGTTCACATCAGGAGCAGCAAACCATGTCTGACCATCTGCGCTTTTTACAGGAGCTGCTTTTTTAAAAATCTGTCTTGTTTGTCTACTTAGTGGCATTCATAGCGGAAGGGGCAGATATCACAGGTTGTATGTTAACTACTGTCAAAATCCAAGTACAGTTTAAGGAACAAAAAGACTCCACTCATGATGAAAATCGTGACACGCACTGGCTTCATAATATTTAAATTGAGCTGTTATACAAATTCTGCGTGGAAACACATACATTTAATTAAAGGCTTTCCATTCCTTCAGCTGTACTTTATGCATGCAAGAACAGCTGCATATGACCATTAATAAGACATTAGCATTCTAAAACCTCATTGGCTGTTCTATGCTTTGGTTCCATTTGGCATCTTCACACTAGTGCAAATAATGTGCTAATTAGAGGCTGCTGATTATCTTGTCTTTATTTGTGAAACTAGTCACAAATATTATTTTACTTTTCAATTCTACTGACGCTGTTCTCCAATGGATGCAGTATTGTAAACAATAAAAAACAAAAAAATGCTGAAAATGTCAGGTCAGTTAAATGAAAACAGCAAACGGGCATTCAATAACATCGATGGAAGGATTTTGTTCTGTAGATTTATGTGCAAACAATTTAAACCTGGGCTGGACATACAGGGGCTCTGATGTTCTAATGCAGACCATTCACATGTCAGTTATTCTTCTCCTTCCTGAAAACCCTTCTTTTTTAAAATATACATGTCACTTTTTTCCCCATCAACTATAGCACTTTGTATTGTTATTAGCCACAATGTTTAACTGTGTTCCTTTCAAGAAGTGCTGATTTTCACACTTGTCATGTACAGAAATACTTGAAATCTGGTATTTATCTCACTAAATCTATTCGAACGTCAGACTGACACCTGGAGTTTGCTGACCTGTAAGAATCTCTATTACAGACTTGTTTCGCGCTCCTGGACGTCCAATTAAACTACACAAATCATGCGTTGTGAAGGTTAATTACACACTGAGCTCCTCATTTAAATGCAGCCAGCAGAGTACAAAAGACACTGGAAACGCACATGTGTCTGTAATTGCTTATGCACAACAATCCTTTCTGGAAATATGTCCAAAAATTAGGCATTCATTTTGCAATGATAGCATCAACACTACTTCTACTACTACTACTACTGGTACTATTACTACCACAGTACTACTATAATGACAGCAGAGGAATATAAAATACAGGAACATTGAATGTTAATGTATGTGAATTTCCTAATCATTCTTTTGTCAACAAAAATGTTTATCCCACTGAGATCAGTGCTAGATAGGTTAGGCTAGTTTGACTTAATACCCAAATTAATAATTCATCACAAAGAATGTGGTTATAATTAAAATGTTTTCTTATTTATTTTTGAAGACTAGGCATCCGTGCGTTACTTTGTTTTGACACCTAAATAGTTTGAAATAGCCTCTATTGAGCTGCAGCCTCCCAAACTGGATCAACTGCAATACCTGCAAGAAGGAAATTACTGCCTGCTATTTGGTTCCAATCCTGTTTGAGCAGCAGTTCTAAATGAAAAACTACTGAGTGAAATAAGGAGTAGCTTATGCCTCAATGCTCAATTCAAGCAGCGTATGAAAAAATGATTCTATAAATGGTAAATAGAGTACTTCCCAGCACAAAATAGCATCTTGGTAAGAATCAATTACCACGATACTATTGCTCCATCAGTCACAAAATATTACCTGGGAAGCATCGTTCAGATTTGAGGCTAGCGCGCACACCCCCACACCCCCACAGATGTTAATACTTGATGGTTACAATTAATAATACATTTATAGTAGTGATGAGCGAGTACACCACTATCTATCTGTATCTGTTCAACCATCTAAATGATCTGTATCTGTATCTGTACTCAGAATGGGCGGGACTTAAACAAAGTCGGTGTGGTTTGACTGGAAATGGGTGGGGCTTAAATCGGTACATTATTTTAAGTCTGAAATTGATATGGATTGATCACAAGTTGCTATATTTACTGTTTATTTTAAAAGTATTTGCAGTATAGCCTCAAAATTTAGATTCAAATCAATGTTTTTGATCACAAAAGAGAACTATTTACAGACAAGTTTTTTATGAACTCAGAACATGAATATTCTTAAGTGTATGAATGAGTATTTACAAAACAGCCTCAGAATTGAGATTCAATGCTTTTGATCACAATAGTAAAGGAACTATTTACAGGACAAGTTTTTTATGAACTCAGATCATAAAGTGCATTAATGAATACAACGCATGCAATAAGAAATTATGAACTACAAAGTATGCATGAAAAAGAATTGTCATGCTCAACACAACTTTCTAATATATTTTTTTGTCTTTTTAATTTTTTTTCCTTTTTTAATTTTTCTAGCGAGTGAGAGAGTGATAGAGAGAGAGCATGTGTGTGTGTGTGTGTGTGTGTGTGTGTGTGTGTGTGTATACGCGCACTATGAACAGTTAAAATATCTATACAAATTATTAATTTGAACTGAAGTGAGAAAGTGTCAAACAAAGAGTAAGCAGTGGAGTGGAGGCAGTGATCGATGCCACACAAGCATTTTCAGCTGTCAGATCAAATGCTCTGTGCATGTGCAACATCCCAAACAGTTTACAAGCTAGCAACCAGTACCCAAGACCAAGTAAAAGAACACCAACACCTGAAAGGAGCACTGAAAACTTGAGGATGTCCTGACTGGACCTTTGTGAAGGCTCACACAAGATCCAGAAAGGAGAATAACCCAGTTAGGACACAATGGAAAGAGAGCAAGCGTAACGGTATAGTGATCCCATATGTGTCGAGTGTCCCCTGGTTCCTGTGTAATGTAAGCCGGGCAACACCCTCAGACAAAGACTGGTCCACCCAAAAGACCCCACAACACTCAGTCAGAAGAGGAGTCTGGTGTATGTAGTCAAATGCAGCAAGGAATGCTCAAATGTCTACATAGGGGGAACCAAACAACCACTACACAGGCACATGGCTCAACAGAGAAGAGCCAACTCATCAGGACAGGACTCAGAAGTCTTCCTTCATCTCAAGGAAGAGGGACATTCATTTCAGGACATCGATGTTCAGATCTTGGACAGCGAAGACAGATGGTTTGAGAGAGGACTGAAAGAAGCCTTCCACATCAGAGTGGAGAAGCCATCTCTGAATAGAGGGGGTGGTCTTATGTTCAGGTCCTTTTGAAACTCCCAAAAAGAATGTCTCAGCAGATTAACCCAGGTGTTGTGTCTCATCCTAATAACTCATCCTAATTAGTTTACTATGGCTCTCTGAAAATATTAATTTATAGAATTGAAAAAAATATTGTAGTCAGAGGGAATTAATGTGAAAAAAAGAGATAAAAGCCTTTGCTTTTTAATTTTCAGTTCACCAAGAATTTTTAGGAAATAGTAAATTTAAATTAATAAAGGAATAAAAGTGTTTTGGCACATCATGGGAAGTTTTACATGAATTTTTGCATAAGTAAATCATTGTGATTCACACAATACAAAAGACATCATTCCTACTTACTGAGAACTGATAATGAAAGTAGACAAAAGACTAAATCATCTTAAAAATAATGACTTTTACAGCTGACAGTATTTTTAAAGGAAAAGCATTAAAGTTAAAATATATTCACAGAAAAGTAAATGAAATTTAAAAAATCCAGCAGAAGCACAAAACGTGAAGGGACTCAATACAAGATGGTCAGAATGATTCTACAGTATGTTATAAAACATCCAAAAAGGTTGACCCACAAAAATCAATTGAATCATTATTGAGTACAGATTGTGACATTTGTCTCCGTGAGATGGTTGAGGTTGTCGGCAGATAGTAGATGCGGTTTGGCAGTTTAATCACATTGACGTGAGTCAAACAGCTAATTACATACGCCGATATTTAAGTTATGAGAGTATGAGCAAAACAAATGCTTCTTCTCTGCTGTCGTCTTTTCAGAGGAAGAAGAAGTAGTGGCATTTCTTTAAAAGCTGTAATCATAGGCTGGTCTTTGGACTATTCTGACATTTCTCTTTCAGTACGTCATATCTGAACTGATTATATGAACAGTCTGTATTGCTAATGTGAAAACACTTGCAGATTGTCAGATCACTGCTTTTGATGTAATGAGGTATAAATGTATCAGTACCCTAGCAGTCAAAACACCAGTAAGCATAAATGTCAGCTTCACATGGTGACTGCGTGATGATGAGACAAGTTTCTATCTCAACTCGGTACGGTTTCTGACAAGAATCAATCCAGCACAGCCACCCCCTCAGAGGAACCATAATTATATTAGTAACTATGTTATTGTGATTACTCCAAATACCCATCGATAATATTTGGATTTGAAAAATTGGATCAGTTAGTGCACAGATCAGTCGTACCTGATCTTTACATTCCGCTTCAAAGCGGTTATGTATTGTAATTGTTTCAAGTTTCAAGTTTCAAGTTTATTTATTTTTATATAGCCCAGATTCACAAGCAATGTCTCAAAGGGCTTTACAATCTGCACATGGACGATATCCCTCTGACCTTTGTGCACTGCAAGCAGTGCGACCCTCGCATCGGATAAGGAACAACTCCCCCCAGAAACCCTTTTAACAGGGGAAAAAATGGATGGGAGAAACCTCAGGAAGACTGCAGAGGAGGGACCCCTCTTCCAGGAGTGGACAGACGAAGCAATAGATACCGCATGTACAGATTAACAACACAATAATAATAACAGTAACAATAACAGTAACAATAAATGTATAACAAAGGCATGCCGATCCATCCAGTAGAGCGAGTCACCACCAGCCGATGAAGCACACAGAGGTCACCGATTGCTGAGGATCCACCACTCTGAGGACAGACCAAACAGTGCCTAAGTCATTCAGCTCAAAAAAGTTAAAGTCAAGGTTACTCTGGCAAAACCCCAAAACCACAGCAGAACCAAATGAGGCAGAACCAGCACTCCCCTAGTGGATGGTGAAACAGGACCACTGTACAGCTTGTGCTATCGCCAGCCATGGAAGCAGACAGAGGTAGCCGATTGCCGATGATCCACCACACAAAGGCCTGTGAGAGAGAACAGCAGAAGAAGGAAGAGAAACAGAGATAGCAGAGATAGCAGGGGCGAGAGTGGTGCTAGAGGGACCAGAACAGCAGAGAATTAATGGGAGGCAGGGGCCTAACTAAGAAATCCTATGACTCGTCGGCAGGACTAGGCTAAACCTAAACATTGAGACCGCCATCCCCGATATTACTTATATGTTAGGTCGAACAGATATGTTTTGAGTCTAGATTTAAAGACATTTACAGATTCAGACTGTCTAATATTTATAGGGAGGTTATTCCACAAGAAAGGGGCACGATAGGAGAAGGCCCTCTGGCCAGCTGACTTCTTTTTAAATCTAGGAACACACAAGAGACCAGTATTCTGAGAGCGGAGAGCCCTAGTCGGCGTATAAGGTTTAACAAGATCAGACAGATAGGTTGGTGCAAGCCCATTAAGGCTTTTGTATGTTAGTAAGAGTACCTTAAAATCGGATCTAACATGAATCGGGAGCCAGTGTAATGCAGCCAAAACTGGGGTGATATGGTCAAATTTCCTAGTTTTAGTTAATATTCTTGCTGCTGTGTTCTGAACCATCTGAAGGCCCCTAGTTCTAGACCGAGGCAACCCTGATAACAGAACATTACAATAGTCAAGTCTAGAGGACACAAAGGCATGAATCAAAATTTCAGCATCAGCCATGGCTAAAGAGGACCTAATTTTGGAAATATTACGTAGATGAAAGAAGGCGATCTTTGTCACCTCTTTAATATGCTTGTCAAAGGCAAGAGTCGAATCTAACGTTACTCCTAGGTTCTTGACTGTTGAACTATGGGTTATAAGACAGTTATCTACAGATATTGTTAGGTTTTGAAATTGGTTACTATGTCGTGCAGGGCCAATGATTAACATTTCAGTTTTGTCTGGGTTTAGGAGCAGGAAATTACTGGACATCCAACTATTCACAGCAGAAAGACAGGCCTCTAGTTTACTCAATTCAGATCGATCATCTGCTTTTATAGGCATATAAAGTTGTGTGTCATCCGCATAACAGTGGAAACCTATTCCAAAGCTGCGTATAATTTGACCAAGAGGTGCAACATACAGGGAGAATAGTAGAGGACCAAGGACAGACCCCTGAGGTACGCCATATTTGACGTCGGAGAAGGCAGAAGTTTTATTATTGTAGGAGACACATTGTGTCCTATCAGATAGATAAGATTTTAACCAAGCCAGAGCTAACTCACAGACACCAAACTGTCTCTCCAGTCGGTCAAGGAGTATACAGTGATCTATAGTATCAAATGCTGCACTAAGATCCAAAAGAAGGAGAACAGAAGTGGTATCAGAGTCCAGATTTAATAGGAGATCATTCACAACTTTGGTAAGTGCTGTTTCAGTGGAATGGCGGGCCCGAAAAGCTGATTGGAATGGTTCGAAAAGACCGCTTAATGATAAATAATCTAAGAGCTGTTGAGATACCACCCTTTCTAGTATTTTAGATAAGAATGGAAGGTTAGAAACTGGTCTATAATTATTTAAAGACTCTTGGTCGAGATGTGGCTTTTTAAGCAGAGGTTTAACCACGGCCGCTTTAAAGCTAGTGGGAACAACACCAGTTGCAAGAGAAAGATTAACTACATTTAACATAGTAGGGCCCAGCAATGGCCATAATTCTTTAACTAATTTAGCAGGGAGAGGGTCTAAGAGGCATGTAGTAGGTTTGGAGAATGAGACCAACTTTGTTAATTCTACCAGAGAGACATTCTCAAAGTGTGTTAAAGAGAAAAGTTGGGTTTTAACACCCAGAGAAGGAACCACATCAAATTTTGATCCAGGTGAAGCTGAAGAAGTTATTTCATGTCTAATGTTATCAATTTTACGGCAGAAAAAATCTTGGAAATCATCAGCCGCCAATAACAAGCTGCTTGCCGTTGACTGTTTCTGGGTCAATCTGGCTACAGTATTAAACAGAAATCGAGGGTTGTGTTTATTTTTACTTATTAATCTGGAGAAATAGGCAGCTTTAGCGGTGGACAGAGCACGTTTGTAATTTAAGACACATTCGTGCCAAGAGATGTAGCATGATTTAGATTTAGATTTACGCCACCTGCGCTCTAAACTCCTACAGGCTCGTCTGAGAGCGCGTGTCTCCTCGTTAAACCATGGTGTAGACCTGCGCACCCCTATGGTTTTAGTTTTTAGAGGTGCAACTGAGTCCAACAGACTAGAAAGAGCTGAGTTTAGATCACTAGTGTAATTTTCGATTGATCCTGTTGCTACAGTAAAAGGAGTCAATACCTCAGGTAGAAGCTCACTAAGTTTAGATACCGTTGACAAGCCGATATGGCGAGTAGTGACTAAATCAGGAGTAATGCTATTTTGACAAGTAAAGGCTGCTTTAAAAGTAATAAGAAAATGGTCAGATATCACTGACGTAAGAGGAGAGACAGTCACAGCAGTAACATTTATACCACGCGATAGAATCAGATCTAGGGTATTACCATTGGAATGAGTTGCTTCATGAACCCACTGAGTGAAACCTAACATGTCCAGGAGGGTTAGGAAAGCTTTACACAACGGATCACTAGGGTTATTTAAATGAATGTTAAAATCACCTGTCACCATAACCTCATCAGATTGAGTAATTAGATCCGAAATGAATTCACCAAATTCTTCTAAGAATAAAGAATAGGGACCAGGCGGTCTATAGACTACTACAAGATAAAGCCTGCTGTTTACAGCTGTAGGCGATGGTTTTAGAACAAGAGCCTCAAAAGATGTAAAATGAATATCTAGATTTGAAGTCAGGTTCAGAATAGATTTGTAGACTAAAGCAACACCTCCACCCTGTTTATCAGCCCTTGCGGCATGAGCATATGTAAAATCAGGTGGTGAAGCTTCATTTAACGGTAAGAAGACATTTGGTTTTAGCCATGTTTCACATAGAGCAATCATATCCAGGCCATGCTGAAGAATTAAATCGTTCACAAGCAAGGCCTTCGATGACATTGATCTAATATTTAAAAGGCCAAATTGAAATGTGGTAGTGTCACTAACATGATTATTAGACGGTTTAACAGCTGAGGATGTATTAATCTTAATCAGATGCCGCGTCTCAATAAATCTGGGAGGTAAAGACCTATAAACACGATGTGATACAATAACTGGGATGCTTTCAGGTATAGAGTCTTGGATAACCTGATCAGGTGCTTCACTGAAAAGCACCTTGTCAGTGGTGATAAGAGCAGAAGTAAGATTCACATGGGTAATGTCCCGGGCCATTTTATTAAAAATCTGAGGGAAGGAGACAGTCTCAACGTCACTAACTATTGTCAGCGTTTGTGTGTTTGTCCGTTCGTCCGCTTGTTAGTTAGTCCACTTTACCATAGTATGTCTGCTGACTATGTAAGATTATGTCTGCTGACTGTCAGCAGACATACTATGGTAAAGTCCATCATGTCCTTCATTTGAACATGTCGGTGTGGAAACACCAGATAGTGTAACTAGCAAAAATAACTTTAATTTCCGCTGCTGATGGTTGAAAAAAGGAATTGTGAACTTGTCACTGTTAAAAACATTTGTTAACCATTAGAAGGTATTTGTTTTCCCAATTTATGTAAGCAAGGCCTCTCTACCATTATCACCTGCTATGTAAGCAATCAAGGGCCATTTAAGTTTTATGACAACGCAGTGTAACTGTCAGCCGACTCTGCGGGAAGAAACCACGGTAGAATTCAAATGTACGGAACTGTGCGCAGTATGCAACAAACCGCCAGCCGATCACACAAATCTGATGTCTTTTTGTTTCCACTCTGCTGTGAGGTGTTTACACTCACATCTAAATTGCCCAGCTTTTGTCCCCAATGCTTCACTGGCATTATTAAACACGCACAAAATAATCATTATACACCCCCGTCGCAGTCACACTCATGCCTGCAAAAAAGGGAAAGAGAAGCAGTAATGAAGGCAGGATTAAATTAATTCATACGAAAGAGAGCTCGAGAGTGTGGGTGAAGGAGACAGAGAGATGATGAGAGGACGCCACGTCAATTACATTCAGATACCAGGTCTCAGTGAATTCAAATGAAAACCACTGTGGTGTGATTTTCAAAGAATTAAATGTCTTTAATGGAGTTAGAGTGTGAATACTGAAACTTGAAACACAGTATATTAAAATCCCTGGTTGGAGAAATCTAGAGTTTTCTTTGGAGGCTTTTTTTGGGGAGGGGGAGTGGAGGGGGGGGGGCACAGCCATTGTACAGCCTGACAATTGTACAGCCCATGCAAGTACAATTGGGTGTAACAAGCAAGTGGCCTGATGGGATCAATTATCAAGCTCATCCATAAAGCTAGGTCTAAAAAAATGGATCCAGCACGTAGAAAACAATTGCAGTTTAAAGTTCTATCAACTTTGCCTGCAGCCATTAGCTGTGATTGTACCCAGTAGATGGTGAAAAGGTAAATGGGCCATACTTATGTGCCTTTTTAGTCTGACTGACCACTCAACTTTACAATACCTGCCAGGATCACCCATTCACAAAGAGGCGATCCTTCACACAAATCATTTCTTCACAGCCACTGGGAGCAATCAGGGGCTCAGGACCTTGCCCAAGGACGTTTCAACATGTAGACTGCAGGGGCTGGGTATCAAAGCGTCGACCTTCCAATAAGTGATCATTCTACCCCCGAGCTACAGCTACTCCCAGTAATAACTCAAAGGGTTGGACTCAAACACTAAAAGATTTTAAATGTCAGATCTAATGTAAAACCAAAAGAATTACAAATATCCCCCCACAGTTGATTCCTTCACACCTTCACATCGACATGCTCCTTATTTTACCACGCTGTCACAAACACGTCTTCATCCAAAAGCATCAAAATTTATCCACTTGCTGTCATCTTTCTACTCGTGTAGTTATTAAGTTGAATTATGACATTATGATTCACTGACGACAGTGAGACCCATACGTGATTAACAATTGTCTCCCATGATGGTGTGACAGCCATTACGCAATCATCAAATTTATCTCAAACATGATGCTGATTACTGGTGTGAAACCTCAACAAAATCAACACCGTTCCTGAACACAACCGTGGGAGGCCGTGTTGTACTTGAAGAGTTGTTGTATGCAAATCAGCCTTTCTTTGAAAGTAAAATAACGAGGAAGAAAACACAGTAATCAGTCATAACAAAATAATGGACATCTGCTATTGCAATCACGGTAGCTGATAGTTATTATAGCAGCTGCTCTTAACTACTACCAAAACACATGTTAGCACAATTTACAGTCCTGTGTTTTGTTTTCAGGTATTATTTGAAATTACCCAAACCGATCAAGACAGCTGGTGATGACAAAAAACTGTAATGTGATACTGCTCATGAACCAAATAAAGGTGAACAGAACCGAGGGGGTTGCACCTGTGATGTTCAGGTTGTGGAGAAGGTGGAAGCTGATGGTCAATGACTTTCAACACAAAAATTAATACCTGATTTGTTTAGTGTTCACATTTATTTCTATGCATTTGAAAATCATTTTATTTTCAGATTAGTTTTCGTATATCATGTATACTTCATGATAAACTAGTCATAACAAGCATTAGACCACAAACCCTAATACAAACTGAGCCTAATCTTAACTTAGATCTGCTTTACATTTAACTGTAAACTAACTGTAAATGCAGCCATTTCTATAAAGATGCTCACTGTAAAGGGAAGCTGTTTATCATGTGTGTGTGTTAACACACTAATCCAGGTATTTAATGAGGCAGAAAACACTCTGACAGCCAACAAATTACACAAGAAATCCATAAGGTGTTTTAATGTGCGTATACTGTACGTATTCACTCCTCCTCACTTACACTTGAAGTCTCTATTGGGAACATATGCACAGAATCAAATTGAGCTCTGTTAATGTAAGTCTTCTCCCATGAAATAAACGCACTGGGGTCTTTCAACATCATTCCTCCATCAAATACAGCATCCACTTTTTAATTGATGTCATGTAAGCACTGTGGATTGATGCTGTATGTTACATTTCTAAGACTAACAACCAAATAATGTGAGTACAAAACCAAATACATCAATCAGTGTCAAACTTTTGAAAACAAAGGGCCAATCTATGTGAGAGAATAGCCTGGAGTGTGCATACAAAGTTAATGAGTTTCCCCTTGACCCCATAAGTGTATTTACAGTTATTAAAACTATTATAGATCTTTAACTTTGGGTTCAACTGTTTACTGCTAGGCACCAAACCAGAGACGTGGGAGCAAGCAAACATCCTCCAGAAGGCCAAATCTGGATTCAGGTCAAAATCAAGCTTTCTGCTGAGAGGTGATAGATCCCACAACTTCATCACCATACTACCTAAATGTAAAACCAGCAGTCAGTGACATGTTAATGATTCAACATGAAAAATTACAGTAAAATTACAATAAAAATCTAAATTTTTTTCCTGCGATCAGCTTCTAATATGGGGCTCGCAGTACTTGACTGTGCTGAATAGCAGACGGATGAGATTGCACACCTGACGTTGTCAATGATGCCGCCATCTCCTCACAATGTCAACATAGAAAGTTAATCCACAGTTTTGTATGTTTAAATTTTGATTTAGAGAAAAGAGCTCTACTTTAATACCTAAGTCAAAAGTCAATATTCAATTGTTGTGGCTGAGAATAGAGAATGCCACATGTTTCGAAGACTATCTTAGAGGAATGTGTTTTCTTAACTCGCGTGCATTTCATCCAATTCCACTCAATTTTCTGTGACACAGAAATAATGTTCCCGCCCAGCAGTTATTCACAACTGGAGAAAGGAAGCATAGGGTAATGTCGGAAATAATTAACGTCAAAGTTTGAGAACAAAGAAAGGCTGCAGGTAAATAAAAAGCCAGAGTGTACATTACAACCAGACTAGACCAGCCTGAACTGGCCTGCACAAAGCTTTCCCATCAGACATGATTTAGATGAGAGCCTGCTAATGTTGATTTAGTACTGGAAGTGGCTGATTGGCCTTTGCTCATTCAATCCACTTTGTTTACATAAATAATTTAGAAATTGGCAATTTTAGCCCACCATGCAAAGATGTGATTGAAAGATTTTCTCCTACTCCAATCATTTTACTCTCTCCTCTTTACTAGCTGCCATTACAAAATTAAAATATCTGTCATAGTTTGCATCATTTTAAAAACAATTTAGGGTATTTGGTAATATTTCCAAGTTAAGTTTGTTAAGCTACACTAATAAACTAAAGAGATCTCACGATCTCCTAAAAAATGAGTAAAATACTCTCACTCTCCTAGACCCAGATTTGTGCCTCATTTAACATCTACACTACTTCTTCGTTTCAGTATAACACACGCTGGAAGTGATTAACAGCTATGTGCTACATTAATCAGAGCTTTGAGGCAAGTCTTTGAAATAACAAGAGCTGGTTGTTGATTAAATGTTAATGTATGCTGTAACTCATTGTCCTGTTGCTGATGCTATGAAGCACAAAACCACCTCGTACTAAGGAGCAATGATTCGTTGTTGCATTCCAGTAGGACGCAGATAAAGGGAGATGATGCTGAAGAAGTTCCAATCAATTCAAAAAATTGACCTTAAGTGATCTCACTTGAACAGTTCCTTTGTAAAAGTCACCATTGCATCTGAAACTTAAGCAGCTGCATAGATTCTACAACTGCTTTGCTGTGCAGGTATTGTGTGTCAGGATGGTGTATTTCATCTGCATCAGCCATCCACCCCAACTACAGCTTTGCATCCCAAGCAACATGTGTTTTCATTGAAATTCATGACATTTATTTGTTGCTGCTCCCCAATTTTCTCTGCAAATATCCTCCCAACATCTAACGCCACATGCAGGTCGAGCAATTTCTATTAAGCATTTTCTGTTGTTGGCTGGCAGTGGTGCAAGCGTTTGCCTCCCGGAGGGATGCGGGGGACAACACCATACAAGCTTTGTGTTTGGAGTTTTACATGTTCGTAGTGTGATGTGAATTTGAATAGGGTTTGAGTAAAAGCTTGCCTGTCAGTCAACAAATGATTAGAGAGATGATTGTAGATGATAAATTGAGTTTGTTGCCAACCGTTCACTTGAATGACAAATACAAACCTGCCTTTTTCTCTTCATTGAGTACCTTAATACAGAAACACTCATTGCATTTTAATACATTCCCAAAGTTCTCTGGTCAGTTCCACAATAGCGTGACAATATCTGCAAGAACTAATATACAAATATTTTTATATTTTACAAATGTCTTTATTTCATCACACTAGAACTATTTACCATATCTGTGTCGTTTCTATTTTGTGATTCAGGAACAACCACGGCAGCAATAAATGCTTTAATGGGTTTTGACAAGTCATTTATTTTATCAGTATGATAGCATCAAGTGTGTTCTCTTGGGTCAGAACATCAGAATGCTGATTGGCAGCATGACTTGTGTGATTTGAAGAAGACTGCCCTAACACTGAACTGAAAAGAGTTGCATTGTATTTTCTGAATGTAATGTAAAGCCTTCATCATAAATGGACCGAAAAAATGTCACCATAAAAACAGTATTCTTTGCATATTTGTTTATATACTGTATGTAACCCTTTCACCATCGGCTCGTAAAATATTAAACCCTTTATTTAACTATAAATAAAGACTTAAAGACTTAAATCTATTCAAACTTAAATACACTCTTATATGGTGAAAGAGCCGTCTCCGTGTAAATTAACAGTCTAGGAAATAATTATGATTCTCACTAACGGAGGCTAACGGGAGTATGTCTGGAGTTGAACCCTTTATTATAATATAAACTATACACAAAAACACCATAAACAGGAAGCAATAATGTTTTACACAACTTTTGACAGTTTTCAAGTATTTAACCAGTAATGAAAAATATTGTTTAAAGCGCATATTTTAACTATATATTATTAATATAGTTTAACCTCTTATTTATCTTAATTTTAATGTAACCATGACAACTGCATAGTAATCAGGCATTCTAAATGACAGGAAAAACAATAATATAACTGATATTTATCAGGTTATTACATATAGGAACATTTTTTGCAAAGTCTTAAAATCAATTGTGAAACAAGACAAGAGAACATTTTTCAAGGGTCGAATATTGCATTTTGAACAGTGAATTGTCTTCTCTCTGCTGTTGTTGCTGCTGAGATGTTACAAGTCAGTCTAGCAGGACTGTAGATGTTTCTGCGCTGTTGGTTTCAGACTGCACTGACACTCAGAAATGAGATGTTCATTCTGTATATCATCAGTGTGTTTCTGATTTAGATCTGGTGCAACTCCAGCATGAGACGTGTAACTGAATGCAGGTAGCAATGTGATGATGAGTTACAGGATATATTGTTCATTCAGAGGCTTTTCTAATTCTACTGAGTGTTTAAATGTGATTTATCAAACAAATTTGAAATATTTAATACATTTCTATTTATTTATGTGTAAGCCACAGGATTTATTTCCCGATTTACTGTCCATGCTAACAAAGATAAATCTTAAATCATTATTTACACAAAATAATTTTTGATCCCATATATTTGAGGTGCTAAATCAACAGAGCAGCTACTCTACCTTTTTTTCTAATCTCTTCAGATGGTTACTCTAACAGCAGGTTATTAAACTTTCAGTCACTTCTATTAAAAGTGAATACACATTTTGTTCATACCGAGAAATCTCGGTGTCCTGAGCTCTTGGCAAGGTGTGGGAAGTCAGCGATGTCTAGTGAGGTGGACAGAAATCCCTGGAGGGATTAGGAGAGAGGCAGAGGGTGTGGGGGGAGCACTACTACATTTCATATGCGCATGCAATCATATGAGGCAGCATGAAAGCTTCCTATTTCATGAAATGATGAGAAGTTGAAGGTGACAGAGAAGATAAAATCTGTCATGAATGTTGAGGTAAAATAAATGAGAGTGAAAACTTTAGCAGCTGCTGCTGCTTCAACATTAGGATGCTGATAATATAATAGCTACTATGTTGTTTATGGAAAGGCTGATCGTGTGTGATTATGTTGTGAGGGACTTCGTGTGAAACAGCACTGAATTCTAAACCATCTATTGTTGCTTTAGCACCAGATCCAACTGGCTATGTTTTCATGTTGTGTCATTTCCCCCTCCTGCTGATTTCCACCTGCCTGGTGGGATGCTATCATGGATCTGAGTTCCTCTGATAACGATTCCTGCTTTCGAACCAAATTACCATATATTTCCTAAATTCTGTTATTTTTCAGATGCCTCATGAAGACTTCCCAGGTTGTTTTATTTCAGAAATGTAAGAATGTAATCAAAGGGTATATTTGCTGGATAGCTCAACTAAGATAGAGAACAGTCTTATCTTATTTAACAATCTTATCCAAACCTTTGTAGAAAATCAGATTTTGTTTTACTGGTGTGGTACTTGATGATGCTTGATAACAAAAATATTAATTACTTTCTAAAAGTCCAGTGATTTCAGAAATCTAGTCCTTTCAACATGAATTGATTTGCAGGTTTATACAATCCATCCTCTCAATTGCATTGAATTTATCTGAATCCTAGTACTAGTTTTATTTACCCCATTGTAATTTTAGACTTGTGATCAATCTGGATGTTTTCTTCGTTTTTTAAATTTTATTTATGTAACAAACAGGATAAATCCTGGTTGAAGGAGAGTATTTGGTATGTCACTGTGATTTATAGCTTTGTTTATAATCATGAATATATTCAATACAGTAAACAAAAGCTAATGCAGTCATCAAATAATAAAACTCATGCTCTCTTTTTTTAGAATCAATCTGTGTCTGTACCTTTAATTTAAACTGGATAAGATGGACTAACCTATTCAATCAGTACATATCATAAAATAAATGGAATTCAAAGGTGAATCCTTATAGTGACAATTTTAAAAGTGATGTTTTGCTTTAAAGCATTGGAATTCCTGCACCTGCTTTTTTGGAGAGACATCTAAGCATTCACTCTAATGAAGTGCTTGAAGGCTTAGCTCCTCACCTGACCTTGCAAGGAGTTTTGCTTTGAACACGACTGCCCCAAGGGAGGAGGATGGGCACAGTGAGGGTGTCAGCAGCCAGGAAGCATCACAATGTACTTTTTGAAATGCAGTCATCCTTGATAGGGCTACCTGGAATGACATTTCCCCAACTGCTTGCTTATACAAGACCAGTGCATTCGTCAATAATGGCATTTAAGCTATTATTTCAGTGCCTGTGTGACATTTGCATTGAATTTTTTGTTCTTTTATGTCACAACAAAAGCTGAAATTCAAGAACTGTGGTAGGTCTAAGTGTAACTGCTGCCTGGTTGCTGTTTTTCATGCCTTTTCCACAACAATGTTACTGCTTTTGTATTGTGCGGATATTATTATCGTACACTTCCTTGACTTTGCGATGCAGACTGGGACGACCTGGGGTGGACTGCTACTGTCAGCATGAGAGCGGAGCAGCTGTTCTCCAGCTGCAGTTCCTCATCAATGAGGTAAGAAGACTATTATAATACGAAAGGAAAACAGTGTTTTTAAAGCCACGTGTCCCCTTCATAGCTATTCTCATCAAAAATTGGAGCCATATGTCTTTGTCTTCTTCTTGAGATTAATTAAATGAATTGAACTGTGTATTGGAAGAAGAACTTTATAACTGTTAATCCTGTCTTTGGTTTGTTACATGGTTTCACTTTGCATGCATGTTTGTCTCTGTGTGGCTTTGCGGTGCACTGGCGTCGTGCCCAGAGTTTCCCCTGCCTCACACCCTATGCCAGCTGGGATAGGCTCCAGCTCCCTGTGACCCGCTGCAGCGGGACAACCGGTTAGAAAATGAAATGAATGAATGTTAAAGCACTGGTAGCATCATTATATATTAGTTTGTGGGATTAAATTGTTTTATCGAGAAGTATTTTATTAGATTTACTGACAATGATAAATATTAGAAGAAGAAGAAGAAGAAGAAGAAGAAGAAGAAGAAGAAGAAGAAGAAATATTAAGACCAAATGGCCAGTAGTGAATGAGGTGCAAATGCATTTCAGGTGTATCCAGCTCCCTTTTGCTAGTAAACCAATGCATAATGGCAGCAAAAAAAATTGGTAAGGTGTAATTGATTGTGTTTCTCAAGTAGCTTAATTTTTTTTTTTTTTTGGGCTATTGGAATAATTTTGGAATTGGAATATTTGGAATAACCTCATATTCCCTCAAAGAGCGTGCTGCATTTGCACTTGGCACATTGCTATTTAAACATCTGCACTGAGATTCCCTGAAGGACAGGTACATGGTGGGATGACCTCCTCCACCTTCTCTCCTACCTCTATCCCTTAAACAAATCCATTTCACTACATACGAGGAAAGGCATGAATATTTAATTACCACACATCCATGTCAGTGCAGCAGTGGTGTGCAGATTGCAGTCCACAGATTCAGTCCTAAAACATGTCTTTCTGACTAGCGGGATGTTAGAGCCAATGAATGCATGTCTTCATATTGAGTTTTATACACCAGATCCAGATTCACTGCAGAAATCACTAAATAAATCATTCAAACAGGATCTATAGTTAAAATGAAATGGGACAACTCAAATCCTTATTATCTCAGTGGGTAGATGAGTGTGTGTAGCTCTGTTTATGACACTTCTACAAATGTCAATCCAACATCACACTACATGCACTATTATCAAATCCACAAGTAATGCCTTGTGGGTCATTACTTGACAAATGAAAGAACATATTTGAAATTGGTTATCATGCAATTCTAATAGAAGCAATAAAAAAATAAATCCTGGATTCAACTGTCTGTCTGGAGCCACTTCAAAATTGGATGTGTTCTTCTTTGTCTAATACCTAACCCTCCCACCAGGTTTCATGAAAAACCATCCAGTTTTTTAAATTATTTTTTTTTGTAATCCTGTTGCCAGTCAGACACATAAACACAGTGATATGAAAAAAAACAAAAAAACCACAAAAAAAAACACAGTGATGGATCGCTAAACCTACTTAACAGAGGTAAAAACATTTATTTTTTGCCTATCAGGTTTGAAACGACAGCTTTTGCTTTGCCACTTGTCCCTGTTGGAGTGCCAATAACACATGGAAACATAGGGGCACAGATGGATGCTCATACATTTGATGTTTACATGACGTGGTTCCTCAGCATGAAAATGACAACTTCATTGGTGAGAAACTGGTAAAGACAGTTGTGTCGCCTTGTCTCTGTCACCTTTTTTCTGAACTTCATTCTGAATTAGTCTGATGATTATAATTTTACATCATACTTGTACAAAACATTTGGTTATGCAGGGTTGCAGATCACCATCACTAACTATTTTCTTCATTTTCAAGAGAAAACAGATTTTGTTTTTATAAAAGATTTGAATGATACTATTATTACTATATTATATAGTATTATACTATATTATACTATATAGTCAAAGCAACCCTATTATTTTAAATATTATTATCCATTACTTATTATCCATCTATCTAATGTTTCTCAAATTATTTCCTAAAATTATTTTATAATTTAAGAAAGTAGAATTTTTTTCGTGTCATTATATAAAACTGAGAAAAATGGGCGTTTTAAGGCGCAGAACCGAGTCATACAGGTCTGGAACACCAGCTGTCTCATTTCGTCATTCTCCAGTAATCTGAGCACTCTCCCTGCAATCTTTTTTTTTTTTTTACTTTGCCCACTCTGCTTCATTTAGAGCCCACTGGCTCTATCAGCCCACTTTTTTACTCACTGGCCTACTTGTGATGTGTCTGATGCAAATGGGGGTGGACAGCCCTGAAGAGGTGCGGTGTGCGGGTGTTTATGTAGCAGGTATTGACTTTTTATGAGTGCTGGGGTCTAAGTATGTGTGGGAATGCCAGATGTTTCTGTGAGATGACTGATGGGCCAGCCACTTGGAAACTGTACTCAACTAAAGTTCCAGTTGCTCCACAATAAATGCAGCTTTTCCGTTGGTAAACTGAAAACTGTGGCACATTACATGACAAGATTAGTTTGTTATGTTGAATATTTTGTCAATGTCATCTCAGTGATCAATGGAAATAAAATGCAGGCAGCAAAAGTTAAGTTTGTTTCCTGGAACCAACAAACAAGGACTCAGAAGCAGGACTCAAACAACAAAAGGTGTTTATTTCAGAACAAGGATCAGCACACAGAAGGCCATTGACCAATGGTATTGTAAGGGGTGAGAAAAGAATAACAACTCCATCTCTCTCAGGAGAAGCTCCTCTCCGTTCCTCTGCCTCTTTTCCATGAAACTTATTTGCATTCCCCTGCTGCCGCAATGCGGTAGGCATCAGCCCAATTATTGTTACATGACAACACAATCACCTGGACATGTATCTGTCATCTACAGATACATCCACACCTCCTTGTGTGGATTTGGGTCCTCACTAATCCATAGTAACAGAAAAGTCTGCTATATTAGAGCATCTGGGTGAAAGTTAGTTATCATAACCGTTACACTTGTTCATCAAATAGCGTTCAGTGTCTACTGTAAGTCTTCTCAGTGCTTAACAGAGTGAGTAATAGCAGTCCTGTATGTCAATGCCCTCTCTTCGATTCAATGCGTGGGCTGTCATCCACATCGCTAATGGGTGACGTGCAAATTTAGACTCTTGACATTCAGTGAGGTGTAATACCTTATTCCGATGGGATGTACAAACTCATGATGAGCACATTTATCTTCTCTGTATCATTCAGGGGTTACACAGTTCAAAAATCTCGGTAAGAATAATCTCATGCCATGTCATCCTTACGAAGCTCTTTTTCTCTATATACATTTTGTGAGGACAGTGTTTTTATGTTCAGGATTTAGTGGAGGGTTTGAAGAGATTATTTATAGTGTTTGTTTGCCAATCATGAATGCATTACTTTACTCGATGAATAATACATCTGCAGCGGCAGCTGAAGGTTGTTGTCAGATGAGGCTGGACATGGGAGACTGCTCTGACAGGCAAAGATAGCGATTGCTGGATGAGTGTGCAGGATCATCACTAAGACATGTTTGTTAACAAGAAATGTAGTCTTCTGTCAAGTGTTAAATATATACTTTATTAACCAATAAATGACAGGATAATTTAATTGATTAGTTACAAAAATGTTTAGACTACTCTGAGGAAACATCATGAGGAAACACATTAAAAGTATTTATCTTCCCCATAATAAGAGGTTTATGTGAGCGTTCTGCAGTGAGGCCTGCTGCAGAACTCACAAACAGAAATTTGCATTTTGCCCATCCATTGTAATGTGAAGGAAAATGTATTTTATTTGTTAGGCCAAAGCAAAAAAATCTTCAAATATCCTGATGCCATTCTTGAATTCATATTGGGTGGGTGGCTGACAGCTCTCCTTTAAATTCATTCACTCACTTTTCTCATAGTGTCATTTTCACAGACCGAAATCTGAATCTGACCTCTCTGGCTCAATGAAAAAAAAATATTAGGTCATTTCTCTCAATTGTTCAGTGATACAAAAGGAATGGAATGGAGGATAAAGAGAAATAAGATGTTCATGATGGCTACCAAGTAGATGCTGTGCCTCGATTGTGTTTCAGAAAAGCATTGCCGTTTCATACTTATGAATTGAAATGAAACGAAAATCTTCCACCAATTGTACTGTATGTTGACAATTCACATCAATATGAGTATAAATAATATACACGAGCATGCAAAGCAACAAAATTGATCGTCACCGTTGATCGGTGCTTAGAGTTCAGTTTCTTCTGTTCCTCATTTGGGGCCATGACACGGCAGACACTAACTTCATCTGAAGTAGATTTGTATGGTATTTTATAATTACTAATTAATTAATATTCAAAGCCCAGTTATATTTATGACCTGATTAGCTGTTTACCATCACAAAATAAGGAGTAGTTGTGTGGTGTGAGTTCCACAGTCACAGTAAGCAAACAATTTTCAGCAAAAAAATCTAATGGGCTAACCTGTATGGAAAATGTTATTCTGGAATAAATTAAAGTTCAAATAGGGTAATGAAATGAACAAATAACATGAGCACACTGCACTAAATATGTAAAATTACTCTTTTATCATAAATTACACATATATAACACATGCTCAGATTCACTATTTTACTATGACATGGTAACACCAGAAATACAGTTGCATCTAAATCGCAAAACTTTTCCTTCCCTGTGAATATCTAATCAAGTTATAGTCATTTGTTCAAATAATCCAATTTGAGGATTTTGGGGAAAGTGGAAATAAAAAAGGAAAAGAAAAGTAAAACCTAATAGAAAATGAAATAAATTCATCCTTTTTCAGACATTCTAATTTCCTGAAATTACTATGTAATCTTCAGCACACATCCCATCAGTCAGAGCTGACATGGCTAATGAGTGGCATACTGTTTTTTATAGGTTTATAGGAGAGAGGATGGTATCAAACAAAATGGCAATGTTCAAATAATTAGATTGCTTATTACATGTTTCATTTCTGCTGAATTCATCTACCAAGATCAATTATTCATCATTAACAATGCCTCATTGCCCATTTTGCAAACAGGATTTTGTGGAGTAGCTGTTGTTAAGTGTGATGTAAGAATCACAGATAGCAAAGGAAAGTTAATGTCACTCTTAAATTTAGAAACTGTATGTTGGCAGGGTTAATTGATTTATTACAGATAAACAGATTTGGAAAATGACTGTTTATTTTTTGACTTGACTGTAATCACTAAAATACTTGAAACATTACATTAGACTAATGGTCCTAAGCTTATCGTGATTAGAGCTTTTTTTTTTCTCCTGTGCAGAATGAGAGGTGTGAAAAGTAATAATTTAGACATCTGACTCCCTTAAACGTGCTCACAATCCAGTTTTCTGTAGACTAAATGAAATAATGTAATTTCCCTCAGACCATTTTCATCCAGTCCATATCAGAAATATAATTGCAAGAGGATATAAACTTAGAATCTTCTCGACATACTATAAAAATTGAACATTTGTCTGAAAACACTCCAAA
Organism: Antennarius striatus; assembly: GCF_040054535.1. Lineage (NCBI taxonomy): Eukaryota > Metazoa > Chordata > Actinopteri > Lophiiformes > Antennariidae > Antennarius > Antennarius striatus. Next base: position 7,238,015 of record NC_090787.1, read on the forward strand.
CTATAGATCCATTAACTGACACACACACATACAGACACACACACACACACACACACACAAACACACGCACACACACACACACACACACACACACACACACACACACACACACACACACACACACACACACACACACACACACACACACACACACACATGTGTCTGCTGGTTTTGTGGGTCTTAATTTTGTCGTGGTTAAATACTGCGCCTGCATAGAACAAGTGAAATACAGAGAAATAATGGTTGTTGTTATGTTTTTTTTATTATCTTATTTGTATGACTATATTGTACATGATAAAGCTCTTTATCAGTGCCGTACTCATCATTAAAAATAGCATCCATGTTAAAGTATTCATTGATAATATTTAATCAACAACTACATTTCTTTTAATTCAATTGTAATTCTCTCAGCTGTGTCTGTGATGTTGCCCATTGTCTCTCTATACTCGAAACACCAATGTTTGTTGCACAGGACTCAGCGCAATACATTCACTATAATGTGTCAAATGGTGTTTGAAAAAATTAAAAAATGCTCATAGTTAATTTAAGGAAAGCTGTTTCACAAAAGACAGGCTACTAGAATTTGTTCGTTGTCATATTCAAATATGGAAGTGTTTCAATGAACCCGTCTTTTTTGGCGGGTCCATTCTCCTGTTAATAGTTTAACTAAATTACAGTTACTGTAACTCGTGCACTTCGTATGAACTTTCAAGCATTTGTTTACAGGAGTTGTATACTATTATCTATCAATAACATTTTAACATTTCCCTTTCTGACCTTTAGGGGGCGCTGGTCACAGCCTGTGCAGATGATACACTACATTTGTGGAATCTCCGTCAGAGGCGGCCGGCTGTCCTGCATTCACTTAAGTTCAACAGAGAAAGGTAAATATAGTTAGTTTTGCTAGAAGAAAACACACACACACACACACACACACACACACACACACACACACACACACACACACACACACACACACACACACACACACACACACACACACACACACACAGAGTAGTACACTGGTGGCATTGAGGTTCTTCTCCCTTGCAGATGTTAGAATCTTAATTCTAAAGCCCTCACCCTCATTAATATTTTAAAGAAGAAGAACAAGATGAAGGCCTGTTTTTAAAAATTATAAGCTGATATGTTTGAAATGTGAGCATTTTCTTTATTACACACTTGCCAGTAAGTGGTTGAGTCTTCTCACCTCCCTTCTCATCCAGGCACATCCTGGCTCCCTCTTTGTCTCCATTGTTTTAATCATACCTGCACAATTTCCGGCTGAATGGTGCCACCATAAAAACATCTGGTCATGCATAAATGCAGCCAACACAGATGCAACCTCTGCAGGAAAAGAGCCACACTGAAAACTGCGTAAATCAAATGAGTCAGTGAGCTGGCAGGACAAACAAGTGATGAGTCCATCCAAGCATGCAGAGATTCAGAGTGTTTTCACATATAGTCCTCTTTAAGGGAAATAAACTCAGTCCTCCTGAAGTGGACCAATAGAAAAGGTCTCTTTTTTTATTTCTGGTCCACTTCTTCACTGATGGATCTCAGTCCTGTCTCTGTTCACAGCAAAAAACACTATGCAGATTATCTACTTCTTATTTTATTATACTGTATGTAGCAAAGAACTTCTGACAAAGTATTTTTGTCTGCAGTGCATTTTTAATGAAATCCCTCACTTCCATTTGTTAAATTGGAGAGAAACCTGTTTTTGTGGTTTCCTGGCAGTAGCTATTTAATGCGTTCTTGCTCCTTTACCCTGACACCACATAAGGGTGCCTGATTTCAAAAGAAAGAGTTGCTTTTTCCTGGAACACAACTTGTAATGGTACATACAGTATGTGCTCAATGATCCAGGCAAAACCTGACCACTGCAGAATTAGGCCTCACAGACGGTGGAAGAAAACCCCTGCTGAGTACATGAAACCGTAACTGTTGAACTGATTTGAATTTTTCACTTGATTGTTGACTGCATTTCTTTCCATGACATATCATTTAATAGATGGCATGATGGCAATCTGAAATCAAAACTTGCATTGTGTAGGATAAAGCAGCATTTTAGAATTTGTAAATAATGGTGAGGCAAAAAAGAGTGCAATGTCTTGAGTAGGCTGTATGCAAAAACCCATTGAAAGCAAGACACACACACACACACACACACACACACACACACACACACACACACACACACACACACACACACACACAAAAGATCATTTGAGAAAAGCATCTGCTGTTAGCAACACGATTAAGTAAGGATGAATCTCAGGCAAAACAAAAGAAAAATCTTGTTTGAGGATAGCTCAGGCTAACTAATGAAAACATGAAGGAGCTACATTTCAAAGATGTTTTTGCAGTAAATCGCATAAAGACAAGACATTACCAAAACAATTGGCTCATTTACCTTCATGCTAATGAAAGTCAGGTATTTCTTTTCTCCACTACTTGGTGAAAATGATAATATAAGAACCAAGAATTGCTTTTAAAATACTGCTTCTGCTGTTAGCTGTGTTTTTGAAAGATTTCTGTAAGACTGTAAGATTACGTCCAATTTATAGCACCCATGTCATATGCAAGGACATGTAATAATGTTGAATTTCCACTCAATATGACTCCAAATCATTTGACCCTCAAAATTTTCTTTGTCATACATATTTCTGATCACAGCGTCAATTGAAGAGTAGGAGACTATTGGCAGATAAGGACTTGAGCTGAGTCACAGATTCAATTTTCTCACAAATGAATGAAAAGTTCCATTGTGAGAGATGAACAAGCTTTCTCCATCAGACTAAATAATCTCACTCAGTAAAAAGCACACATAATGGTTAAATCTTAGCTAGTGACACTCAATGCAGCAGCGCCTTAAAGGATAATAGCTTGGATTAGTTTTTTAAATCCATGTACTGTCTACTGTCTCTGTTAAAAAAAAAAAAGAATCTGGTGTTTCTGAAATGCAGTGAAAGAGTTAAAGTCATTAGCAGTCTGTGGAACAACTACAGATATTTTTCCTCATTAAAATTTCAATGATGATAAACTGATGATTTCTATAATCCTAAAACCCTACAGGCACTTTCAGGCAGTGATGGCCGACTCTTTTTGATTCCATCCTAAACATGGTGCTTGACATGTTTTTTTGGAGACTTTGCCTGGGACCCTTGCACATATAGTATTTATTATGACATTATTAATAATCTGAGTATTAATTATTGTTTTAAAATAAAGGTGCTTTACAGAAACCAGAAAAAGTAAAGGTAATAAAATTAAAAAAAACATAATACAAAGATGACGCTGAAGTGGTATGGTACAGATAGTGTATTTAATGCAGAAATTGAAGTTTATACTTGAGGAGATTTTCACAAATTTCCTTAACTTATAAAATAATTATGATGGAAGACTAGGGACCCAGAGACCAAATGCATCTTCTTTAATTTGAAGTTAAGGCTGTGGACCAGCCTGCAGGGTTTTCTGCAGGGCATAAGGTTAATGTGGGTATGCAGAGGCACAAAAGCTCACATATTTTATACCAGTATCTCCTGAGCTGTTGATGATGGAACTTAGTTGAAAATGCTGCCGTGTATTCCTGGTGTCCTGAATTAACCACCTCTTCTTTAGGAGTGAACACACCATTCTTTAAACTCACATCTTGTCCCTCCGCCAGTTTGGAAATAGGATTGGCCTGAAGCCATATGACCATATTAAACCCAAACCATCCTATATGAGAGTACCTGATTGGCTGGCATGCTTGTACTTGAATGACTGGTTGTGCTGTGTAATCTCTTTTAACATTTTTTAACATATTTTTCCATAGAGCTATGAAAGAATTTCAAGGCACATGCTAGCCAATGTAAGAAGTATCAGGTTTTAGTTTAGCAACTGGTTCACGTGCACACTCAGATACCCCGATATGAAGGTGAGGTGTAATGTATATCAACCATGTCGAAAAGCTTGAGTCTCAGTAGTCTCCTATCTCTCTTGTGGTTCAATGCCGTAAAATGCCCAAGCACCTGCTCTCAGTGGCAGGGGGACTGATTTATGTTTTAAGCCAAGTTAAAAAAAAAAAAGACTGAGTCATCCATCAGTGGCGGGGCAGTGACTTGCCATTTAACTCTAACTCTTAACTGAAGCTCTGATAATTGGCACCATAACACAACTTCAGAATCCAATTGCACTCAAATTGGAGACAGTGGAAATGGTGGAAAGATGGGTTTTCATGATAACCATCCAAAAGCTGCAGCCACCATTCCTAGATTCTTGCCTTTGGGTCTTTCTAGCCTTCTTTTGCACGTTAAAAAGTTTTATTTATGCTAATCACATGTAATGTTTTTACTCACAGGTCTACATCGATACTCCTCATGTGAACACACCAGAAAATATCTGCTTCTTTAAATTCATGAATGATCCAGTTATCTCACAATTAGGAGACTGCCTTAACAGCTATGTAAATTTGATTTGTAATAGTTTTTGTGATCATATCTTTATTCTCTCCACTGGCCATAAGACCTTCAAAATCTTATTGAATTAACTTTCAACTTGTTCCCATCCCAAAGATAACAATCCTGCCACATGAAGATCTTCATGACCTCCCCACCTGGGCAAGTTAAACTATGTGGATGGGTATTGGGCCGTTATTGCAGAAGATCTACCTGCAAATATTCTTCAGAATCTGCTTATGTCTGATGAAATCTATGAATATATGAAAGTCAGTGTCTGTTTCACAATGGCAGAGTTGAACATTAATTGAGTAAAATGGCCTCAATTATTTTGGAGGTCAAAACATCATGCAATACAGGACTAATCTTCTCGTTTGCTGATGATTCTCAATGTAGACACAGTCAGTCCACTGAACTTAAGGGGCTTCATTTCAGATTCTTAGCAGGGCTTTTTGTTCATGCACTTGCCTCAGTACCGACAGATCAGACAGTTTTTTAAATCCATTACGTATGTCATTTACGCTTACAAATGGATATGTTCTCAAATGTCATCCGCATCTTTGTAAGGACTTTCATCTGTTTCACAATTTCATCAATAATGTCAGAGAATACCATATGTTAGAGATAGTGCAGAGAAACTCATATACTGACGGCACAAACCTTCAAACTAGCTGAAGCAAAGTCTTAACGTTCTAATGCTCATTTTCTCCTTTCTCTGTTTTCATCCTTGTTCTCTAGGATCACATTTTGCCACCTTCCCTTTCAAAGTAAATGGTTGTATGTGGGGACGGAGCGTGGAAACACACACATCGTCAACATCGAGTCCTTCATATTATCCGGATATGTCATTATGTGGAACAAGGCCATTGAACTGTGAGTTGCTCATGCTGCAAACACAACTACACAAGCAATGAATGTGAGGATGATGATGCTGTTGGTTTGAACAACAGTATTAAGTATTTGTAGGTTGCAAAATATAATTTCAACATGGAGTTCTTATAACGAAAGCAGGTGGGATTTTCATTCTTCAAATATTACGTGCAACGTTGAGAAATCTTGAGACTGACTTAAAATTTTATGCACATAAAAATTTAACAAAATATATCGAACAAAATTTTGTAGTAAATGTTATGTCTTCTAAGAAATACGTGTTTAGTGAAAAAGTAGTGATTGAGTGATGTTAAGGTGAATATTTTAATAGTGCATCAGAAAATGACTGAAATTGTAATTTTCGGTAATCTTCGGTAATTTTCCTGGTCTCTGTAAGCATTCATGTAATAAAACGCCTCAAGTTTGAGTCGTAACCTTTCTCATGCATGATTTATTTGTTGATTTGTACTTAAGTTTGTTGCACATGTTGACTTTGTAGCTGACATATGCTGCAGATCGACAGCTTCAGTGTCATTAAATATGTGAATTGTTCGCTCATTTGTGCTTCTTGGCTTCACCCACCTACGGCTGTTCTTCTGGTGTTAGCCTGACATGTCCCCTGCTGCACTGTCAGTCATTCTTGTGCCAAGTCATCTTGTTGTCTTGTGACAACCCAAACTAAAGTGTGCAGTTATAACACGGATGTGGATGTGTGGGAGGGCTGTCTGTCTATCATGGAGTCAAGGAGGCTGAGGCAGTGGTTGTGATTTTTTGCTTTGTTGATTCCTCACCAGATTGTCAGTCAACAGTGAGGACTGTCAATTTTTGTGTTGGATGAATGTTCTTATCCTACCAGCCATGGCGATGTGTAATTTTAAGCAGCTTAACCTAATGGAGTAACAAACTGCAATACAGTGTCCATTTAGAATCTGCTTGTTTGGGCTATTTAACTAACAAGGGCATCCTGACTCCTCCTCTTATAATCTGTCAATCGCTAGTTAAGTAAATGCAGCAGTATGTTAATTAATTGTAAGGTGAGTGGTTACAGCAGTCTGTGTTACCATTTAATGTGATACCATCAGAGGGTGTCAGACAGAACACATCAGGCTTGAATGATCTTCAAGAGACGTGACGCTCGCCTTTAGGTGAAGTTACGTGGGTAGGCGTGTTGTTCCTGCGTGTGAACAGAAACATGCCATCTAGCTGGAACCTCCAAGAGGTTAAGTTATGATAGAATATGGACTTGATGATAAATAAGTGCACATAACTGAAATGTATCCTTCACCATTCTGCTGAAGAATGGGGAGTGTTTTCCTTCAGAAAAACAAAATGTTACGTTTCTTATTATAGAGGCATGAAACTCGAAGTTGTGTTATTGTCACCTGTCTGTGGTGACACAAAATGACAACTTGTGCATGTCTGAATTCTCTATTTAGGACCCAATGAGTAAGAAATCTTTTATGGTCTATACTGTAGAGATAACAACTGTGTGGAAAAAAATGATTACACACACACAGAGAAAGAGAATTTATTTCCCTTTTGTCCTACTGTATAAGCCTTTATAATTTCTTCCCCTATTACTGCTCCCTGTTTCTTAAGAGTCCTTTTAACAGCTAGTTCAGTGTTGGTTAAAAAGTGTAAAGTTGTGTTTGATAAACATGTGACCAGGCAGGCAAACCTGCAATGATAATACTATATGGTCTTTTTTTAATGTGCACAGTTTAAAAACATTAGATTATTGATTGATAGAAACCAAGTAGCAACAAAGCTGTTTGAGCAAAAAGAATTTTTCTACTAAGGGATTAATAAAGTAATTTAGAAGCTATGCAGATTATTATTCTGTTTTGTTTTATTTTTATTTTTACCCTCAGCTTTCTCCACCTTTCTGGAGCTGAGTTCATGATGAGTTTGACTTAAAATAATAATATTCTTTTCAACACACCGAGCTTCCAGGGAGGTTCGTAGTTTGGCTGGGGAGCTTTTCCTCTGAACATGAATAGGGATGAGGAGAGACTTTTTGTTTTCCCTGTGGTGGAACATTCAGAGAACAAGGGAGAACTCATCCACTCCTTCCACTGTGTACAAACAACACAATATGAGTCATGTGGTGTGTGTCTTCACACTTGTGTGTCTATTTGTGTTCTGAGAGTGTGTGTGTTTGTGGGACATGGTGAGTCACTCACAGATGAATTAATTTGATACAAATCTAAGTATTCTCTCCCGAACAGAATGTGTTATAGCAACAATTCAAGTGGAGCCAGTCGTAACCAAGCAGGAAGGGCCGGGCTCTCATTGAAATTCAAATGGGTTTGCAACACATTTAGTAAATAATTTCATCTTCAGGAGATTCATTCCAAAACCAGATACAAAAAAGGAAAAGAAAAGGCTGAAATTCAAGTAGTAGCAGGAAAACACGGCAGTGACCCCCCCCCCCCACACACACACACACACACACACATCTAGCACCGTGTCAGCTCTAGTCAATATTGGCATGATTGGCTACTCAACTGTTTAGATCGCAAAATAAGCAATGCTCTCCCAAACACACAAATATGTTATAATAGGAATAAGTCATGTTTCGAAAAAGGAACAAAAGAAACAACCAGAAGCAGGAGGAGACAGTTTATAATCTTTACAAAACCTTTGTGGACATCACAGTTCTGTGGCTTTTTAAGAATATCAACTTTTTGTACTGTAATGAAGTTTTGATTCTAACATGGAGCTAACTCAAATCACTGATTACTTTAGTTACGTATATATATTTTGACTCACATCCATTTGTCGTGTTGTTTTGCAGAAGTCTGCTGTTTACTTTTAAGAAATGTAAAAGTTGTGTGTTATATAATTCAACCTTAGAAAAATTGCTGCAACTAACATCATTTTCGGAACATCCTGTATCTCTTTGTGCCCATTTCAAAGAGTGGCCTTGTGAGCTGAGACGAAAACATTTATCAGAATTCAAAAAGCCAGTCAAATGCTTACCTAAGACCGTGTTTGTTTCTCTGCTGTATGAAAGCTGTATGTTCACCCACAGGAAATATCCTTCAGCATTTGATAGCAAGCTTTCATCCTTAGTTAGTGCTCACCTCTGTCCAAAATTCATTACTGCTGGTTACTTTTCATGTCAAACAACGTAATAACTTCTTTTCCTATTTAGTACCTACAGACAGCCGCAACTGCATTTGTGTCTGTGTGTGTGTGAGTCTGTGTGTAGGTTTGTTGGTGAACAAAAGGTTTTGGGTCAAAAGTGTATATGCATGTAATATCAGAAAGTGTATTTCAGCTTAGCGCCTTATCTGGACTGGATGGCTGGTGCAGCAAGATTAGCTCTTGGCATTCAACCATTATGACACTTCCTTGATTGGACAGGTGTTGTGTATTACGGATGGTTTGTTGATACCTTAGCTAATGACTAATTTAACTGCTCAACAGAATTGTACTGGAGCTTGCTACCGTTTGTGTTGTTATCACCGTCTGGCAGGAGGCATAAGTAAATGGGTCCATGTTGGGTGTGAGTCATACCTTCGCTTTTCAGATCCGATCGCATTTCAGCCACTTTGCTAAAATGCCCTGATTGCCTCTGCCACAGCGAAGCGCACTGGTGCCCAAGTATCCCTTGTTGGGTTGTTTGGCTGTGGGATGCAGCAGGAAATGAGACTACAATGACTTTTACAGCTGCAAATTCTGGTTGGGAGAACATTTTATTATTTAAGCATAGCATCGCTGCTTCTATTTCTCAGATTTATGATGTTGGCCAAAGATGTGACTCTCTGAGGTCAAAATTGCAGAATACTCATTCTTGGTGTTGATTTTGTTTTTTTTAATCTAAATCTAGCCCCCTTCTCTTTTAAGCCTGGATAATAAAAGCGTAATATATCATGGTTGTGACCTAAGAGGATGGGTTAAGTATGACTTTGCATCATATAAAACATTCAAGCAGCTGCTGGGTACAGAGCTAAGCAGCTCTTAATGATGTCTGTGTGCAGCCTAATTTCTTAATGCACCGCAGTGACATTTCAAAGAAACGCACCATGAAAAGTATCCTGCAGCTTGCAAACTAAATCTTTCGACTCATTAGTGCCATGTTCTCTCTGAATGTACAACTAAGGCATGTTTCACTGCACTAATGTTTTTCACCTCTCCCTTAATGTTCTGTCTTGTCACAGATCAACTAAAACTCATCCAGGACCAGTGGTTCATTTGAGTGACAGCCCCAAGGATGAAGGCAAGGTGGGTAAGCAGATAAAATGAACTGGCAACACGTCCTGGTCTTCCTCAAGCACCAAATGTAGTGTCAACACAATATATCCAGAATCCCCACTTGCCTGCCTCTAATTAAATCCCTTCCTTGTTTTTCATACACACAAGCCTTTCTTATATCTTAATTCTTTCTATCTTCTTTCTCCTTCTGCCGTGCATTATTTCTTTTTTCTCACCTCTCACTTCCAGCATTGCTACCTCTCTGGTCCACAAAATAAAACCTCTCTTTACCGTATTCTTTTTGCTGTGACATTATTTTCTCTTCATCCCTTGGCTTTTCACATGTACGCACAAAGGGAAAAAGGAGGTGTTAAACCTTGCAGTCATAGATGGATGAGCCTGTTGGGGTGAAGCTTCAGTCAAATTGGAAGGAGCAGTGACAGGTGGATGTTGCTGTAAAGGACTCAGGTCACTGAGGAGCTTATTGATTTCCCAGTGGTTTTTACTGCTTCTGTGTGAAATCAGACTTGACAAGCTGTGAAGACATAGAAATAAAGGACACGTTTACAGCTGCTGTCACACAGTATTATCACCCACTGTAAGAAAAGATGTTCTATGCATAGTTAAAAAAAAAATAAAAAGAGCATAATTTTCAGGAGATAAAGGAGTTTTACCTTTATGTAAACTGACTACACTGCCAGCTGACTGATTAACTAAATCAATTTTGATCATTTTTGTTGGAGCCACAAAAACTAATAATGATCAAATTGTGACGGTGCCTTCCCTCATGATTTTTAGAAATTAATTTAGAAACTGGGCTGAAGATTTTAAACGTTTCATGAGGTGGAGAAGAGAGATTTTGTTTTTAACAATATTTAGTTCATTACAGTGTCTATTTTTGTTCCCAGAGATTTTTTATTACAAGGCAAACTACTGCCTATAAGCCACTTGCAGATACATTATGGTAGGATAGCCCAGAGTCAGTTTTCTTGCCGTGTATTTAGGTGCACTAACAAGCTCTGTGAGTGAGTCAGTATTCACAATACTGTACCAGCAGACTGAAAATAGCTTGCCTAAACTGAAGGCACCCATTATTAATGTTAGCTTCAATTATGCTAATGAGAATCAAATATTTCAGTGCAACAAGAGCATCATATTTTTAAAAAATCCTCTGCATATCAAATTTGTCTTTATCATGTAAATCATGAGATTTTGTCAACTTATTCACACATGTCAACTTAGATCTGCATCAACATGACAAAAATATGTCAGATAAACTGCAGTCTTGCACACACGCTAAAACATTTGATACCAGGATATGCATGAATCTTACATTTTGTGATTTGTTTTGTTTGTATTTTTCTTTTGACTGATGATATTACGAATAAAAAGCCATGCAGAAATTTGAAAACAGTTTCTAAATGTGCATGTGGCATTCCTTTGCATCTGGAAGACTGGCCTCCACTCCCTCCCTTGTTATTTGACTCGTCATGCCGTGTTTCCTCTCAGCAGGAGAGACGTTTCCTCCTCTCTGTCTTTAACGCTGCCCTTCTCCAAGATAACTTCTCATATCCTCTGATCTTTGCTCAGTGTTGCTGCTCTCCTCGCTTATCCTGTGTGGTCCTGTTTGTGTGTGTGTGTGATTCCACTGTAGTGTTTATTTTTAGGTTTTTATTGTGTTTAAGGCAGCTTGTCTTCAGCTACAGCTTCAATACGATTGCACCACTACTGTAGGAAAGAAGCCATGTGCAGGAGGTTGTGTATGTGTGTGTATATTATAATATATATATGAAAGTGTTGTGTACTTTTATGCATGTGTGCTTTAAAAATCAATAAATCTATTGGCCTTTGTTTGGTTTTGTCACTATGAAGACAGTGTAGATAAAAACAGCCAATTATCAACTGTGATATGAATAAGAAAACATAAAGCTGAGAGAGCACGGGGGATAATTTTTTTATTTTATTTTTTTGGAGTGCCACAGGCAAAACAGCTCCCCTACAATACAGCAGAGTGTATAATTATGTAAATTGCACTGGTACTGTTGGTGTAGGCTGTGTTTATCATCTCATTTCAAGTAAATGAAAATATATTTTCAATGCCTTGTTTTTCCCATTTCCATCCATTACAGCTGCTCATAGGGTTCGAGAGCGGGACAATCGTACAGTGGGACCTGCGGGCCAAGAAGGCCGACTTTAGAATCTACTATGATGAGGTGAACTCCATTTAACACTCCAGCTCAGGATTCAGAATGAACTTTCTGTTCCATTTTTGCCGGGTAAAACATATTGGTCCTTTAACTTTTATAATCTTTATCAAGGTGTTTTTGTTCTGTCATTGGTCTGGTTCTGTTTCGTTATGCCCACTTCCCTTCATTCCACTCACTGCTTTTTAAAGGTGAAGCAGTATTTCTTAGATCTCAATTCCTCCCAGTCTTCCAGTTCTGTTCTCCACTTAAATAATAATAAGGTGTTAATAAGGTGGAATATCTGCTTTTCTCTTTGTCGTCAATCCACATATCTTTATTAATAATTGCCTCACATACTTATTTTTGTCATGTGATCACATTGATCACATTGACATTAAAGATACAGCATATATTTGAACATGTCACCTGAGACGTTTTTGCATTGCATGCACTCACAAAGACACACACACACACACACCCTCAAAAACACACTTGTCTTATTCAATCTGTTTTCCCCCTGTGATCTCAAACTCAATTTCATATATTTCCACGTTGTGGCACTGATCCTCTACATCCGTTGTCTGAACAGTCACATCCTGAATCACATTCATTAATGTGGTTTTGTGTGCATTACCTCCAGCAAGGAAAGACTTCTCCAGCTCACATCTCTTCTGCTGACAACAATACCAGTTTCCTCTCTAAAAGACATGAAGGGTTTGGTTTTTCGTGGTGTGGACCTTTTATTTTCTTCAAAAGCTTTGTGTCAAAAAATGTGTTTACTGGCAAAAATTTCATAAATTGTTCCCCAGCCTGTCAAGTAGTACCTTTTATAAAATCGAGCATCACGCATCTCTTCATCCTCAAATGTGTAAACATTTCAGGTGTTATTCCTTTTATGACAAATCATGATGCTATCACCACCAATTAACCTGTTTACAGGTCTGTATTTTTTCTTTTTTTCGACCTGTTCTAAATGCTTTGAAATGTTCTGCTGACATCAAATTCAAAATGTTCATTTGTCTGTTTTACAAGATTCTAAACATGGCTTTTGCAGTAGTTTCAAGTAAATGCAAAATGGTTCTTTTAAAATGTTATCTGGCTTCCCTGACTTTCTGCAGGATCTGGGTTTTAAAGAATGTTGAGGAAATCAACTGTAATAGCTGATATTTAGACTTTGGCCAAAATACTTCCTTTGTAGACATACGATGTTCAACATACTTTGCCTTAAACAAGTTGTAGCACTATTGAGCAAAATGAATCAAACAAATGATTTTCGTGGAAAAATTTCACCTCACAATTCACTAGATCTGTCCCTGATAACTGGCAAAATTACAGTTGAAGAAAGTTTAGTTTGTAGAGGTTATACAGTTGTAATCAAATGGCATAGAAAAATTAAAGAATATGGTTACTTTATTTCATATTTCATCATTAGTTGAAGTAGGATTTATTGTGTTCACACTGAAGCTGGCAAAGACAGATGTCTGTATGTAACACACATCAGAGAAATTGGATGAGTTAACGGTAGACTGCTAAATAATTTAACTTAAAAATGTTTTAGGGATCAGCAGGTGAGGAGTGAATGATAGACAGTAAAAAGGATGCCTTCATTAATTACATGATTGATTCTGTTTTTTGTTTTTTTTTACCTTTTCTGGATGCATTTGCCTGAGGTGCTTCAGCTGGCATGGCTCTGAGCAGTACACTTTTAAAAGCTTGAAAGCCACCACATTAATAACTTATCAAAGCCCTTTAGATATTTTACATGCAGCAGAAATCTTACTTGGGGTCCCTTTGTCGTGTCCAGCAGCATGAGAGCAGTATAGAGCAGATATGACTCCTGCAGACTTAAAAACGAATGCATGAGAATTCTCAACATACACAGAAGAGGGTTCTTTTAGTTTGAAAGTGTAGCATGGATGTCACATGTTCCTGTGTTTACCATCGGTGCAGGCCATCCATTCAGTCGGCTGGCACCATGAAGGGAAGCAGTTCATGTGTAGTCACTCGGACGGCAGCCTGACAATGTGGAACCTCAGAAACACCTCCAAACCATTCCAGATCACCTTCCCTCATGGTGAGATTGCTCCTATTTTCTTGCACTACGAGTTAGCATTGAGCAGTGCATGCTGGGAAAATTGTATCTTTTGTCTGGCACAGCTATTTAATACAGAAGCATTGACTGTACATTCAGATGAGGATAAACCTTGACATATTAACTAGAGAATAAACAAACCAACAATTAACGATGGCCTGAGTACCTTCATTGAAATTTTCATTTTTTTAAATTTGAGAATTATTATAATCAACACTCCTTTGATTGAAGGCCTTGTACTACACATGGAATTCTATGTACTTTGATCTGTGATCTATCTACTTCAGTATTAGGCTGATGCAGTTTGAGCATTGACATGACATCCCAGTCTTGTCAAAAATATGGTGATGAATAATTCCCATGCTGGAAGCTGAACTCACTTAAACAGGAATATATATGAATGCCGTGTGTATTAAGAGGGAAAAGGCCATAGGTTATAAACACCCTGGATTGTTTGTATTCAGGACATTTTATATTGCACAGGGTGAAAGGAAAAGGAAAGAGGGAACTAGAAATGGAAAACTGAAACACTGTCTACCTCTGTGGAAAATAATTTAACTTTAAGGTTAAATTAAAGAATAAATAAATAAGTAAATGTGTCCTGGCAGGATGGTGTGAGTCAATCAACACACAACCAGACCCAGCTTACCTTGATGCTTTGCTCACTAGATGCTGCTGTCACGGACTGTCTTGTTTGTTGTGCTCAGATGTCAGAAGCTGTGAGTTATAGACTAAATAAATGATATCCATCCACCTGAGTCCTAAGCTGCTGTAGAAGCTCCCCACTGTCAAAATAGTAGGATTGTGTTCCTGCACACAGCAAGACCATTGATGAGGGCAATAGTCCAGCCTACAAGGCATCTATTTACGTTTCAAAACTAATTTTGCAATTAAAATTGTGGGGCATATTTGTTTTGATGATACCTTATGACATGAATCAAGATTATATATGTTGTGAAAACAATACATCTTAAACATTCATATTAATTCCAGACTATATGATATGTATTGTCAGTATATGTTCATGTTTAATATATTTAATTTGTTTTATATCCATTCTTGGTAGCTAATTCATAACTACTCTATTAGATGTTAATTATTCCAATCAATATGTAACCAATAAGATGATCCTTGTGTTGTAGCAGCCTCCACATAACATTATGCATCCCTGGTTTCCAATATCTAAATCCTGTGATCTGTCCACCCATCAAACCTTCAAGAATTCTTGCCTAGGTGCTTCTTTCAAAAGTTAGTCAGCAACCATCGACACATCGACTATTCGCTTTGAGCGTCAAATATGTTCAAGTCAGCAAGATTATCAAATAAATTCTCTGTACTTGTTCATTTGTTATGCTCGGCTGTAGCTCTACTGTTTAATATGAGGGTAATACTTAAAATCGCTGCATTCCGTTATGAAAGGAAAAATCATTTCTTTTATACCTTATTTATTCAGAAATGCCTTTACTCATGCACCCTGCCCGTAATGTGAAACCTAAAATGCCTTCCAGCTGTCATTACTAAAACATATAAACATATTTCAAATAAAGATCGCTACAGTGTGCACATATGACTGGATTAATTAAATTGTTACTCACACAGGAACAACATTGTAATGTCTCACAGAATGCAATTTGCTTGATGAGATTGTTAAAATAAGTATCTTCTCATCATGAAATGAACTTCTGCTTCTCCTCAAATTCAGGAAAGATACAGAAAGATGGGAGAAAGGAATCGTGTAAACCTATACTCAAAGTAGAGTACAAGACCTGCAGGAATAGGTGAGTGGTTTTTATCCAACGGTTCTTTTTTTATTTTTTATTTTGCATTGATTAGGTTTATTTTGCATATTGTTAATGAACCACAAATACATTTTGAGTGGCATACAGTACATGCTTTTAACTATCTCGACTGACCAATTCATTCATTCATTCATTCATTCATTATACCGCTGGTCCGTTTTAACTAATAGCACTAACACAGACCAAGTCATCCTGAAGCCTTGTTCCCCTTCCACTACAGTGAGCCCTTTATCATCTTTTCTGGGGGCCTTTCATATGATAAGGCTGGACGGCGGCACACGTTAACCATCATGCACGGCAAGGCCATCACTGTGCTAGAAATGGACTATCCCATTGTGGAGTTTATGGCTCTCTGCGAGACTCCGTACAACAACGGTGAGTGCATACACAGATTGTGAACTAACATATATCACATTTTTGTGGACAACAGAATATTGCCTTAAAAACAGGTTGAGTCACATATATTGTGTGTAATGGAAACATGGTAAAACATTACTGTCTTCAGTTTGGCTTTGTGTTTTACAGAGGTCCAGGAGCCTTATGCAGTGGTGGTGCTTTTGGAGAAGGACTTAATTGTGGTGGATCTGACGCAGAGCAAGTATGTCCTTTACATACATGTGATAAGTTCATAAGATGGATAGGAATATGAGAAAATCAAGTGTCAGTTACAAAATTAAACACTTAAGTAACTACCCAGTACCACTGGAACATACATCTCTGGGAGAAATAGAGAGTGGATGCTATCTGTGAGCTGCTTTGCTCTCAGGATGAAAATTTAACCGTTCCAGTCAAATGACCCTGTTATCAATTAATTGGAGAGAATGAACGTGAAGGTAAAAAGTCCCGACTTGGTTTTGATGGATTGACACCAACTTCTGGGAATACATATGAACAACAAAACAATGCAAATAAGCCCTACAGTGTGAAAGTTTTGAGATTTGTGACCTAGGTAATTAGGAGACCAAATTAAAGCTGTTAGATAAAAATATCACTGATAAGCTTAATGTGTTTTTTAGCTTGTCTAAATGGTCTGTTAACATTGTCAGCTGAATATGGAGTTGCGTTAGTTGTGTTTAAATTGAACATTTTAAACAGAATGTCCATTTGAATGCTAATGCAGAGCTTGTCATTGTCAATTTGACTGCTTGAGGGATAATTAGAATTTTGGAAGATAATTTGTCCATTTGGTGCAGTACCACACATGTGAAGCCACATTTTCATACCAGTACATTGCAATATCACTTTATCACTTTATCACTTTACTGAAAGTCTGATTATACATATGCAAAAATATCAATCAATCAATCAATCAACTTTTATTTATATAGTGCTGAATCATACCAGAAGACATTTCAAAGCGCTTTACTGATATGATATTAAAAATATGAATAGATAAATAATACTTACTGTATATCAATCTAAATAACATACAACCTTACTAGACAGTATCCAGCATTACTCACAATCGTAGGTGATCAAATATGTCCTTGGTGTGTTGTTGTTTTTTCCTGATGACCTTAACTTCAAATTCTGATAATTTTACAATAGTTATCACGTGCATGTATTGTTCAGCTTCCCTGTCTTTGAGAACCCTTACCCCATGGACATCCATGAGTCTCCAGTTACCTGCACAGCCTACTTTGCAGAGTGCCCACCCGACATCATCCCTATCCTCTACTCTATAGGAGCTAAACACAAGAAGACTGGCTACAGCCTAAAGGTAGGATCAGGAAACAATGTAGGAGGAATATACTCTTCTAGTGATGCCTTTTTTACAAGTTTCATTCCTAATCTGTAATTCACTCTAATTTCCTGGGAAATAAGAGTTATAAAGTTGCTTCTATAATGGTAGGGTAGAGGAAAAACATTACCATCTGTTAATTAATACGTATGAGGTTTTAAAGCAAAATAACTGCTTTGTATTGAAAAGAAATCAATCTTCCTCACTAACATGCGTGTCATTTCAGTCATGCATTCTCACATTCAAAGAACAGCATCAAATCCTCAGAAAAAAAACTAAAACAAAACGAAACTAATAGTATTTGTCATGTCAGGAGTGGCCAATCAGTGGAGGAACTTGGACGTTAGGCTCCCACACATACCCAGAGATAATCATCACAGGGTAAGTCAAGAATATTGATGTTAATGTATGTAACAGTCACATGGCAGCAATGAGCCCAAGCTGTCATGAGAAGAATGTGCTGGGACTGCTGTCAAATCTTCAGGATGCATGTTCTCACTCAGACAGCAGATGACTTATATTTTGTCATTATACTCTGTTTGCCAGCCCGGCAGAGCGCTACCCGCGGCTATACCGCGCTGCAAGAAGTTGATATAGATTTTAAACTGTTTTAAAACACACCAGGTGATATCTGCGTCCAGCAACACGCACAGATGTCAGCAGCCGTCTAAAAATGTATGACCAATATAGAGATATCTCCTCCATAGTTTCACTATAAATTTTCTCAACAGTTTTTTACTTTGCCAGAAATCTTTACTTGCAGTCAGCTAATAATTTGTATGTTATCTATCCTATATTTTATTTTGCAATCATTTATTTGAGTAATTGGATCTGCACTGGTAAGCAAAACAATTATTTTTCTCTGTTTAGACATGCTGATGGGTCAATTAAGTTTTGGGATGCATCTGCAAGTAAGTCCATTCTCTAACTTGTTCCTGGTTTGTTGAATTTGCTATTTATGAAATGCGGCATGCTTGATAGAAATGTTTTTTGTGTGAATTCTATGAGTAACTCAATGCAAATTTATGTTCCACTGCATACTTTTTCCGTCAGTGACAGAACCCCCCCCCCCCCCCCCAAAATAAAAAATTTAAAAAAATCCAGCACATACAGTAAATGTGTAGTTGTGTGTAAATATTTGAAAGACCCTGAATTTACAGCTTTGGTCAATGCCTGAGTACTGTTTATTTATCTGCAATGCATCACATCAGCACAACAGACCGTCTGAGTTCAAACTAACAATGCCACCCTGAAGTATCTCCATCTCCACACTATTAGTCCTGAAAATATATTCGATCTCTTTTTTTTTTTGTTCAATAAATATGGTTTATTTATACACAGAAAAACATAATAAATTATTTTTTTCTGCTTGTAAAAGGTTATCATCTTGCACCATTTAGTCCCCATGTGGCATTTAACACAACCTGTAAACTTACATCACCAAAAGGGTTTGTCTCAGTTATTCTCTCAGTTTTGCCCGTTATTTCTCATGTTTTTCATCATCACATTAAATTTCAAAGGGGCCTAAGCAAAGAGGATGTGATGGGAAATCTCATTGAGGCACTATGATTGATGATTTTGAGTTCTACAAAGAGTATTATTGATTTTACTTGACCTGATATTTAAAATTACTGAATTGAGTCCAGCCGTTTCTGTGTGTATCAACAGTGCAGTGCATTTCTCTAGGCACTTTAGCTGTTTTAGACATGAATTCTTAAATGATGAAATTGCTCTCTACATGGTAGAGAATAGCAAGATAAAAATGCCTCTGAAGATGGTAGATTATTTTAAGTGCCTGCACTATTTGTGGTCCCAGTCTAGTAAAAGTTGTCAACCTGTAAAACAATCCATGGTCATCAAACAGCACAACCATCCCATAGGTCACTCCATGCTTTTCTGTCATTCAATGTGTTTCCATTCCTACGATGGATTGTACACCTCCCTGAATCCACGTGTTTTACATTTACATTTACAGTATGTTTAGTAATTAATATAATTAATACAATATTTTTTTACCAAGGTAACCATGTCATTGACCAGTCACATTACAGATGCTGTACAAGCTCAAAACCTCCAAAGTGTTCGAGAAGCCAAAGCTAGGTGATGGCCGTGCAGCTGAGTTGGTGGAGGAAGATCCTTTTGCTGTCCAGATGGTCAGCTGGTGCCCCCAGAGTCGCATCTTCTGTGTGGTTGGCATCTCTGCTCACATCATCCTGTATCGCTTCAGTAAATATGATGCCAACATTCAGATTGTGGTGAGTGAGAGGAAAATCTAAAAATAAAGGAGAAGAAGCACCTGGATGACTCGGTGCATTAGTGGCATCCGATGTTTTCCTTACTGTCTGTCTAATGCCTCTCCATACATTTGCTTGTGTTTCCTCCGCAGTCACTAGAGGTGCGACTACAGTGTGAGTCAGAAGATGTCATCTCTCCATCCGAGAATGAAAACAATCCGTGCTTCTCAGAGCTCAGTTCCCACTCACCCCAGATCCCCCACCAGCACCAACAACCTCCAGTTAGCCCTGGTGGAGGGACACCCGAGGGCAGCACCCCCTGCCTTAAGTAAGATGCTCTTTTCTTTCACTAAGCAGTGCATGTACAGTATAGTACTCTAAATTCAACTTCAAACTTGTTTCAGAGTGAAAGACCGAACATTTCGCGTCCCTCCTGGTTACCAAGCAGAGTTGGTCATCCAGCTGCTGTGGTCAGATGGGGAACCTCCACAACAGATCACCAGCCTGGACTTCAACTCTGCTTATGGCCTGTAAGTCTCCACATATATGCCACGTGATAAAGTCTATCAGTCCATCTCTGTGGTGAGTCATTGGCCAAACATTTAAATGCAAAAGTAGTTTTAATTGACTCGAAATGCGTTTTTTACTGCCTGCTACCAGGTCCGATGTGTCCTAAAACTTTTGGGGTGATAGCACCGAGTACATGGAGTGAAGGTTGGCGTGATAACCAGTAAATATCAGTTGTCAGCAGCTGTAGCAACCATAGAAATGGAAGTTAGAAATAGCAGTGTGTCATGTAATTGTGTGTAAATGTGTTGGGTTTTTTTTGTCCATTTCGGGGGAATGGAACAGTTTTGTTTGTTGGTGATATATAATGACATTGGGGAAAAAACGAGGATTTAAAACATTTAAAATCTTGTAATGTAATAACAGTCAATTTTATAAGCAAAAATTTGGCCAACATTGGGCTTTCATTAGTTTCACGATAATATACTGGACAGAGGCACTTCAGGCTAACTTCTTTTCCTCGTCCTCTTTCTTTCATGTTACATTAAAATATCAAGTAAAAGGAATACTTTTCTGATGTCCAGAGTAATGGTTAATATTCTTTTCATATCACAGTTTAGAATTTGCCAAAAACATTTTTGCATTGATGTTGAACAAAAACTGAAGGACTTCCTCAGCCTTCAGGTGCTTCAGGAGCATTTGTGTGTTTGCTATGAATAAATGTGTTTGCAGAAACCAGAAAAATCAAATCTCTCTTTCAAAATCTCTTCAGGGGTCGAGGCAAGGCCATCATTCCTTTTTTGCTCCCAAGTTACTCAATAAAACTTCAGAATTTGGTTTATTTTATCATTCTTTTTCTCCCTCCCTGCCTGAAAACACACATTGGCATTTAAACGAAAGAATTACATTTCTTCATACTTTATCATACTGTGTACAATACTTCCTATTATTGTTATTGGCTATGGGGAATATAACATTTGCACATCTTTGAAATAAATGACACCACAACAAAAAAATGAACTCAATGAATGTCAACACAGCTTACAGTGTATACTTCTACCACGCCTGACAGTCACCTGTAAATTTGAGTAAACCCTAATTCCAATGGTAATGAAACCAAATAAATTAAATAAAAACTGTTAATTACTTAAAATAATTGATTAAAAAATGCTGGAAAAAGCCTTTAACATCTCATAAAAGTGAAAGTTAAAGAGCCAAACATTATGCACCACTTTCTCTGGCTCCCTCTGACATTGAATAGTTTCTCCCTGGAGCCATGCTCCACCCTTTCACTGAATCTCAAGATGATCCACAAAGGAGTTCATGTATAACGGACAAAAATTATAGAAGGTAGTAGAAAAGAATCGCTAAATCCGCCACTTTATCCGGCTTCAATCCGCCTTAGTTCATGTGTAATCCTGTTCAACACAACAGACAAACAAACAGACACACACAAGCAGGCTTCCAGGTGGAGGTAATAAATCACTGTAACATTACCATCTTTACACATTATATAAGTCACCACAAAGAAACAAGGCTGTCTCCTCTGGTCGACTGAATGGTGCATTAATTGATCTCAATGACAGCCTAGGCTTCAAGCAGTTTTCACTGCGACTGCATGTAAATTAATGAATGTAGTAATGCTATTTGCATGTGACTGATTGGATTCCTTTGGGACAATGTTGAGAAAGGGAGTTAAAAACTACGAGCAAAGGATTCTTCTACAGCAGCTCCATATTTCTGCAGCTTTTCAATCCTTTGATCAGTGATGATTTGGTCGTGTCATTTTGTTGACATTGTAAAGCTTGAGCTCTGGGTTGTTTGCGAATGACTGGATAAGACAGGGTTTAGAGAGTTTTTCAAATTAGGGAGAAAACTGTAAATTTGTTGCAGTCACAACATACCATACCATGCAACAGCTATGGAAACGGAGCTAGACGTCGGTGGATATCGTAAAGAAAAGTCTGAATGACATCCATCCTTCCATCCATCCATTCATCCCTCCATCCATCCATCCATTTTCTTGTAGATGATCACAATTGTCTTGTCTACAGACACTTATCGACCTTAAGGGTTACAGGTTTCTGGAACCTATCCCAGCCAGCTGCAGGTGAGAGGCGGGGTACACCTTGGTAAGGGGCCAGCTCACTGCAGAGCCACATAAAAGGCTCACATCTATGGACAATTTGATATATACCAATTCGCCTAAGTTTCATTGTTTTGGAGGTGAGAGGAAGCTGGAGAACCCAGATAGAACCCACTCAGTCACAGGGGGAACATCCGAACACTGCAGAGAGAGCTGTCAATATTTTGTAACTCTGTTTGCTCAGATCAAATGGGAGATTATTCAAAAACAAAGACGCGAATATAGATTTTTACATGGAGCCACCACTCATATGTTTTGGGGGTTTTTTGGCATTTGTGGAAGGACAAACTGTTTAAGTTGTTCTAAACACTGTCTTGTTTGTCACAAAAATTTGACTAAAAATCTTAGTTACAGCCTTAAAAAGCACAAAGGAGCTAATAGTTGTGATACATTTCTATGGTGTTACCTGTTGTGTAAAGAAAGGCACTGTTATCTCACATCCATGGCTCATATCTCATTCAGCATTTGATAGTGTCACATGTAACACCTTTCTGAGAGCTAAAGAAATTTGCCAATATTGCAGTGCGTAAATTAAAACATATGCTTGTCTTTGTGTGTGTGTGTGTGTGTGTGTGTGTGTGTGTGTGTGTGTGTGTGTGTGTGTGTGTGTGTGTGTGTGTGTGTGTGTGTGTGTGTGTGTGTGTGTGTGTGTGTGTGTGTGTGTGTGTGTGTGTGTGTGTGTGCGTGCGTGTGTGTGTGTACGCACGTCCGTACTGTATTTGTTTTGTCCAGTTTGGCTTTTGGGAACTGTAACGGCCTGGCAGTGGTGGACTACTTGCAGAAAACCATCCTGTTATGTCTGTCGACGCTGGATGTGTACGGAGCTGCTGACCCCTACCAGCGCCTCACCCGTTCTCCCCGCAGGAATAGACAGTCCACCTCAGGTACACACACTCCCCCCCTGAGATGCTCCTACACACATGCACGCACACAACTACCACTCACTGTGCAGAATCACAATAATGTCACCATGACATGAGACTATCATCTGTTTTTTCTCTTCTTGTTTTCTCCTGTCCTCTACATCTTCTTTCTTTTCTACTGTCATTTCTTCTATTCTCTCAAAGATTAGACTGTTTTCTGAAGGAAAAGAACTTTCTCTCGTGACATGTGTCATCAGTGATGCGTATAGTGTAATATATTTTGGATAATTGATCAATACCAAGTCTTTAACCTGATTGATATTTAATCAAGTTGATGGCTTGTTCTACTTGACTTTTTTTTTCAGTCCATGTGAGCATGATTTTTTTTATTTTTTTTTTACCTTTTCAACTATTGCTATTGCTACTATTTTCAGCAGTGGAAGAATAATTTGATCACAGTAATATAATTTATTAATATTTCATTCTGGTACAGAACAGCACTTTGTGAAGTAGTTAAAATTCAACTCCATTACATGCAACATTCAACTTTGTGCCAATAATAAACAATACAAATGAATTACATAACAGATTACATTTTTATGACACTTTCAGTGTATGTATCTAAATCAAACTTTTACTTCATAACTGAAAGATTGGATGCAGATCTTTCAGCAATATTTGTTTTTTAATTTTTTCCCCATTTATTTTACATTAACAAAAGTGAAAACCTTTACAAAGGCTTAAGCCAAACATTCTAAAAGTTGTATAATTCATCCAAATTCAATAGCAAATATGTTTATCAGCATTCAAAAATCAGTCTAATCTTACGTTTTCACTGTCTTTACTTTTTCTCACACAAATAATCACAACATAAACACCCGTCCATCTCGTATGCTCCTCACAGATCTGCACTATGAAATGAAGTGCATGTTCACAGACTGCGAGTCACTCCGAGTGGGCATTATCATGCATGCTGTTGGATCTCTCTGTTCTTTTTTTTTTTTCTTAGTCCTGCCTGGTTGTAAATCTGTAGTCAAGAGCCACAGAGGTCTCATGTTTTGTCCTGACCCTTGCCTCCCTTTTTTTCTCCCACTAGTCTTGACTGGTGCCCGTCTTTACTGTAAAGATACTGTACTTACCCCTACAGCTTTTATTTCATCCCCTCCCCACACCCCTAGATTTTTTAGCTTAATAACTCCAGTGGTTTAATATTTTAGATGTCTATCAGCAATTCAATGTACTTTCTTATTATATAATTCCCACAGGCATAATGGAAAATGCTGCACCTGTATTCAGGTCTGGATACAAGCAAGGACGTGCTTTAGAACCGACTCTATTCATTTACCGTTGCATAAGTGCTTTTATTGACTACGGCAGCACTTATTGCTCCCAACTTCCTCTTTTGTAAAAGTCTTTCTGTGTTTTCTTTAAAATCAATTTTGAGACGGAACGAGAAAAAAGAAGACAAAAAAGCAGTGCCCTTTTTGCACCGCATGTGGTGGTGTGATCTGAAAGACAGTATGAAATGTGAAATGTGATGTGAAAACACATCCATCAGGCCTCTTCTATTTTTTCATCATTCCAAAAGTTAACAGCATATTTTCCTGTGCAACCCAAAACATTTGTAGCTGTTGTGTCACCACACATATGTGTATGTATACACTTATTGTATTTCTACCATTAAAAGAGAATAGTTATCACTTTGTAACTTTAGTTATTATGTCATGCATTGTTCATACGACCAGAACATTTTGGAGAGCAGGTGTATGACGTAACATTTCAGAAAAAAAATGAAATACAAAATTATTTTATTTGATTATTTAATGGAAAAAATGTTTTTTTATGCTGCTTTATGAGTAATGATATCTTTCTTGCTAACGCAGCAGTATATTTCTTGTACAAATGAGCAGTCACATCCAGTGTTTCTGGGGTTTGCAGTAGCAGCGATTATATATTTTCTGTTCTTCCCTGACACTAACTCGACTGCTGCTTGCACTCACTTTCTTTTCCTCTCTAAGCCTGTGTGTTCTTTTCTCTCCCCCGCACCTCTTTTTTCCTTCCCTCCCTTTCCCCTTTTCTAATTTTTTTATTCACTAATTTCTCCTGCCTTATTCTATGTTCACATTCTTTCCCCCCTTACAACATTTTTCCATTTACCCGCTTTCCTCTTTTCTCACAATACGTATATACTTCAATGTCACCTCCTGTCCTGTCCTTTCATCCTCTTGCATTTTTCACTCTTTACTCCCTCCATCTTTTCCATTACTTGTTCCTTCCCTCCCCTCTCCTCCAAACTTATGGTGACTCTGTGGCTGCTGGTGTGGGCATGTGGGCCTGCCTGACAGAGTTTTGCATGCGTGGCCTGTCTAACTTTTATTCAGATTCAAAGAAAAGGATCCGTACATCCTATCAGAGTAAGTCGAACCTTCCTTAAGGCTGGGGGACTTTTGTGTATTGGGGAATTGGGAGGTGGAACTGGGGTTTCATTCTACTTGGACATCAGGGTTGGTAGGGATGGTTAACATGTGGACTAGCAGAGGAACACGTCGAAGAAATAATTGAAATTAAAATGTTTGCTTCTTACCTGCTCTTTGTCATTTTAAAAGAGAACTCCCATATGCAAATCATGTCCAAAAAATACGCATTTGAATCAGTCAGTTTTTATAAATATTAATTGATCCATGTGATGTATGTTTTAAGTGGCTTATAGTTAATGGCAAGAATAGTCTTTCATCACCCCTTGTTTGTGAAAATTAAATGTTTACTGTTTGCTGATGAATACAAAACAAATTCTTTATTCTAGAGCAAAGATATAGTCATCATTTTTTTCAATGCCTTCAACCAATTGCAAAGTCAGCAGGGTGAATTGGCGCTTTGAAATTTAGCAGGACAATTTGAAAAATGTATTTTTAGAGGATGCAGAAGACAGGGTTAGATGGAGGCAACAGATTCGTTGTGGTGACCCCTGAAGGGAAAAGCCGAAAGGAAAAAAAACAAAACTTTTTTTTAAAACTTTGATGGCTTAACGATGCATTCAAGACACTCTTCTTGAACATTAATTCAAATACAGAAAGACTGAAATGATCAACAAAAATGTCAGAATTTGTTGTGGGGTTTTTTTCTTAAAGAATGAATACATAGAAATCCTATTCTGGCCTGTGCTTGTTGCATGTGATCAGATCCTGACCAGATCCTAATCGGTTTTGTGTTTGTTTTGTCTTATATTTTGCTTAATGTGATTTGCACTACATAAAGTACTGCAGATACCAATGGCCATATTGAAAATGAGAAGAAAATCTAATCTCAATATGGAATAGTGTAAACTATTTGTGTATTCTATTGTAGTGCAGGTCACATCAGATTTCAGCCACTCTGCTCCTGGAAGATGAAATCAGTCTGAACAAAAATTCACAGGGTAAAGACAACAGCAAATATTAAATCAACCTCAGGGTTAACTATGCATCTTTGGGAAAATTGAAAATTGTTTATTGTTTCTTTCCTGGAGCTCTGCTTGGCTAACATTGTCTGTTTGATTCTGTTAAGTCTGTACTAAAAGAGTAGTTCAACTGTTCTGACGGCGTGTGTGTATAACTCTTTCTTTCACTTGGTTGCCACGGTTTTCGTCAGGCCTTACTGAACTCTCTGACAACCAGCAGTCCATCGACATGGAGAGAAGCAAGTCACCCACCTCAGGTAACACACACACACACACACATGCACTGCCGAGTCCACCTTTTAGGGATTGATGCTGGGGAGCATAGCTGTGCAGCCTGCGGACAGCTCAACCATCAGCAAAGGTGTTTCACATGGATAATTGAGGCTGTTTGAAGTTTTTTTACTTAATTGTGTGAAGATTTTTTTATGTCAACCTTTTATTTGCTCTACCTCTTTCATTATGCCTCTTTCTTCTGTTGTTAGTCCAGAGCTGCATTTTGTCTTGGACTTGTAGTGTTGTTAGGTTTAGCCCATGCCTTGACAGATAAAGTAGACTGTTTATGTTTGTACGATTCATATTATTTAATAAAACACAATTGAATATGCATCGCATGTCACTGCGCATCAGTGATGAACTTTCAACCTTTATTTGTATAGTGCTTAATCACATCAGGTGCATCAGTTGAATATGTAAATAAATAGCTGTATAGAGAGATATAAAGCTTATAATGTAAATGTTCTTAATGTTTGCAGATGATGCTACGTTAATTATATAGGTGCTTCCAAGATCTCAATATGGAAGTACATTATGATTGTAGAAATGACTCTAGAATGTTGACTGCAAGAGATAATCTCTAGTGTTGCAGAAAGTTTTACATTTAATGTAGTCTGTTGGTACAGAAAACAGAAGATGAAAATAGAGTTGATTTGTGGTTGCAAAGACATATGCAGTGTTGCATTATGGGGAAGAGGGAGAAGTGAACATTTCCCAGAACTGAAAGCGCCTTATCTCAGCAAATTCAGAACCAAAAGGTCAAATGAGGAGTGTGTGTAAGTGTGTAAATGTGTGCCTAAGACACTGCTTGATGACATGCTTTTTGGTCATGGCTCCATGTGCCTGCCAAGGCTTTAAGGCACTAATTTCAAATTAGTTTGATATAATAGGTTGATAAAGATGGACAAAAGATACAATAGAAAGTCCACTGTCTGGTGGTCTTCTTATGTAAAACTTGTGTGATATATGCAGAAGGACATGTTATGTACGTACATTTATTTCCAATGCAAACTTACGTGCTTTTAAGATGTTTTTGAAATAATTGCATCTGAAATGTGAGAGGTGGTGGGCTGGTGTGGCTTTGCTGTGTGGATCTGGCCTTGCTTAGATCCACAGCTCAGCCGTCATACGTTTGAATTTAAGGGTGCATCTTTAGAGACAGGGTGAGGAGCTCAGTCACCAGGGAGGAGTTTAGAGTAGAGCCGCTGCTCCTCCAAACTGAGCTGAACCAGCTTGGACGTCTGTTTTGGATGCGTCCAGGACGCCTCCCTGGGGGGGTGTTCCCAGGAGGAGACCTTGCGGAAGACTGGTTCACCCCGGTAGAGCTGGGTTGGGGGTCAGGGGAGAGGCAAGTATGGGCATACCTGTTCAGACTGCTGCCCCCACAACCTGGCCCCAGAGAATTGGATGGATGGATGGATGGATGGATGGATGGATGGATGGATGGGTCTGTAATGAAGTTATGCAAGTTTTGGAAATTTAAATGTGGGAATTTGAGGATGTCTTGATGAAATAATATTGTTTCTTTTTGGACGAAGCAGAGGAGTATATGAATGATGGAACATGACAATGGAACTATTAAATTGTTTGAAATATTACACAAAGCTTTAGGGATTTTTGTTGTTTGCCAGCTATTCCTGTAAAATAATGTGATGAGGTTTAAACCACAAAAGACCATTCCATTTCCCACTTTTCAGCTGATGTGTTAGAGCTGTACCCTGTCCTTACAGGTTGTGAGCCCACTTGGCACCAAGTTGCTCTGTTAGACTACGCTCAAATGGATCTCTTGGGCCCATGCCTGTGAAATGAATTCTAGTTCTTCATCTCAGAGACTATCCATGAGAAATCCTGTCATAGTTAAAGGAACACACGATGTGTCCTCCCAGTAACCTGATAATTACAGCAGGGGATGTTGTGTCAACTCTTCCTTAGTGTGAGGTATCTCTGGAGTCTGGAAAGAGAATGTCAGACTATTACCTTATCTGTTGAGGATGCCCCCTGGACTCCTCCCTGTGGAGATGCTGTGGACAGAGGAGAGCTGGGGGCAGACCAGAGCACACTGGAGAGATATAAATACTATCCCTTGTGAAATGGGTATCCAGATAAACAACTGGTAAAATGGACCTGAATGGAGGAAGAGACTGGATGGTGTGATTTAATATTGACGCATCAAGCCAGATATGCATGAACAAGTTCGTCTTCCAAAGCATTCAGCAGCTTTATGATGGAGGATTGCACTTGAAGCAGTGGTGTGACAATTTTAATGGTAAACATGCGGCCAAGAAAAATATTATACAATTTCTTTCCTTCCTTCATTTCACATCTTCTTCCTTTTTCAACGTGTCTTCTCCTAATTCAAAAGTTGTTTGAGTTTTATTCAATGGTAAGTGAATATCTGACAGGTTTTTCTTGCAGTGATTATAGGTTTACAGGTATTAGTCAGCGGCCTACGTGCCCAGATCTGGACTGCAATGGGCAGAAAAAAAAACTATGTTAAGTTTTCTGTCATAAATGGGATATTGAACAGGTAACGGACAGAATCAGACATAGACCCCCAGGAGAGCTGCATGGGTCCCAGAATTACCAGTTAGGGTTAGGATTAGGGTTGCACAAGATGCACAGAGATCTGGATTGTTCGATACTGACAATCCCCACAGAGAGGATAAGAAAGTCTGGGATCCAAGCCTTACTCTTGGCCGAACAGCAACTTAACATTTCCTTGCTGTACTCTGCATCTATCTTTCCAATGTCTGATATGTTGGATCGTGGTAATAATAAAGACCTGAACGTGGTATGAAGGGTTTATCAAAATGATCATAATACTTACTCAGGCCATCCTCATTTCATCAGCCTTTCTTTCATGATTCAAAATCAAATGTCTTTCTTTTTGCACTGCAATGTCAGATAGCTGATCAAAAGCAGATTACTGGTATCTGATGTTCAAACCTCAGTGATAGAGGAAGTTATCTGACTGATTCTCTGGCAATTTCAATTGAGGACCCCTATACAAAACAAACAGAACCTGATTGACTCGATGATGTTACCAAACACCTGTCAATGTTGCAAGTGATTCTTAGGCTTCAAGATTCCTTCCATGGCATCCTATTTTTACAAGGGTCTTCTTGTAGAAATTGGTTCTCATTTTTGGGCTTGTCTTTATTTAAATCTTTCCATTTTGTGTGTTCAATCATTTGCAGAAACTCAGTCTTGTCTTTACTCTCCTTATGTGAAAAGGAAGCCAGAACAAGATGTCCCTGGCTGTTACGGTGGAGTTTTTTGGTTTGATGATGTGAATTATAGGCCATGGTCATTATATATCATTATGTTGCCACTTTGCTATTTGTAGAGATGAGAGAAAGTAAAGATTATGGGGATTTGGTCGAAAAACATATTTGGTCATGAGGCTAATTCACTTTAACATTTACTCTGAATAGTGAAGTAGGCGGATCAGGATGATATATTGAGTGGACTGAAGCTACAACTACGATAGAAATGTTAACAATGGGTAATTACAGTATGACCTCAGTAAAAGAAATTGCCAGCTTAATGAAATCTTCACCATTAAAGCAAGAATGAAATTATGTTCAAACTGGTTTTGGCTGGAGACAAATGAGGAGGTACAGCGGCTCTCTCCTTATTAGGTGAAAAGTTCATGGTTCATTTCCTTGTGGTGAATATCAACTCCCAGCTTTCTCTATGGCCTTGGAGGCTGTCTTGTTGTGATGGCACACCAGGTGTGCTGTGTCTGTTGAAGGCCATATCCAGAGCATGGACAGCTTAGTAAGGAAGCCAGCCATCATTCTGATTCACCTTGCGCGTCAATAATTGGTGTCTGTCTCACCTCGCTACACCTCTTCCCTTCTCTTTTTAATGATCTTTTTCTTTTCTTCCTTTTGACGTTAAGCCAGTAATTGGTTCTTCTCCTTTATAAAAGCTACATTCCTTTTCAATCTCCCCATTCACTTTGTATTTCTGCTCAAAGGTCTGTTGTTTGGGTATTGGGTTTTTGTGTGACTTTTTTTTTTACAGAGCATCAGGCCATTTGTTACCATAGATACATTTGCTGACCAGACCAAGTCATGAAATGGACAGGGTTTTTCAGTGATCTCCCTGACCCTGCAGAATATATTTAGCAGTTAGCTCTCGTCGGGAGAAAGGGAGGAGGTGATGGCTAGAGCTTTGTTGTGTACTGCACTGATGCCTTCTTCTCACTTTCATGCAACTCAATGTGGTTTGATAGAATTTAAAGTAGGCTTGCCAGTACACCCTGTTGCATTTAGATAGCAATGATACACAAGCACACCACCCTGTGAGTTTTTGAGTAAGGTTAGTAGAGGATTGGTGGTAACAAGTGGTCGCTGCCCAGAAAATGTGTGATACGGCATCCACTACCTTCCACACCTCACAGAACCCCAAAACCAGTGATTCCTTTGCATTCCATTGATAGCGTACTGAGTTTGAATCGACTTTGTGTCTATTAAGTGTCTATGTGTTTATGTGTGTATTAAAAAATTGTCAGAAAACTTGTCATGTGAGCAAACAGTGGGGTCCCATTGAAACGTAATCATATGGATCTGCTGTATTACAGGATTCAAGGACACTTTTAATAAAAGCTATACAATGTTCAGCTGCACGCGTGCTTTGAAAATTTTACCAGTCAGTCACGTTCTGGTATCAGAAGCTTATCATCAAGGGTTAGGTATTCTTTGAGTTACTCTTAAGGTGATGTTTCAGTTGCAAATTGTTATAGAGCACGAGATATTTGATGGAGTTAATTTGGTATGGTGTCGTTAGTCACTAGATGTGGTAGTAGTGGTAGTAGTAGTAGTAGTAGTAGTAGTAGTAGTAGTAGTAGTAGTAGTAGTAGTGTTTGTTGTAGTAATCTCCTTTTTAAAAGTTGTATCCTAAGGTTGAAAGAAGAGTAACTCCCAACTATCTTCCCTTTTTACCTGTTTTCCCTCCTTTTACCTGCAAATCTCTCTCTCCTCCAGTTCACTCATTGTTTTTGTTTCTCCTCCGTTGCACTGAAATGTCTATGTCTGTTCTGTTGGATCTCTTATTCCAGTTCATTACCCAACCTCCCTTCACAATGACCCACGCGTCCTGCCAGAGCCTGTGGCCAGTCTGAGAGCCAGCCACTGCAGTCCAGTCTTTTACTTACTGGACAATGGTAAGAGGAGGGATGTCTCAAGGATCTCAGCCTCTCCATGGACCTCAGCTTATGTTGATAACATTATAGCAAAGATGAGACAATGCGATACCTGCGTTGTTTTTGGATAGGTGTTTGGTTCGATGTTGCACCTTGCATGCAAGATCTGCTTCCACACTGTGAGCAACAATTCAAACAGTTTAAACAGACACATTCACACATCACAGAGCTATAAAAAAGAGGTGATGAACTCACATAACTATCTTGAAAAGCATTGTTGTGGTACTTCAGTCATACAGTATGTATTTTTTTTCCTTGTTGGGAGAAGAATGAATCTCCATGGTAGGTGCAGAATGGAAGACCACATTTAAAGGTTTCATAGATCATTTGTTGCCAAGTCTCACTGACAAATTGATAATTGAAAAAGAAAAAAAAAGATGGGCCAAATTGGGTGAAAGCAAGGAAATAACAGAAATAGGAAATATTTGACCATTAGAAATAACTACTGTTAAGTAAAGTTCATATTTGATTTGAACTTAATTTATATGTGAGAGAATCCTTCCAATTTTTCATTATCAAAATGGTCTCACTTATGCATGCACAATGCAATGACCAACCGACCACGTTGCTTGCAGTGTCAACAAGCTGACAGGGACTGTGTTTCTAGGGGTAGACTGTTTGTCATTGCTTTGTCAATGTGTTCCATGCTTTTGTGCTGGTGCTGCATTGTGTTTTCTGCCTCAGCTGCAGGGGGACATTGTGATGTTTGTTGTATGTGCCAGATCTGGGTTTGATCTCTGATCCTCCATCACTCGGCAGCGCTGCAAAGCAGGCAGGCTTGGGAAGAGGAAGGAACTGTGTTCCAGCTGGGTACTTCTCCTCCTCACTTGTCAAAGCCTCTAGTGCTTCATTTCTCGTGACCTTAATCATTGTGTCTCAGATGGAACAACACATCTTTGTGACCGAAGACATGCTATTTTACCGCGGCATTTAGAACTGTCTGTGTGTGTGTCTGTGTGTCTGTCTGACTCTGTATAAACGCACAGTCTGAAGTTTTCATCTCAGCTGACATTCATCACTGTCTTGCCTCTTGACTGACTGCATGGTGCCCACTGTGTGGCCAACTGCTAATGCTGATAGGTCTTATACCAGCTTGCTTTACATGTTTATCAGTGTGTGGCCGAATCAAATAAAATGTTAGCCACATTTGTGGCTTCAGCACTCTATTGCTATTTTCATATTAAGGTTCCTGTGCAAATCTTGGGTAAAATCTAAATAGCTTCTCTTTTTTCTTTTTTTTTTACCATGCTAGCAATGTATGTTTTTAAGAATACAGTGGTATTGTTTGTCTGTTTGTTTGATGGTCCACCACTTTTCTCCAGACTGAAAGAAAATTTTAAATTTGGTACAGACACTAAAATTCCATTTTGGTTAGATTGTGCTAACTTATTCCCTGAATTAAATTTTATTTTTATTATTTTATGACCAAAGTGTGCAGGCAAACAAGTAAAATAAATAAATAAATAAATAAATGACAATATATATGTATCAGCATGTTATCATGGTAACTTGTGATGAGCATCTTAGCACCAGGCTCCACGTAACAGAGCTAGCATGGATATAGGTATTTTCATAATTTCATCTGATGTCTCAACACACTTGTAAAATATTTAACATTTATACCTAACGCAATTCAAGTCATTGCAACAGAGAGAAAAATCAGAGTAAATCTCCACCTTCTACCACCTCAGCCAATTTTTTTTCAGAAAAGATAAAAAGCTATGACTATAATTTTCCCGTAATTTAGCAAAGCTCATAATCAGCACATTGAGTAACACATGGAATAATGACATCACTAATTGGGCTACAAAGACTGCTGCTAAAAGAGCATTTTAATATTGTTGTGTTAATACGTTAAGATAGAATCAAAAAGCAGCAATGGAAACTACTGTTGCTGTAAATGACAAATGAATTGTGGTGCATGAAACATTACTTATTAATATGATGTGTTAAAGTGGTCATATTTAGACACAAAATAGTGATGTGGTTCAATCTTCATGGGTTAAATGAAGCTAAATTGTAAACACTAAAAAACAAAACACGACAATGAACGGTAATAAACATAAAGTTTGATTGGATATTGTTCAAATTCACATTAAAAAACCCTTCTGGGGCTAGGATGAAGTTCACCTTTTTACCTTGATTAAAACTCATTTTATGAAGTGTGTATGGAGCCTTTGAGCCATTCAACAGAGGAGCATGTAACTGATTTGATATGGGCTCATTTTCTTTGTCCTTAACCCAGTATTTCATATGATGGCAGAATGATATGGTCATAATAGATGATTACCAAACACACACACACACACACACACACACACACACACACACACACACACACACACACACACACACACACACACACACACACACACACACACACACACACACACACACACACACACACAAACAGGAGCCATGTATTATCTAATTTACAACATTAATTTGAAAGGCTTTAATTGTTGGAAAAAATGAAAACAAATTCTTTGATTGATAAATTTGATTAGAACACTGTAACATCCAATTTCTTGCACAGCACAGGACATGTTTTTCTTCAACATGACAGTGCATACTGAGTTACCTTTGTGGTCACAGTAGACAAACAGTTTCGCCAATTCCAGGAGTACATCCCTTGTCCTCTGCTGTCTTTTGTCATAACCTATGACAGAAAGATTGAAATATAAATCAGCATTTATTTCTAAGGAAACCAAATTGATTCCTCCGATGAATCTTCCAACATAATCAGTGTCATATAAACAATGGGAATTCATGGTCACGGTGTTCTTCTCGTGGTCATGAAATTTACTGGGTATCATTTAAACACCACCTTGTGTCCTCCACGTGTCAATTAATCATTCAACACAAAGAAACAATGAAATATTGCCTTCTTTCTGAGGGGGAAACTGGCACATGACATCTCAAGTTTGACCTTTGCAGTTCTCTACTTACTGCAAAATACTTGCAAAATGTTTTTCAAGTTATTTTGTTGCTACTGGTGTCTGAATGTGATATTGGTATTCACAGCCAAAAGTGGCACCCTGTTAACATGTGCTTCCACGTCAGACATTCCAGTTCAAAAAATTACATCCTATTGGAATTTTTGTCAAAGCAGATACTTCTTGCAAAATTGATACATTTAAATATATATATATATATATATATATATATATATATATATATATATATATATATATATATATATATATATATATATATATATATATATATATATATATATATATATATTTATATATATATATTTATATATGGACTGCTAACATTGTTGCAACAATTGCAAAAAAACCCCAAAAAAACAACTGGGAACACTGGCCTGAAACACATTAGCATAAAATCTGAATCATGTCTGTCATGGTGTGCCACTGCACCAGTATGCATGTTCTGATTCTTTGTTCATCTCAGTGATTTGTTTTGAAGTCTTTTTTGCACTTTGTTTTTCATTGTTTTACCTAAATTATTACCCTCTTTATTTATTTACTTATTTATTTTACTTTCTTTTTTTTTCTTATTTGAAGGGATTAACTGCTGCTTTGTTTCCTATTCTTTTGTTTCAGTAAAGGGGCCTGGCAGAAAGTTAAGTCTGCCAACAGATCTTAAGACTGATCTTGGTACGGTAGGCGAAAGCCAGCAGTTTTCACTTGATTCCCTTTGAGTCATTTACTTTCTGCTTTTGTCATTCTTTTATCGGCTTTTGTGTTGCTTTAGAAGTTTTTATTCTCACTCGGACTTTCTTCTTTCAGTTTCTTGTCACTCCGTACTCCTGTTCAACCAGCCCATGAGACTGTCCAGCTGATGTGTTTGTCCATTTTGCCCCTTTGTGTTTTGATTTGATTTCCTCTACATTTTGCAAGTGTTTATAAAGGTGATTTGTAACCCATGCCCATATTTGAATTTGAGGTTTCCTATCACTTTATCATGATTGGACCATCTTCTGATTTTACGCAACTTTTCCTCCATTGAAGGTCCTGTTCTACAGTGATTGGATCATCACTACCTCTCTCATTCTAACTCGGTCATTTCTCTCTTAAACAGTCGTTTCTATATTTTGACTGGGTCATCTGTATTTCAGATACTGAGCATTCTCTCCATGCTTACATCTTCAACTGTTATACATTTGCATCACAATCACAGGTTTCACTTTGCTCTGCCTCTGCAGTGTCAAACCATGCTGTCCTCTTTAAAAACTCTTTCTTGAACAACAACAAAAAATGCTCCAGTGTCTATTATATCTGTGACTTTCTTTACCTGACAGGTGTATAAAAAATCTATCAACCCAAATACTTTGAAAACCTTAAGAGGTGGTTGTCTCGTCACACATAAGTCCCAAAGTGCCAGTTAGATTTATATTTTTACAAGAAGCCAAAAAGAAAAAAAAGAAGAAGAAAATAACTTGTTAATACATCTTTTACCTTGTTCGTAGCACCAAGTTGAGCCTCTTAACAGCTGTGGGTTATAACAGCAAATAATTTGTTGGAACCGTCTGTTACAGATCTGTAACTGTCTGTTGGTGTATTTGTGTGTGTTTATGTGCACTCTGATTGGTTAAGTGCAGCTGGGGGAGGTTGTTTGTGTGTGACCTTGTGAGGGTACAGTACCATTTGTCCCACTCTGCACAAGTTTCCTGCAGGACATTTTGAGGCAAGTCATTGATTTTCTTCATTTCAATTTCATATTTGCTTTCCATGGCTCTAGTAGATATCAGTTGGCTCAGTATCACCTGTGGTTTTTCAGAACCTGCCTCAGTCCATCCTACTGTGAAACTGGACTAGAGTCGCTCGTGGACTGGGTGACACCCCAGAGTTTTTCATCTTCACTTTAAAATTGAATATTTTACGGGAAACCTCTCTGAACAGGGATTGATTAGATTTTTTAGATGTCTTATCAGAACAGTGACAAAAGAACACTGGTCAGTACATTCCTCCCCCTATAAACCCGAGAAGAATCAAAAGGATTATCATGTTCACAAACCTGTAAATAGGAATGTTTCAAGAGAGGAAAGGTAACAACTAGCTTTTCCTTCGCTTTGGCTGTATTACTACAGGATAGTTGTTAATTACCTCCCTGTAGCGCTGGCACTAAAATAGTACTGTATTATTTACTTCTCTCTGAAAACTTGACATGAGACAAGCAGTCAGATTTAGATCCACTCAGTTATGCTTTGCTTTGCTTTTTTCCTGTTAAGGTTTAGTTCACACAAACAAGCAAGGAAAGAAGGGACAAAGCATCCAAAAATGTCCCCAAGGGGAGGTCATGAAAGGCAACAATTCTTAAAATGTCACCACCATCTGATGCTGATTGTGTAACCCCATCAACCTGGAGCACTCGTTTGCAGTGCAATTTAAAGAAAATATTATATTCATGTGTTCCTTTTCTATTCTTTCACTTGTGGGTTTTTGACATTCATGGTGATGCCATTGAGTTTCTGACATCAGAAATAAATATATGATTTCAATCACAAGCAAGGTTTTTAAAATGAAAAAAAAAGTGGAGATGAAATGAGCTTGTTTTGTTTTTGTTTTTTTTTCCATTTGATATTTAAGTCATATTTCCGAGCACAGATTGGATGAAACTGCCCTCACAATTTGTCTCTGCGTTTCATCTTTTTTCTGTTGTTCTGGCATCTCTTTCTCTTCCTAACATACTTCAAACCTCTCTCCAGCACTTTGTCACTCACTCCTGCCTTCCTTTTTTCCCCTTGCTTCCATTTTTCTTAATGAAAAATACATTTTTAACATCAGCTTACTCCTTTTATACTGTTATAATATCCATCTTCATGGGTCACTTTTAACTGAGCTTCACCATACATCTACAAAATCTCCAAATATGGTGAGAGAAGCCAAAGCATTTCTTTTAATCAGACAGTATTGACAGTGCGCCTTATAGTATTTTCCACACTATAATACGCACTGGATTATATGGCGCACCTTCAATGAATGGCATATTCTAAAACTTTTTCACATATAAGACGCACTGGGTTATAAGGCGCATCTGATTATAAGGCGCACCTTCAATTAATGGCCTATTTTAAAACAGTTTTCACCAGAATAGGGTGCACCACATACTAGGTGCATAGAATCGACAGTACTGTAGTGGCTGTGGTTGTGTTACACACACCTCAGAGCTGAGAACTCATCTGAGAATTCATCTTCAATGAATGGGCTATTTTAAAACTTTTTTCATATTTAAGGTGTAATGTCGGTTTTTAGGTGCACGTTATAGTGCAGCATATACTGCAATTAAAATAATCTCTCCTTATTTGAAGATTCTATATTTGACTATTTTAATGCTCATTATGACATTTACTGACATATGAAGATGGATATTGCAGTGTACCAGAATATGTTTGAAAGTTTCATTTCCTTCTTTGTGTTGTTTGCTAATGCTTTGCCGTTGTTACAGATCATGTCAATGGACATTGTACTAGCCCTACCTCCCAGCCATGCTCGGCGGGGAAGCCTCGTGTCCCGATGGGTCCCGAGGGGTCACGGCTTGCCCGCAGAGGCCCTACCCGACCGCCCTTCCGCAAGGCCCAGTCTGCTGCTTGCATGGAGATCTCTTTGCCTGTGTCCCACACTGAAGGTGTGTGCTTGTCTTCCCAACTCCCTACCCTTAACCTCTTTAACACCCTCCCTTCACTAAAGCGCATGCCATCCTCACACCCTGGGGTAAGTAAATCAAGGCCTAATACATAATAACACAAGGTAAGCAAATGCTAATGCAAGATTGCGGCATAAAGATAGCTTGAAGAATTCATTGTATAAAATTCAAGACTGACTGTTTTCTAAGCCCCACCCCCCACCCCCTGTGAAATGTCTTCAACCAACCAAGTCCAGTTCATTTTTTTTTCTTGATATACTTTTACCAGTATGACTGAGAAACTACACAGACATGAGCTAAATCTGTAAGCATGTCTTCCTGTCTTATAACCAGTATGTCGGCATGAGACAGAACTGTCAACCAGTTTCTGAAACTAGCATTTCTACTAGTGATTGACAAGTCTGCGAACTTTGTCGTAACCAGAGTTTGTGTTGTGCAAACAGGAATATTGGCCTACAAATTATGTAAATGCAAGATATGGGGCTTAGGGAGCAGTCAAAGTTTAGTATACTTCTAAATGTATATGTTTACTGCAAAAATCAACTTATTTTTAGAAGATACAGTTGCATGAATGGACATGAATGACAAAAATGCTTTTGGGTACAGAACAGCAAGTTGCATTAGCATCACCTTACAACTATAGGAGTACAGACTGTGCTTCTCTTGAATGCAAGAAATTGCACTTGCATTGTGTCCCTTAAGTTAAGACTGTTGCTTGTGCACAAGGGTTGGTAAAACATTACTGTAGGGCATTTGTGTTTTAACACACTGATAATTATTCCCTCTAGTTCTTTTTTTTAATTTTTTTTATTGCTTTGTCTGCATTGACATTTGGTGCAGTAAATCTCAGTTTTATTAGTAAATCAAGTTTTCTGATTTGTACATCATATTTTCTCTTCTAACAATCAGATTGTAGGAATTTTTAAAACTAAATAATGTAGCAAACATAGCCTTTATGCAGTGTGACCAGAGCCAAACTTTCTATTATCCACAGACCCTTGACCTGAGAGAAACATTTCGTTAATTTGCTTTATGTCATGTTTTGATTGAGCTTTTTCAAATAGTCCTTGTAAGTATTCACACATAAAAGAGGTAAATAAGAATCACTCAAGCACAATCTTCACTTTTAATGGAGACATCTGCATTTTATTTCCCTCCTTTATAATTCACACCCTGACATTAACCCACACAATCAAAAAAGGATTTACCCAGCAGTGTGTATGTATGTGTGTGCACGTGTTTGTGCTCATTGTTCGGATAGGTGACCATTTGTGAGTGTGTCAATACGGAAAGTTTCTGTGTCTGTATCTGTGATGCCAACGCGTCAGACATTTCAGTGTTTTTATAATTACTATACTAATGTATTATCACCTGGTAAACTGCTTTAGTCCTTAATCATTTGATATTATAGCATCCATGATGATTTGATGAAAGGATTTTGGATTTTTAGACTTGGCTGTTCCAAAACAGACTGCTGTCAAGAGAGGACACAAAAGGCACTCCCAGTGTAATTTTGTTACATTTATGGACAAAAATGGTCTCCATTAGCATTGAACATGAATGTGCAATTGCACAGTATGTATGGACTATTACACTGCCAGTCATTTCCCATCCATAATAAATTATATGTGCCGCTTAGAGTGACAGAGAACAAACAACATTCTCCAGCTCTAACAACAATGGGAAAACCACTTATAACGTCAACAGGCCTCCTGATGGTCTTTCATGTTATTTGTCTGTCTTGCTCTCAGAACTAGCTTTTTTCTTGAAGTATAGGGGTTAATATCTTTAGCTTGTATTTTAAGTCAGAGTGATATTACAGGAAACAAAAGCATCCATCAAATTGAAACCAGAATAATCTCCCGTTAGAAACTCAACATGTCACTGATGCCATTTAGTTTAGTTTGTCCTCCACACAAATAACATTTCTGATGCAGACTATTGGTCAGATGTTTGTTGATTGGGTCATTTTTCCGTAATCTCTGTGCTCCTGCTGTACAATAGAGAAGTTTTCAGGTTTCTTTTTGACTTTTTTGATGTGCTTTATGATCAAAACAGTGAAACATGGTTCTCGGTTTGCTCCTAAGAGAATTTGAAATCCATTTCCAAAACACCTAGTGGAATCACAGGTGTTACATGGAACGATCAGAAGGATAGAATCTTTCAATCCCACCTCATGCTGAAGAATTTCAAATTAAAGATAATAAATGATTATTCCAAACCTCAGACATCCGCGGTACACTGGCGTCGTGCCCGGAGTGTCCCCCGCCTCACGCCCTGAGACTGCCGGGATAGACACCGGCTCCCCCGCGACCTGCGTTAGCGGATTAAGCGGGTTGAAAGATGAATGAATGAATGAAACCTCAGACATTCAATACTAAATGCATTTCATTTGATAAATCTGCACATATCATTATTCCACCCTGCACACTTGATGGACATGATATGATATATAATTTAATAGAAGTCTCATTGTCAGTGTTTTTAAAACCGTACTGTGTAGAATAAAGGCTATTGTAGGCTCTGTCTACAGCCAGCAGGACTTCAGAGCAATATAACAACATTAAAGTTGTAACTGCATGCTCCTGTTACCGGTGAACAGATCTGCACAAATGAATGTTTTTATGAGTCGGATCCTTCTGTTTTGTGGTTCACTTTTCTCTTCATGGGGTCACATCTATCACTTTAGTACCTCAATGGAAACTAAGTTACACACATCATGGTTAATTGTCAATACCAAATGAGACATATAACTCCGTATGCGTGTGATGAGGAATACATTCCCTGAGAAACAGAATATTTTTGGGCAGGAGTCACTTTATCGCTATGGGTTTGTTTTCTTGGTAGCCATCTCTCTGCTTATCACTTTTGGCACCGCTGGTTATGAATTGCACTGGATTACCACAGTGGAAAGCCAGCAGGACCAGTGGAATAATTAAAGGTCAACAAGCAGTGTGGGAAATGGGCCTGATGTTAATGAGGCCTGCTTGCCAGGTGAGGAGATGGAGGGGGGAAATAGCAGGGGAAGACTGACTCGATGCACAGTAAACATACCCGTACCTTCCATCTCAGCTCAGCAACACACTTCAATTGTACATTACAAACATAATTGACATTGCCTTTGCAGATGTGGTCAGAAAATTGGCAGTCATTTGTGTGAGCACAAGTGATTTAAAAGGACAGATTCAAACCAAACCGTGTTACAGATTCCCATGATAGTAGATGTTTAACAAGTAAACGAAGCTATGCTAGATGTTATTTATTTATTTTCTACAGGATAGCAAAGAGATGTGAGATTCACAGTATTTACCTGGTCACATAATGGTTTTCAAAAGTCGCTCAAATTCTACACCCCCACACACACACCTACATCCATATCTGACCGCAAGGTAAGAGCGAAATGGCAAAGCAGTGGGCCAGTAGTCTTATAAAATATGCCTCGATTGGATCTCATCAATAATAAACTTGTCTCAGTTTTAAAATGCACAAATTTGAACTTAAATATTTTCTCGTTTCCAATTAAACACACTGTTAAATATTTGAAAATTTGTTATGTGATTATTGGCATTATATTTAAACTGTGCACAAAGCATTGTGCTCACTTGCCGGTAATACAAATAAAAAAAGGTAGTCTTCAGGTGTGTGTGTGTGTGTATGTGTGTTATCTTACACTATGTATGGTTGTGTATGTGCATGATCCACTGTATAAATCTGGCATTTTGTACGTCTCGTCACTTCAGATTGTCTGCATTCCCTTATCACTTTCCCAACATTGGCTTCTGGATCTCCCTGAGGTTCTCTCAGGGGTCCCCGTACCCTGTCAGGGTACCAATGTGTCTGACTTTCATTAGCCAGCACCCCACAGGTTCAGTCACACAGCGTAAACACACTTCAGTGACACACAACATAAACCAAGCTGCTGCCAGACTCACAGCAAGACTTGCAGCCAAAGGCTATTTTGTGTTTGTCGCTGCCAGTGGTGAGGCACAGCTACAGTATGTTGTCATGATACCAGAATTTTGGCCAAAAAAATTGAAACATAAAAACAAAAAAACAGACAACTAACAATGGCTTGGTTTGTGCAGCAGTGTTTATATCAGTTCTGTTTTGAATTGATTCTCCTTGTACCTCTTTTGTAGAAGATGCGTGACCTTGGATTCACTCCAATGGTTTTTTCCACTTGCAGCCTTATAAAATGAAAAAAAAAATTGTGCAAAAGTGCTGTACAGTAGCTTTTTACTGACTATAATAGACTGCATGTAGGTTGCTGTATCAGAGTTATTCGTCACATTTGTAGAAGCTTGCTGCTCTCGTCAACAACATTTAGTTGATGGTTTTGAAAATGTTTAGAGGTTGTGTCATTTTCACTCTCTTATTCTGACTCGGTATGAACTTGAAGCAATCTTTTCCCACTCAGTTGCATCTTTCTCTCTCTCCCTTTCCTGTCATTCTTTGGTGGTACTGCTGTTTATCTGTCTATCCGTTGTTGTCTTTTGTTGGTATTTTTCTTTTTTGTTTGTTTTTGACTGGGCGTCTGCACATGTGTGTCCGTTCTTTTGGGGGATTTTGGGATTTGTACTATGGACTTCATGTTGTGGGGTACGAGTAGGTTATGCAT
The DNA here is from genome assembly GCF_040054535.1 of Antennarius striatus. Classification (NCBI taxonomy): domain Eukaryota; kingdom Metazoa; phylum Chordata; class Actinopteri; order Lophiiformes; family Antennariidae; genus Antennarius; species Antennarius striatus. Next base: position 7,281,246 of record NC_090787.1, read on the forward strand.
CCAGGAGGGCAATGCTCCAGCAGTTACATGGAGTCACTATGTACTCCCATGATGAACACCACACCAGCGCCCCCTACTGCTGGAGCGAAAGAGGTAAGGGGGGCTTCGGCCACAAATCCATCCAGTGATGTGTTGCTGATTATCTTGCGTCCGTCCATTCGTCAGTATGTCAGTTCGTCCTGTGGCCCTGTTTCGTCTAAGACATGCCTAGAAGAGCCTGGTCTTGTCCCAACAAGTAGGAGTGAAGTGATACCATTTCTTTATATTGTACATATCTATGGGCAGCATGCATTCTAAAGCAAAGCATACTGTGTATGCCCCATCCCCTAAAAATAATAAATTAATTTTTTTGGGGAGATTTTGGCACTGCTTCACCTCTTTACCTGAAATTGCACTAAGTGAACATCTGTCAAAATGTGACTCCTTTTAGGTTGATGTGTATGCTGGGCCTCACACCCATCTGTAGTTGTTGTTACGTAAAGTCTGCACTCTATGTAGCCTTAGGCAGGGAATGCAGTGCTGCACATTGCCTGGCTCTGAATTATTCAGAAATGCAGCAATACAGAAATACTTTCATGATGGAGGCTTTAAGTACACAATGGAGGACCTGAATGGGATGCACTCAGAGTTAAAGGGGTTTTGAATTTGGTGCAACTGTCAGTGGGTGTGTGTTTATGTGTAAATGCGTGTGTGCATGTATGTGTACAGCTCATCCTGGTGTGTCTGCTGAAGGGCGTTCTCAGTGAACAGACAGTGTGTGTGTGTGTGTGTGTGTGTGTGTGTGTGTGTGTGTGTGTGTGTGTGTGTTTGTGTGTGTGTGTGAGTGTGTGTGTGTGTGTGTGTGTGTGTGTGTGTGTGTGTGTGTGTGTGTGTGTGTGTGTGTGTGTGTGTGTGTGTGTTTGTTTGGTGTACAGGTATGGTGTGAAAACACATTTCCGTCTAGTTGTCTCTTTGTGAAGATCACTTTGCGTCTCAGCGCAGCACATTGTTTCAGTAACTTTTTTTTATTTGTTCCAGTTTTAATCTGCAGACAAAACATATGTGGCATTCATGATATTCCTTCTGCTGTTGTCACTACTCTGCTTCTTTGCTGTGTATTTTCTTTCCCTTAAACGGATTCCTCTCTTACGTCACCGTTTTTTCTTCTCTACATTGCTGTTCTTTTACATGACTCCTGAAACTCTGCCTTCTGTTTCCTGTTTTTTTTTCTGTTGTTTTCTGTTCTCTTGCCACTATTTCATATCTCTCTCCTCTTGCATCGTTTCTGCTTCGTGCCGTTCTGTTTTCTGGGTGCTGCAATAGAGAGTCGGGAAAACTCCTTCAGTCGCTCACGCAGCTCCAGCGTGTCCAGCATCGATCGTGACACCAAAGAGGCCATCACCACGCTGCATTTTGGAGAGTCGTATGGTCGAAAGGGTGATGCCGTGCCCACCCCGTGTCTGTGGGTTGGCACCAGCTTAGGTGTTGTCCTGCTCATCCCCATGTCCATTCCCACTGACCAGGAGGAGAGGATGGAGGAGCCTGTAACCATTGGCCCCAGTGGTAAGATCCAACACGAGAGGCCTCCATTAAAAGTCCTTCTAACCAGAGCTGTATGCACATTTTCCTGCATCAACAGGGATCAATACCAACATTTCCTCTCTGCTGATGTTTGTTATAGCTTCCAAAATGAAAAAGGAGGCCTGTAATAGGCTCAGAGACTACTACAATACATACACTATGAATGAGATCCAATTTTTAGCCACATTTGAATTCATTTGTGTTTTTTTAATATATATTTTATAGAAATTTCTACTATTGTCATTTTGATTCCTGAGTCCGACACGTCTTTGTTGATTTGTATACACAAGTTAAATGCAGTACCACAATGCGAACAAGTGTTAATTATAGTTAATTATAATCAACTCATTCAACAACACTAAAACAAACAGAAGCGTTACATAGAAGCACTTCAAGTATTATATGGTATGAACTAACTTGACAATTATCAACTGAGCTATTGTCTAAAGACTTCTTAAGTTGCATTTTAAGCTACATTTCCTCTTTACGTCATGAGTGCCCTGTGTTGAAGAATTTATTTCGTGGGATCCTGAACACAGAGCCTGACCAATGTTTCACAGCAGTTTGTGGTGCTGCCACACATTTTCTCCACAGGGAGGGAGGGCAGCCTAAAGGGCAGTTGCTTTCTCCTAAGGAACATCAGAGAACATTTCTCCATGTTGCGAGCCGGGTGACCCAAGAGGTCACTTCATCATGTTTTATCTTTTCAAACATGCAGCATTCCCCCAGGCTCACCTGCTTATACACAAAGCCTGTACAGACAGATAAACAATGGGGATAGCATTCAAGAGTGATGTAGGAAAACATGGCCTCTATTTTCTCAATGGTTCTCAATGGTTGCACTATTTTAGATCATTTAGGTATTTTTTTTTTCATTATATCCAACCAATCATTATTTGCCATTGTTTACACCGCATGTACAGATTTTAGATGTAATTTGATGGGGGTAATTGAAGGCGGTTCCAGAGTGTGCTGCTGCTAAATGATCCACTTTGCTCAAAAGCTTGTTGCTAACTTCTATCGATCATACAGCACTTGACAGGTAGTGTAATGTTACTTTTCTGAGCCTCTTAGTTGAAAAAAGGCTGCCCGCTGACAATGAAAAAGGTTTGCCTTTTTGTGTTATGATTTCAATCTTTGTATCACTGTGATATAAACAAGCAATTTCCCAAATTGTGATGCAGAGTGTAGAAATTTGGGCATCACTCATAATGTAGGAACATTAGCTTTCATCATGGTTGCACTAAACATCCACTTTCAGATGAGGAAATGCCAAGTTGATGCAACAGGAGGCTTTTAAAATAAGAGCAGGTCATTTCAGAATTGAAAGCTCGGCTCTCCTCTGGTATTACTCACACGTAAGGGCTTCTAAAGCCTAATTTGTTTCAGTGACAGAGTAATTTGTTGTCACGAAGAATGCATTGATCTCGCATTTGACTTCCTTCTATAGCAAGAACAAGGATAGAGTTTGAAATGCGATTGTGTTTGCACTCTGACTAAAACAAAACAGCCATTCAAATATGCATTAGCTGAAGCCCTGCTGTGTGAGGAGGTGGATCTCCGGCTCAGAGGAAAAATATCAATAAAAAATCAAGGCCCTTTCAAACAGCAGTTGTTCTCTTGAGACTGAATATGCGAGATACAAGCTTATTACTGGATGGCACAGATTCATTGTCGTGGAAATATTAATGAACAGAAGTATTGATGAAATAAAAGTATTGTGTGGTCCATATTGGATAGTTCCTTTCTGAGTAAGCATTGTATTTGAACAGAATTTCAGTTAACTACATAAATTACTTAATTCAAAAATGTAACTGACAGCTTTTACAAGGCTTCAATGTGCAAATATGTGAACGTTTGTCATCGTTGCACCTCATTAAATTGCAACAAACAGCACAAGGTGTTAACATTTTAATTTAAGATTTCTTGCCTTCCCTGTTCTGTCTGTTGGTTCCCAGGTGCAGTTGTGATCCTGAAAGGCTCAGTATTGCATTTTGGCTTCCTGGACTGCATGGGAGCGCTTATTCAGAGCCCCTATGAAGTTTGGAGGGACCCCAATGCCCCCGAGGATCCCGACAGACCACGGAGGCGCAAGTTGGTCCACTTTTCACCATCATCCTCTCAGGACGTCTCCGGCGATGGACACCTAACGGTGGTGTGCTCCGAGAGGCAGGCCAAAGTATTTCTGATGCCCTCACAGTCTTGCCTCTTTGTCCACAACATCACCGAGTCATCTTTCGTACTGAGAGCCGATGTGGTATCTATGTGTAACAGTGTGTGCCTAGCCTGCTTCTGTGCTAATGGACACGTCCTGACCCTCAGGTATAGCCTCAAGCATCTATCACCCCAAAATATGACAAACTGCAAGTTTGATTTCTGTTTGTCTTTACATTCTTATCTCCCAGTTAGATTGTTATGTTAATTTTCTGCACATATTTTCAACCTAAGTGCTAATATTTCACCAGGCATTAATATTATATTCTTTCTACTGATAATCTGAATTATTAAACTTGGTCTGCGCAATCAATTGTGTAACCGGCATCACGACTGTGGCCTTGAGAGTTAATGTGATGTAGCTGAGTGACATTTTATATTCAGAGTGATACTTTAGATGAAGTACTTCATATCCACGGGGTAAAATGGGAATAGCGTAATTCAATTATTGTTAATTAATTTGAGTATTCAGTGACAAAACAGTCTTGGATTTTCTCAAATAAATGTCCGTTTGCAGGCAGAAATCTCTTAAGTTCAATTTAAATCTATGTGCCTCCTTGGTTAGATATCATTTGGTGCTGCATATGTCCTGATATATTAATAGATGGCTTCTCTAAGTAAACACTTTTATCCAATCAGGAAATAGGTGTGTTATATATGTGAGACCAGTTTTATGTAAGTTAACGACTGACACATTTAGAGTAATTTATCAATAAAAATTAAAAAAAATACTACAAAGTAAAGAAATCACAATTATTATATTTTGCATAATGGATTGCTCAAATCAGTTTTCAGTCTAATGTATGATGTATTTTTCAGGCTACAGATGTTCTCGCACATCTAACTTGTCTGTGTCTCATTCTCTCTGCTCACAGTTTGCCCAGTCTAAGACCAATGATAGATATAAATTACCTGCCTCTGACAGACATGCGTATTGCAAGAACATTTTGCTTCACCAATGGGGGGCAGGCCCTATATCTTAGCTCTCCAACAGAAATCCAGAGGATTACATACAGCCAGGAAATGTGTGACAACCTGCAGGTCAGTGCCTTGCATATGTGCATGTGCGTTGAAGAGCATTCTATGTCTCTGTATGTTTCACACCGTTATTGTGCATTCACTTATTATAAAAGGTGTCACTGGAACTTGTAACATGATGTTACAATAGTGCCCCCTACAGGCAACAGTGGTTGCTGACTCAGTGGGTCTCTCAGTCACAGTGCAATAGTTGTCAGTATATATTTATTATACAGACATAAAAAAATAGTCCTTGTTCATCAAAAATAATAAATGGAATATAAAGAGAATAAAACCTTTTTTGTACCCACCCTAAGCCACTATTAAAAATATGTGATCAACAAATATTAGCATTATCTCTTTATCGTCTTATACAAAATTGGAAATGATGATCATGTAAAAACTGCAGTGACTGTAACTTTTTAAAAATTTTATTGATTACAGGAGATGTTGGGAGAGCTGTTTACACCAATAGAAACACCTGAAGCCCAGAACAGGGGTTTCCTGAAGGGCTTCTTTGGAGGAAATGCCAATACATTTGACAGAGAAGAGCTTTGTATGTGTTTTTTTTTAATCTTTTCATCTGTTTTATTTAAAAGGTGTCTTAGTTCTAGGTTTTACTGATTTATAGAGGGTTCTATTAAACCAAAGATGTGTCATTAATGTTAAAACTTTTCTATCTCCTGTCCTTTTGGTTTCTCATTTTATTGTATTGTTGATAGTTGGTGAGGCGGCAGCTGGGAAGGCATCTCGAAGTCTGGCCCAGCACATCCCTGGGCAGGGTGGGATGGAGGGCATGAAGGTGGCAGCGAGCGGAGCGGTGGGTGAGGTGGCCAAGGTCCGTATTGCTCTGGATGAGAGAGGCCAAAGACTCGGAGAGCTGGAGGAACGAACTGCCTTAATGATGACGAGTGCAGAAACCTTCTCCAAACATGCTCATGAGGTGAAAACCAGACATACACATATATACACAGTATATATGTTTATACTATTAGCCAATCGTTCGTCTAATGTAGGTTGTTTATTTAGGAATAATATTGTAATCTTGGATAAGGGGTGGCATGATGGTGTAATGGGTAGCACTTTTGCCTCACGGCAATAAGGCTCCAGGTATAATTTCTTTCTGTGTGGAGTTTGTATGTTCTCCTGTACGCGAGGGTTCTCTCTAGGTTCTCCAGCTTCCTCCCACCTACAAATAGGTGAATTGGTCACACTAAATTGTCCGTAGGGTGAGCGTGAGTGGTTGTTTGCCTGTAGTCTGCCCTCGTGATGAGCTGGCATCTTATCAAGGTGTACCCTGCCTTTCGCCCATAGCATGCTAGGATATGTCGCAGTAGACCCTTAACCCACAAGGTGGCTAAGCAGCTGTAAGTGAGATAACTGTCTTGTCTAGGTTTAATGTGCTGCCTATGTGAACTGACAGTTTTTTGGCTGCTTCTCTTCACAGCTAATGCTGAAGTGCAAAGACAAGAAGTGGTACCAGTTCTAATAGCAGGACGGAGAGTGGAGGCTGCCCTTGGACTCCTGAGAAATTTATTCCTCGGTGGGGATTTTCACTCTAAAAGTGAGAATGATTAAAGAAGAGACTTGAGAGTGATTTTGTCTGTATGGGTTCCGAACGGGGTCTTTGACGACTCTGTGCCATTGTTGGATGGCAAGGATGGGCTGCTTCCTTTAGATGTAGTAATAAGAGACGGTGACAATATTTTAAGGAAAGAAAATGGAGCTGGTAATATTTGATGAATTTTGTGTGTGTGTGTGTGTGTGTGTGTGTGTGTGTGTGTGTGGTTAGGTTTTCGGGACCTCACTGTGTAGATACTCAAAAGTTAAATCAACAAGAAATGCATGATACAAAAATGGATGACCATTAAAATATCCAACTGCCATATTAAAAAGCAGCATGCTACTTTAACAGGAGATACAAAAATGAAGGTTTTATTTATTGATGTAAGCCAACAAGAGACTATAAAATACTTTATATTTTTTGAAATATTGATGAAAAATATATATAAAAAGGGAAATATATACCTGCATTGCTATTAAGCCAAAACTTGTGTTCCTTCCCCCTTTTATTTACTTATGTACTTTTGTTTCATTTAGTTTTTCCTTCATAAATGCTTAAATATTACCTACCATAATATAGATACACATATTTAGCTGTCTCTACACACACTTAATAATGCTAAAACTATATCTTACCAAATGCTGCACAGTGCATACACAAATCAGTAGTACTTACACTTAGCTCTGTGCACACCTTAATGTCACTTTTTGGCTGCTGCTACTTACAAAACATTAAATGATAACACTCCCAACTGGTTGTATGAAAACACGGAGCAGATTTGGAGTGAGGCATATGTAAAGGCTGAAAGAATTATATGTGCGTTCTGGACAGTGTGTATATCTATAGTATGAAACCATATACTATTCATGTGCCATAAAAAAACAAGGTGAGTGTATCCACTCACTGTAATCTAACAAAGAGCTAATATGTGGTAGTATTCATTTGTGTCCTGTTTGATCAGAACAGATGAGACATTATACATGGAGATGGACATCCAGGGCATCAAAATTAAATATGTCCATTTAATTTACAAAAACAAAAATATGTATGTGGGTGATTTTATTTTTTGGTTTAATCTGGTTCGCATTGAGTCTTTAGCTGCCTTTGTCAGATGTATGAGTTCAGTGAGCTGTTAGGTTTCATGTGTGCATTTGTATGTGAGAGAGAAAAAGCTTTAATAACTGGGCTCTTTCTCTACCAAAGCAATCAAAATGAATGACACCCTCTCCGCTCTCACCACCTCGGTCTTTTGAAAGTTTTTATTCATGTCTCTTCAGCTAAATAGTCCGCTCTTTATGATCACAAATAATACTCTAAAGGATTGTCACCTTCTTTGTGAGTACAAAGAGGAAACACACACCCAATAGAGACGTTCAGGAGAAGTAACAGTATTTTTTCCAGTGATGTTCAGATGTGAGTCAGTGAAGAAACTGTACACGTGTAAAACATTTGCAACAATTTCAGCTGAAGGCAAATCTGTTTTTTTGTTTGATATTGTTCTTGATAACTATGATATCCTTGTTGCTGTCCTATATATGATGGTGATGGCCTCTCATCTGAAGATTCTTGTGTGTTAACAACAAATGTTTCATGATACATGGTTGTGTATCATATTGTGATTGTGTTGTACATGTCAATGGGTAGCCACATGACATAGGCAGGAAGCATTAACTGAGGAGGACATTTTGTACTTGTGTATTTTGTCTGTACTTTAAATTGATCTGAATAACGAACAGGGATTACTGATATCCATCTTGTACACATTGGGCCTTTATGCACATGAGCAGTAACGTATATGAAGCCTTGCGCCTTGATCATGTTGACATCACTCCCAAAAAATATGCACAACTCTGAACCTGAAAAATGTCAACCACACGTGGACTGATCTCCCTGCTTCCTGTCAGGCTTCTAAGTTAAATCTTAGTTGTAAAGATCCTCCAAACCGTTTTTGCACCAATCTTAAGTTGCATGAAATCCTAAAGCAGTGCCTCACTGGATTTCAGGAACTACACATAATTTAATTCATTGAGGTGTCTTAAAATGTAAAAAAAAAAAAAATCCATTTCTCTCCTATCTCTCTACTGTCAGTGAGATTCGTGTTCAGTGCAGTTCTTTCAATGGCAAAGAAAACACTTTAAAAAAAAAAGACATTTTAAAAAAGTCCAACTTCTGCTGACAGGGTGTTTTGTTAGTATGTTTTTGGTTTGTACGTTTTTGGTTTTTATATTAACTGTACAGATTAATCTTGGGAGCTGGAGAAATAAAAAAAATAAATAAAAAATAAAGACATTTTTGGGATATTTTTCTCTGTATATGTTGTACCTGTTACTGCTGGTACTGTATCTGGTATTCTGGCTCTGTCTCAATCACTGGAACTCTGTAGTATGTCACACTGTAGTATCCTGAAAAACATCTCTCTGGTTTTCTCAATGATGGCAGCAAAGTTTGTCTTATTTAAATGGATTCTAACACTTTTTGTTCTTATTGATATTATACTAGTGTAATAGAAATTACTTGACAAAAAAGAACTGAAAATATGTTGATGCAAAAGCAAACTGAAATAAACATTGATTGATGTAGCCATTTGTATGCTCTGTTTCATTTCCCCATAACTATAGTCAGCTGTTTTGGCTGTGTGCAGTTAATCAATAATTATTAACTAGAAAGCATGGAAGAAATTGAAACACTTTCTCATCGAGTAATCTAGATGTGAAACTTAATAATTTTAGTAGCTAATAACAAATTAGAATTGTTTGACCTTTTCAGCATTATTTGCATGTTTCATCACCAGGAGATGCATAGAGCAATGAACGATTTAGCTGACCTGAAACATGTCATATTAAACATATACCTGTAGACCTGACAATGTAGCCGCAAGACATGTTTACCTGACATGTTGCTTTTTGTTCACCAAGATGTTCAAGTGCTAAACTAAGTAAGTAGGTACATTTATTCCATTACAGTACAGAGTTGTAACCGATAGTCGAGATTTTATAAATTTCAGTTCTTTTGCAGTTCAGATTACAGTACATTTTTAGTGAACCACATCTGACTAGTGTGTATAATTTTCCATACAATTCTTTTATTATTTTTGAAGGAACATTTTGCCGTCTACTCACGATAATTGTTTTAGTCTATAACAACAGAATAAATACAGATAAACACACTGACCAGCCCACTTCCACCCTGTCCGGATAAATCCTGCAGGAACGTAACTTCCTGGTTTCTGTGCCGCTAGACTCAGAGCAATCCAGGCGTCGTTTCATGTGTTAGCCAATCAAATCTATACCAAATGTACTGGGGACCAATCACATCGCTGTACAGCGCGGGCATATCCCGCCCCTGCTCATTCAGTAGATAGTTTACTCAACTGTATGGGGATTTTGGAGCTAGCTACGGGTAATCCTTGTATCAGTGTAGCTGTAATATTTAAACTATGGTGTATTACAAACATGTTTAAGACGTTAACAATTTCATTTCTAACTAGTGTCGTTATGAACGGAAATAAAACGAACCAACGTTCTACATAATTTCTCATTCTGTTGTTGGTTCTTTTTCCACATTAAAAATGGCAAGTTAGGATAGTGAGCATCTGTTAGGAGAGCAGACACCGGGCAGCTATGTGTCTTCGACTGCTGTGCTGTTTGGCGCTCCCTTGTCTGGCTCTGTTCAGACATGAAGTTCGGGCAGACTCCGGACCCAGTGCTGCAAAAACTTTAGTATGGGGACCTGGACTGGAGGCAGACATTGTTCTACCAGCCCGATTTTTCTACATACAGGCGGTGGACGGCTCTGGGAAGAAGTAAGTGAGATACGCAATTTTCGGAATCACATCACAACCTGTAAAGAAAAAAAAAACCTTTACAGTATTGCCATGGTGCTTTCAAATACCCCAGGTAGCATAGTGTTTCATACTGTTACACTTGTGAAAGGACATCAATATGAATATGCTCAAATGAAAGAACTAACATATATATATATATATATATATATATATATATATATATATATATATATATATATATATATATATATATATATATATTATATATATATGTGTGTGTGTGTGTGTGTGTGTGTGTGTGTGTGTATGAAGGCACATGTGATTGTAGATGAGGTCAGAACTGGGATGAAATAGGGTTAGGGACTGCACAAGGGTTATTAAAAAAGATAAAGGGAGGGATGCCTGGAGAGTGGATGAGAATGATAGAGAGAGAGAGAGAGAATGTACAAGATGATGAAGGAGAGACTGAGTTGTATGTGGGAGAGGGTGAAAGAAAAGTGAATGTGAAGAGTATGAAGACGAGAGTGTTTTATAGATGTTTGAGGATGAATGAAGTGAGGAGGCCGGCTGCAGAGAAAGTATGTGAACGAGTGATGAATGGAATGAATGCAAAGGATGTGTGGAAAAATCTGAGAGTGAAGTGGAACTCGAATGAATGTGAACGTTTTGACTACATGCTAAGACACAATAGAATTTCCAATAACCTGGTGATCAGCAAATTTGATGAGAGTGTGAGAAAGGAGTGTGATGTGTGTGAAATAGAAGTTGAAACATGTATGCATGAGTTTTATGAATGCAATGAATTACAACAATATTTCAAGAACATTAAAGCTTTAATCAATAGATGTTGGGAAGGGGCAATTGCGGACAGGAATGCATGGAAAAGGTTGTGGCTGTTTGGAGTGAATGGGAGGAAGAAAGGAGTGAATGTCAATTTACTTAATTATGTCCTCAGCCATGCCAGGTTCGCTGTCAGAGTCAGGAGGAACCTGGCCCATTACGAGAAGAAAAAGGAGGAGGTCTGGCAGATATTCCAGACTCTGACGAAGCGGGATGTACACTTGGTGAAAATACATTTAAATAAAGACGATTTTGAGGTTAATTTTGTTGAGGGGAGCACATTTATTAAATATGAAAATGAAGAAATTATCGTTTTGGATTTTGGGTATATATGTTACAAAGTCAGAGTCTTTTGGAACATTTTGAGTTATATTTGGGGGGTTTTTGTGAAAAATGAATGCTTATTGGAAAATTGTATATAAAATGTTTAAGTTACATGTCTTTATGTTTTAAATCACAAATGTAAATATTGTGCACTGTTAAATTCTGTTTTTTGATAATTAAAGAGAAAAAAAAGTAAACTGAATAAATGCAGGAGGTTGTTGGTTCGAATCCCGGTCGGGACAAACACTACCCAGTCAACTTACACAAATGCAAGAGGGTAGTGGTCTGGAATGCAGGAGGGCGTGGTCTGGAATGCAGGAGAGTGTGGTTTCAAACCCCAGACATGGCAGACACTATCCAGTGAGGGTCCTACCTTAGTCATGAGCGAACACAATAAAGACAGAGTCATACCGGCTCAGACATTACCCGGGTTAACAAAGTCCGCGTCAGTTGATAGGGAACCAGGGCAATCGGATGAGAAATGGGTTACTGTAACAAGACACACATGGACAAGGGCGGAGAATACGGAGTTCCTGGAATGCTACTACATGAGTAATCCCAGAGAGAGGGGATATATGGGGCGGATGTGGGACCAATGGATGCTTTGAAACCCAAAATCAAGGCTAACAAAGCAACAGCTGTTAGCCCAGTGTTCCAACATCCATAACTGAAAACTGCTATCACAACTAGAGATCGATGAAATACTACAACCATGCTACGGCAAGGGGGAGCCAGGACGCCAGGTCAGCGGGGGGATTTCACCCCCCCCCCACAATCCGAGATTGGGTACCAAGCCCCAAGAGACATAGACAGCCTCAAAGAGCTGCTGACCTGAGAAGGAAGATTGTGACCCAAATGGAAACCTGCCAAACAGACTAACGGCTCTGGCTACCCGACTTTAGAGATACACCAAGGAGATAGAAGCCAGGAGAATAAACAAGACCTTCTCCTTTCAACCAGCAAAGATGTATTCTCAGTGGCAGGGAAATGGCAGCCGGTCAGACGCACCAAGAGCTAAGGTGGAGAAATACTGGAAGGGCATAGGGGAAAGAGAAGCATCACACAACACTGATGCCCAGTGGCTAGTGGACCTGAGGACTGACCACAGCTGCCTCCCGGAACAAGAACCAGTAACCATCTCAATGGCAGACATCCAAGAAAGAGTGTCAAAGATGAAGAGTTGGTCAGCACCGGGCCCTGATATGATCCATACATCCTGGCTAAAGAAGCTGACAGCACTCTATGAGCATCTAGCAGCACAGATGAACCAGCTGCTAAGGGACGGGACACACCAAGAATGGTTGACTGAAGGCAGGACAGTCCTGATCACGAAAGACCCACAGAAGGGATCTACCCCATCTAACTACCGGCCAATAAGCTGTCTCTGTACAACATGGAAGCTCCTGTCAGGCATCATGGCGGCTAAGGTGAGTAGGCACATGGATCAATATATGAGTGGGGCACAGAAAGGAGTTGGTAGTAACACCAGGGGAGCCAAGCACCAGCTACTGGTGGACAGAGCAGTACACAGAGACTGTAAGAATAGTCAGACCAACTTGTGCACCGCCTGGATAGACTACCAGAAAGCCTACAATTCAATGCCACACACGTGGATACTGGAATGTCTGGAACTGTATAAGATCAACAGGACACGAAGAGCCTTCATCAAGAACTCTATGGGAATGTAGAAGACAACCCTGGAGACTAACTCCAAGCCAATTGCCCAAGTTAACATCAAGTGCGGCATATACCAAGGGGATGCACTATCACCACTGCTGTTCTGCATAGGCCTGAACCCCCTCAGTCACATCATCACAAAGAGTGGCTATGGATACCGATTCCAAAGCGGGACAATAATCATCCATCTCCTCTACATGGATGACATCAAGCTGTATGCCAGGAATGAGCTAGAAATTGACCCACTAATCCACACCACCAGGAACTACAGCGACGACATAGGGATGTCATTCGGATTAGACAAATATGGCCGGATGGTATCAAGAAGAGGAAAGATGATCAGAACTGAAGGGGTTTACCTACCAGGGGGTAGGATAGGAGAAATACAGGACAGCTACAAATACCTTGGACTCCCACAGGCTAATGGCAATCATGGGGAGGCCGCAAGGAAGTAATCCACAGCCAAATACCTCCAGAGAGTAAGGCAAGTCCTGAGAAGTTAGCTGAATGGCAAGAACAAGGTCTGAGCCATCAACATGTATACACTGCCAATCATCAGATACCCTGCTGGGATTATAAACTGGCCAAAGGAGGAGATAGAAGCCGCAGATATTAAGACTAGAAAGCTCCTCACCATGCATGGAGGGTTTCACCCCAAGTCCAGCATCCTGAGGCTGTACACTAAGCGGAAAGAGGGAGGCCGAGGACTAGTGAGCATCAGGGCCACTGTCCAGGATGAAACATCGAAAATCCAAGAGTACATCAGGAAGATGGCCCCAACAGATGAACTGCTCAGTGAATGCCTTAGACAGCAGAAACCTGAGGAGGAAGAGGAGGAGGAGACAACATGGAGGGACAAGCCCCTACACGGCAAGTACCACTGACAGATAGAGGAAATGGCTGATATCAAGAAGACCTACCAATAGCTGAATAAAGCTGGACTGACAGACAGCACAGAGGTACTTATCATGGCAGCACAAGAACAGGCCCTAAGCACAAGAGCAATAGAGGCCAATATCTACCACAGTAGATCAAGGTGCAGGCTATGTAAAGAAGCCCCAGTGAAAGTCCAGCATGTGGTAGCAGGGTGTAAGATGCTCGCCAGCTCAGCATACATGGAAAGGCACCACCAAGTAGCTGTGATAGTAAACAGGAACATCTGTACCCAGTATGGACTAGAAGTACCCAAATCCCAATGGGACATACCACCAAAGGTGGTTGTGAACGACAAGACTAAGGTCCTGTGGGATTTCAGCTTCCAGACTGACAAACAGCTGCTAGCTAACAAACGGGACATAGTGGTGGTGGACAAAGAGCAGGAGAGAGCAGTGGTGATAGATGTGGCGATTCCAGCTGACGCCTACATCAGGAAGAAGGAACACGAAAAGACTGAGAAGTATCAAGGGTTGAAAGAACAGCTGGAACATATGTGGAAAATCAAGGTTATTGTGGTCCCCATGGTAGTAGGAGCACTTGGGGCAGTGACCCCCAAACTGGAAGAGTGGCTCCAGCAGATTCCTGGAACAACATCTGAAGCCTCAGTCCAGAAGAGCGCAGTCCTAGGAACAGCTAAGATACTGCGCAGAACCCTCAGACTCCCAGGCCTCTGGTAGAGGACCCGAGCTTGAGGATGACACACAGATACCACCCCACAAGGATGAGAGGGATATATATACTGTATAAATGCGCATGCGCCCAGGGGAGTAGGACAACCTCACACATCCCATGGGACCTTTAAGGCATCGTATTGTACGTACAGTTACGTGTGGGTGTCACTGTCACTTATCGATTGTCTGCTGCTGAGGACATACCGACACCACAAATCCATGGAGCTGTGTCAAGAACCACAGACACCTTGTATTTAAATAGAAACTCGAGTAATCACGTAATATTTTCACAAAAATGTATACCCTCTAAAATGAATTAATTCACAATATTTTCCATGTTCTCTCTCATCACAGTTTCACAACATCACCTGGTGAGAAGATCTATGATGTAAAGATTGTGTCAGCAGTGGAGCAGTTCACCAGGATTTGGGTCCAGGTCCTGGATCGTCAGGACGGTTCCTTCCTTGTTCGCTATAGAATGTATGCCACCTATACGGACATTCACATACATGTTCTCCTCAAGAACAAGCATGTTGCCAAATCACCATTCATTCTCAAAGGTAGAACATGATCACAGTTTCTGCAGAGTATAATATACTGTATATGGAGATATGTGCTTTTCAACCTCTATTCAATTATTTTTGTGTTTTTCCTCATCAGGCCCAGTCTACCATGAGGGTTGTGACTGTCCCCAGCCTAGTGGTTCTTTATGGGAAGAGCATATGCACTGTCCTCAGTCCTTCCCCCAGATAGACAGGGACTTGGCACAGTATGCCAACGTGGACCCAGATCGTAATGCAAGAGAGATCCCGCAGCGCTTTGGACAAAGGCAAAGCCTCTGCCACTACACCATTAAAGACAACAAGGTATTTCTTACACATGATTCTGAAAAAGGAAGAAATCATTAAATGTCAATAAAAAAGCAATTAATTGCAACAGTAAAACAATATACATATACAGTATATGGAATATTAAACTTCATTATTCATCGTAACTAAAGATTGGCAACAATGGTAAAAAAGTAAATACAGAGCCTGGAGCTATGGACACACCTATAAATACGGTCAATTCACCAGGGGTTACTTGGTGCAATTTTCTCAGATTACCAGTATACATCAACACATGTTCTTTTAATAGTGATACATTTTAAATTACCATTACAGATCACTGTAATCAGAATCAGAAAAGGTTTTATTGGCAAGTACAGTAAAAATTACTATTGAGGAACTTGACGCGGTGTCGGTGCATTGAAAGGTGGAAGAGAATAATAGTGAATGAGGAATAGGAATAGAAAAACTATTTACAATTCACATTACGGTGTATTGAGATATACTGTATAAGGATGGTGTTCGCAGGCAAAGAAAAGAAGTCCAAACAGTAAATTGTCTTTGCAGAGAGGTGAGGGGCAGATGGTTACCCGGTGGGGGGGGGGGGCATTGTTCATGAGGCTGACTGCAGTGGGGAAGAAGCTGTTTTTATGGCGTGAGGTCCTGGTCTGGATGGACCGTAGCCTCTTGCCAGAGGGGAGGGTCTGGAAGAGGTTGTGGCCGGGATGAGAGGGGTCAGCGACAATCCTGGCTGCACAACTGCGGGTCCTTGTGTCGAACAGTTCCTGGAGATGTGGGAGGCTGCAGCCGATCACCTTCTCCGCAGAACGGATGACACTCTGCAGCTTGGCCTTGTCCCTGGCCGTGGCTGCAGGGAACCAAACTGACATGGAGGATGTGAGAATGGACTGAATGGTGGCAGTGTAGAAGTTGACCAGCATCTTCACAGGGAGGTGAAACTTCTTCAGCTGCCGCAAGAAATACATCCTCTGCTGAGCCTTCTTGGTGAGGGAGCTGATGTTCTGCTCCTATTTGAGCTCTCGGCTGATGGTGGTTCCCAGGAAGCGGAAGGACTTCACAGGGGTCACTGGAGTGTCACAGATGATGACGGGGGGGAGGGCAGGAGGGTCTTTCCTGAAGTCCACTATCATCTCCACTGTTTTGAGAGCTTTGAGCTCCAGGTTGATCCTGATGCACCATAATACCAGCCGGTCCAACTCACTTCTGTAGGCCGACTCATTCCCATCAGAGATGAGGCCGATGAAGGTGGTGTCATCAGCAAACTTCAGGAGTTTGACAGACTGGTGACCAGATGTGCAGCAGTTAGTGTACAGGGAGAAGAGCAGAGGGGAAAGAACGCAACCTTGAGGGGATCCAGTGCTGATAGTCCGGGTGTGGGAGACATGCTTCCCCAGCCTCACAAACTGCCGTCTGTCTGTCAGGAAGTCTGTGATCCACCTGCACATGGAGTCGGGCACGTTCAGCTGGGAGAGCTTGTCAAGGAGCAGAGCTGGGACAATTGTATTGAAAGCAGAGCTGAAGTCCTCAAACAGAATCCTGGCGTAGGATCCTGGGGAGTCCAGGTGCTGGAGGACAAAGTGTGGCGCCATGTTTACAGCATCATCTACAGATCTGTTGGCTCTGTAGGCAAACTGTAGAGGGTCCAGGAGGTTGCCAGGGATGTCCTTAATGGTTTTAGAATTACCTGGGAACTTCCAGCATCTTGTCAAGACCTACTGTATACTCCTATTGTAATTTATACTGTCTGTTTTGTGGCATGTTGAGTGTCCTTATAAAGTGTGTTTTGTGTAAGAAGTCCTGTGAATTTTAGTAGGTTGTAAATCAACAAGATTCAGCAACTTTATTATTTACTGTATTTAACTGTTAAGTAATTTTTAGAATGTTCTTGAAGTTTATGCTGGATTTTTGAAACACCAGTCTGACTTTAATATTTTTTTTTCCATCTCATTGTGTTGTATAAACATACAGTTTTGAAATTCTGAGCCCTGCTGTGTTTTTCATTGTCTTTAGGTCTTTGTTCAAACATTTGGAGAGCATGTAGGTTTCAGAATCTTTATGGATTCCATCCTGCTTTCACTCACCAAAAAGGTACGCTCTTCTTAAACTGCCTGTGTAATACTGAGACAATTCAGTGTAATTCTTATTGAATTTTTTTTTTTAATTATCAATTGTTTTAACCTGTGATGGGAAATTAAGAATCCACTCCACACACAGGTTAGTGGGTACATGCATATACTGTATATAGTGTGTGCAGGCCACACCCACACACACAAGGGGCCTGTAGGCGTTTCTTGTAGTTGCCTGTAGTTCGTTCATTAGTTTGTCCACCAAATGTCTTTGCAACCATTGCAGATAGAAAGATGAAACAAAAAGCACATTACTCGGGTGGCAAAGGGGATGAAAGTGAGATGACGACCTTGACCCTGAGAAAACTAAGTCAAAGTCAAATTTTAACTTTTGTACACTCAGGAACTGGATAAGATAGAAAGATGAGGGAGAAGGCCAGTGTAAGACCATAGATCAATGCTAGTGCTTTGATCTATGGTCTATGGTCTGAGATATTTTCGATCCTGAGATATTTTTGCACATATCTCAGGAACTGGATAAGCTTGAAAGATAAAACAAAAGCCGTTGTATTCAGGGAGGCCAGGGGATGTAAATTAGATCACAACATTGACCTTGAAAAACAGACATTTCAAAGCTCTTTAACAGACAGAAAAACCCAACTGAAGCCTCCAGAGCAAACATAAGCAACAGTAGCGGGGAAAAACTCCCTCGATGAGGAACAAACTCTGGGCAGGACCCAGACTCTTTTGGGCCGCCATCCACCTTGACCGGTTGGGTGGAAAAGATATACAAGGAAGATAAGAACATGGAAAGAGAAAGAGAGACAGAGAGTGGCAGATAGGCCAGATAGTCAGTATCAGTATGGTTAAAGTTAGATGATTGGGGTGGTTGTCTTCAATACATGTTTCCAATTGGTAAATTCAAGGCGCAATTACAGCTATTTGGATAACTGTATGGTGGCACGGAGGAAGAAAGGAAGCAGAACCCCAGCCAATGGATAGATGAGGGGTGGTACTGGTGGGCTTGGAGGAGAAGGTCCACAGCACATGGATAGATGAGAGGTGATACTGGGGGACTTGGAGGTGTAGGTCCACAGCAGATGGTCCACAGCAGATGGGCGGATGAGAGGTCGAACAGTATGGTGGCGTGGAGGAAAAAAGGAAGCCGGACCCCAGCCAATGATTAGGTTAGGGTTGATACTGGTGGGATGGGAAAAGCAGATGGTCCACAGCAGATGGTCCACAGCGGATGGGTGGGTGAGGGGTGAAACTGAGAAAACCTAAAAGGACAGAGAGCACAGAGACTCCAGGGAAGAAGTTGAGTTAGTACCTGACCTATGAAAGTAGATCAGGGTACAATTTTGAATTCAGGGGTGTCGTGGGATGTTGCAGTCTCTGACTTCCTACTTTTATATGATGTTGCTTTCTTATTTTAAACAAGCCTACTAATTTCCCTCTCTTTGATGTTGTCCAGGTGCGACTTCCAGATATGGAATTCTTTGTGAACCTGGGTGATTGGCCATTGGAGAAGAGGAAACCCACTGAGAGCATTCATCCCATCTTTTCGTGGTGTGGCTCGAACAATACCAGAGATATTGTCATGCCCACCTATGACCTGACTGAGTCTGTTCTTGAGACCATGGGAAGGTATGGTTCACCAATCTTGGTTTGTACTTATAGATCTGTATATATTTGGTACTTTATAAATGAGTCATGGATGTGTGGTTCCATTGTGCAGCCTATCAGTCAATCATTTCTTCATCATCACAACAACATTCTGAAAAGTTGTTAGCTTATTTTGGAATAGAGGAGATGTTGCATGCATTCAGTTAAAGTATTTTGCGCCATTATAAAGATTTGGAATAAGTTTTCCTCCCTAAAAGGAGATGACAGTTGGAATAAGTAACTTTGAATGCCTGGAGTAATGTGTGAAACATTCACAATACACACTGAGCAGTGCAGCAGAAATAAACCTGTCAGAATGCTCATTATTTTTTTAACACTGCTGCATGATGTTTGTTTTATTAGTTTGTAAAAAAAACCAAAAAGATTGTCCACCAAGTAGATTTTTGCATCTAGTTAAATCTGTGACAAAGATTTAACTAGACGTTGAACCAGATGACACTTGCAGGCACCGAAGCAATGTGAAGTCAATGTTTCATGTGGGAAAAATATATTCATATACTGAACACGACCGTGAGAATTTAACTACTGTTTTAACGTATGTTATGATTCTGTCATTACTGATGCATAACTTGAACATATATTGTATCCAACGAACAGAGTCAGCCTGGACATGATGTCAGTGCAGGCCAACACGGGGCCGCCGTGGCCAGAGAAGAACGCCACAGCCTTCTGGAGGGGCCGGGACAGTCGCCACGAACGTTTGGAGCTGGTCAAACTTTCAAGGGCTCATCCCAACATGATAGATGCTGCCTTCACTAACTTCTTCTTCTTCAAGCATGATGAGAGTCTCTACGGGCCGCTGGTCAAACATATTTCTTTCTTCGACTTCTTCAAAGTGAGAGTGGAGCTAGTTTCAGATTTAAACATTAAATGACTACTTACACATTTCTGAACTTTGTTATGCAAACTTGCAGAGGTGGCATTTTTTGATGTTAATAATACCATGAGAGGAGACCTTTGCACTTTCGGACTCACTAAGAAGTGAAGCTTAATTGCAGTAGTTGTATCTTTTAGCTAATTGTTTTACAAGCTTTGGAATGCAATTTGAGCCAACATGCTCAGACAAGTTAAGTGTACCCAAATATCTTAGGTTAGAGAGCAGAAAAATACTAGTGTCTGGTGGTTTAAGTAAAGGTCAGATAGTTTTCTCAAGAGATGATTCATTTAATCACCGCCAGACCCCAAATCGAAGCCAGGTAACAGAAATGACTATCTGTTGATGTGCAAGTTGATGCATTATCTTTGGAACTTAGAACTTAGTCCTCAGCTACTCTCATTTTTGCTTTTAGCATATTTTTATTCAACTTATAATTTTTCTTTCTCCTCCATGTCCAACACCAGTACAAATACCAAATAAACATCGATGGGACTGTTGCAGCATATCGATTGCCGTACCTGTTGGCAGGAGACAGTGTGGTCTTAAAGCAGGATTCTAGCTACTATGAACATTTCTACAATGAGCTTCGGCCGTGGGAGCACTACATCCCAATCAGAGCAGACCTCAGAGATTTGTTGGATAAGATCCAATGGGCCCGTAACCACGATGAAGAGGTGATGATTGTTGACATGACGGAAACGTTTGTGTTTTCATTTGTAGTACTGTTTAAGAAATAATATCAATTTCTTGTGAGTTACATTACTTCTTCTTTTTTTGGTCATATTTCTTTCTCTTTCAGGTAAAAAAAATTGCACTGGCAGGTCAGCAATTTGCCCGAAGTCATCTTATGGGAGACAGAATATTTTGCTACTATTACAAACTTTTCCAGGTAACTTTTCTGCAATTATAAATAATTTATAAAGTGATGTGTTTAACAACCTGAGATGCAACAAAAGGTTCTAGTACAACTGTGAGAAATCGGTCTCTCTAGTATTAGACAGTTTATTTTATAGCCTTTGTGTGATTCTGGTCGAAATATTTTCAAATCACGCTGGGATGTATTCATATCGGGCATTATCTGTACCATCAATCATTTTCTTGTAGGAGTATGCCAAACTCCAGGTCACAGAGCCCAAGATTCGTGAAGGCATGGAGCTTGTAGAGCAGCGAAGTGATGACCTGTTCCCCTGTTTCTGCCACAGGTCCAGAGTAAGTTTCAAGAAGTTGTGTTTCCCTCTGCAGGTTTCGTGGTCTGTTTGTCCAAAAAAACTCATATTACTTTACACCACACCCTAACTTGGTGACTGTTCCAATGGACTTAACACAGTGCTTTTCAATTATTTTCTGTTGCGCGCCCTCTAGCAACAAGAAAACAATTTGTGCTCCCCCCACCACTCTCCGCCGCAACAATAAATTATATCAATTGTCTATAAAATTGTTAAGTACACCTCTGCATAACATTGTAACCTTATTAACATTAAAGAAAACAAAAATGAAAAAAAAAACATGTAGTTCAATTTATAACAAGAATAATTTTATTGAAATTATTTTTTAGTCTATAACAAATAAGTTTTAAGTTAATCAATTTGCCTGAAATTTAAAAAAAAAAAATTGTGGGGTGCGCCCCCTGACTTAACGTAACAACAGTCATTCGAGTAGAGATATTGAAACTTGCAATATAGCAACCACAGTATCTTCTAGGTGTTTTAAATAAATTGGCGGGTTAAGTGTCTAAATGCTATTAATGATTCTGGAAAAACATATTGATATTATATATTGATAATACAATATATTGATTTTAATATACAGTAGAGAGCTTGAAGCCTTAAGACGCAACACACTGCTGATGGCGCCATCTGGTGGATATGCATCTGATTAAATAAAAGTGAAGTGAAAACTACAATCACACTGATTTGCTGAAGCTCTGCTAATCCACACATCTGAGCACAGTTCCACTGTCTGATTATACCTCAAGTCTAATGTCATTGTGTCTACCGAATACTTCACCCTTTTATAATAATGTTACACATTATTCGGTTCTTACAAATACAACAAAGCATCTAGAGTGAGGAAAATGTTCAGGGGTATTTTATGCGGTCACAGTCTAGAACAGAGGTTGTAACATGCGACCTAAATGAAAACACAAAAACGGTTGATTTACAGTCAGTAGTTGAATATTTTTAGCGTTTTTCACAGAACTACAAGGTCAATATTCCAGTTTCAGCAACTAAATTTAAAACTCAAACCAATGCAACCAAAAAATGAAGATATTATTCAATTTTACAAACCATATTTTCGGAGTTCCTATCGATACATTTATTTTAATATTGCAAAACAAGGTCATGCTTTTCCTCTTGACACCACTTCTTTTGATTGCTGTCTTTTTTTTTCAGACAAAAGATGAACTGTGATTGACCTGTTGTCCAGACAAAGAAAACAAGCCTTCAAATAAGATGCATTGCCAAAAAACTGGTCAGTGTTTGAATGAACTGTATGACTATGATATATTATCTCATTTTTAATAAATATTTGTCTTATTTATATTTGAGGTGTTGTTGTGTTTCCTTCCTGTGTATTACGTACACTTTCTCTCAAAACCAACTAAAAAGCACATGAAATATATACTTATAAATATCTGTTTTAAGTCCTGTTGAACAAGGAGTTGCAGAGATTTAGCATGATATGAAGTGTATTCAAAAACAATCAAAGAGTCACAGAAAATGTTTCAGTGCTGTAGTTCTAAAATACAGTACTGAATTAAGAGGAGAAAATATTCTATACCGTTTAATGAAAAGTTAAAGTTGATCGCAAAGAAATTAATCCACAAAGAGAATAATAACCAGCTGCAGGCATCTTAGTAAAATTGCTAATTTTACTGCAGAGTACTTAGTGAAATAAAATGCACAACTTATGTAGTGGATGATTTGTGCACAGCGGTATCAGTCCAGTACTTCTACGCTCCAGTATATAGGCATTTTAAGAGTAGATACTAAATGTAGTGACCACTCCCGAACACTAGATGGCAGTCACCCGCAGTGAAGTTCCACACGGGGATTTCTAGCAAATCATCTCACAATGGAAAAGTTTAACCAGGTAATTATCTAGCAGGAATAACTGGAGATAAAAGACGTTCAAACGAAGTAATGATTAAAATATGTTACAGAGATGGTTCCATCCATAGAGCTCTGCATGTAATGCGGGACAGCGTGAGGATGTCACCTTTAAGTTCTCTCCTGAAACTAACAGGGCTGTAGCAGATTGCTAGTTTAGCTTTGTACACAAGCTGTACTGTTGTTTGATTGTCAATTTCTTTGTAATAAAAGGAGAAGTATGTTTTAATAAAAGCTGGACAGTCTTCATCGAATCAGATGTTTATACCTTGTGAGTGCGTTGACTCCCTGCTCGTTGATTTTCAGGAAACAGTCAGGATACCATTTGGGGCAAAATTTCTGGACGCTGCCTTATGTTATCCTTCCTTAGTGCAAGACGCTCATACAGCCGTCATCCTCACACACGGTGCAGGTGGAGACATGAACTTCAAACATCTCGTTTCTCTTTCACACTCCTTGGCTTCGAACGGCTTCCTCTGTCTGCGATTCACATGCAAGTCTTTACAGTTGCCTTACAGAGTTAAGGCGTACCGTGTTATGTGGGTAAGTGTTTTCATTCACTCAGATGGTGTCCATACAGTAAGATTGGATTACAGTATTGCATTAGTAGGGTACTGAACATGCTTGTGTCTCCCAGGACTACTTGAAATCACTGGAGTTTACTATAAAGCGCATATTTGTTGGAGGTAAGCAGCAATAATGGGCTTAATTTACATCACACAAAAGTCGAAACATAGATACTGTAATCAGTGTAATTTTCAGCTTTGTTTAGATCTCTTGAGAATGACAATTATTATGTTTTACTTTACAAAGAATGCATGGCTACGTTATATAATACAAAGTATGATCTGCGGTCTGAAAACGCTGTGTCCTGTTTTTAGGCAGGTCAATGGGATCTCGTGCTGCTACAGCTTTAGCCAGACAGCTGAGTGATGAATCAGAGGATGCTGTGCAGGGCATCATCTGCCTCTCTTTCCCCCTGCACCCCCCAGCTCAGACAAATGCCCAACGACAACGGACTGAAGATCTCAGGGGGCTACCTGAACACATGCCTGTGCTCTTTGTGTCAGGCACGGAGGACTGCATGTGTGACAGAGTGAGGATGATTCAAGATTTTGTTTTGACATTGCCCAAACTTTTACTTATTGTTCAAGTTTTAGTAACACATAGTACTTTTAGTAAATGGACTAATTACTACAATCCCCCAACTTGTGCAATACAGGATTTTTTTAATATATCTTGTAGCGGTTTGTAATATTTGTGGTTATGATTTTTGACATCTTGTTTCAAAGCGGTGATTATGATTGTACTGTATTGTAATTGTCAGTGTTCGTGTGTTTGTCTGTTCATCCGTTAGTCCACCAAATATCTTTGCACCTTTGTACCGTTGCAGATAGATGAAACAAAAAGCACATTACTCAGGTGGCAAAGGGCATGAAAATGAGATTATGACCTTGACCTTGAGAAAACTAGGTCAAGGTCAAATTTCACCTTTTGTACTCTCAGGAACCAAATAAGATAGAAAGACGAGGAAGAACGCCATTTTGAGTAAGACCATAGGTCAAAGCTAGTGCTTTGATCTATGGTCTTATTTACACTGACCTTCTCCATATGCACTAGTCTATGCACTAGTCAGGTACTACTTTCAGAGTACCCTGACCTACCCTGACGGGATGTTGCAATCTCTGACTTGCTTGTTACTTTCTGTTTTTCTTTAGGTTCTTTTTGATGGCATGGTAAAAGAAATGAAAGCACAGGTAGAGGTTTTTTGGCTAAGAGGAGGTAGCCATGGACTGACTGTGAAGGGGAGGACAGATGATTCTGTGCTGGATGAAGTGAATGCACAAGTCATCACCTGGATTAATAAACAGGGATTTTAGATGAATGGGGTTTTTTTTTTAAATTTTAAATAAAGGATATATATTTTTCCTATTGAGTCGTGTTTTTTTTAATCAGAAATCCTGAATGATAAAATCCAGATGTTGTCCAGTGCTACCAAAAACACATTGATGTCTTGAAAATAATTACTATAGTTTGTAGGATTAACATTCACTTTTATTTCTAGTCACCTCATCTAAAATTTGGTCACAAAACGGACAGAAAATAAGCTTGGGAGAGAATAGGGCTTATGCCACATGAGAGAACTAACATCTAAATGTAACTCAATGTAATGGAAAATAATTTTAACTACTCCTTAATGATAAATAACTCTTAATCTATTACTCAAGTTACAAACATTGCAGTTGCACAGAAAAAAAATATGCTTGTTGCTCTGTTATAAAATCCTTTGGTCAGGTTATGAAACCCGCAGAACTCCATCAATCAAGGATCAAACTAGGTGAGTTAGAACATTAATGTTGTTCAAAGTACTTTTGTCAAAGTTAAAATGGGCTTGATTACTGAATTGTGGGAAATGTAGTTTTGGTCAAAGCACACTTTTGACGTGTATTTTTAGACACTCTTATCCTCTCGCAGGCCACATACAATGATGAAGTGGGCCACATTTGGCCCTCGGGCCTTGAGTTTGACACATGTGATTTATCAAATACAAGTATTAATTTTTCAAATTATTTTAAAACTAGCCAATTCATTCATGTAAATTATAAACAGAAATTAAATACGGTATTTTTATTCTACTTCCTGTTCTTTCTCTCATTGGGTGAAGACATTCCCACACTGTACCTTTAAGGATTGCGTGACGTCTTCATGTCCTCGAATCTCATTGGCTCACCCCCTCATCAACCGGTTTTTTTTTCTTGTCCCTTTTCGTTGGCGTTGGTAGCAAGCATGGCAGAGCCCTGGAACAGAGTAAATATTGCTTTCCCCAGCGCCGTTTCTAGTGTTCGTGTACCCTTCAGCTCAACCACAGGTACAGCCTGCGTGGCTTTTATGTTCTTTCGTGGTGTCTTGCGCTAAAATCCGCTGTTAAACATTGATAAAGTGCAGTTCGCTATTCACGTGAGATGGTAACGACTGCCATTGCTAGTGAATGCATAGTGATGTTGGAATGTTGCTTTTATGTTTCAGATGCGACAGTGAAAGCACTGATGGTGATAAGTCACAATGTGCTAAAGTTAATTCGGAGTCACATTCTTCAAACGGAAATACGTGTTCTGTACGAACTGCTATACATCCTGAAAAACAGTTTGAGAGGGAACAAGACTTACAAAGGACTAAAACTGGTGAGAGAAACATAATGAAGTACTGTACATTATATTTTTGTCATTTCATTTCACATGGTTTGCTGTGTCCCTGTCAGGTTGAGCAATGCATCAACAGGCTGAAGCTCATGAAGCTTGATGTTGCTGTCCAGGACCTGACAGAGCTGTGTCCTAACAAAATCCAAAGGTAGGCAGGAGGAATATTTCTTTTCACAGTACATATGCAGGTCCTGAAAAAAAAACAAAAACTAGAAAAGCATATCACCTTCAAACCACGGCTGTGTGCTTTATGATTCATGTTGCATGTGAATTCAGAAATCCAACATGGTTTGTCGTACTGATCTTCTACATGAGGTTTGGATATTTCCGTTTTAATAGATCACAAAAAGACATAAAGCAACAACAAGCCAAATAAATATAAGGAAAAGACTGTTATTACACAGTGTAAAAAAAAGCCTTATTCCAGTTTCCAAAGTATTTAGGAGAAAACCAGTTGCTTTATTTGAACACTGAAGTAAAGCTATACAAGGGTCATCACGCTTCCGAGTCCTCAGTGAAATCGTGTTATTATTCCACTTCACATTCTTTAAATACATACAGTAGATCACAGAAATATTTTAAATGGAGAAATTATTTTTTACATCCCGCGAAGCGGTGATGTATTGTGATTGTCAGTGTTTGTGTGTTCGTCCGTCCATCCACCAAATATTTTAAACACTGTTGCAGATATTTGCAGAAAGAAGAAAGAAAAAGTACATTACTCGAGCGGCAAAGGGGATGAAAATGATATGATGACCTTGACCTTGAGAAAACTAGATCAAGGTCAAACATCAACTTTGGTACACTCATGAACTGGATAAGATAGAAAGACGAAACAAAAGGCGTTATATTCAGGGAGGCAAGGGCATGAAAATTAGATCACAACCTTGACCCGGAAAACTACGGCAAGGTCAAATTTTCACTTTTAAATTGCGCCCTTGCACATAAACACTGACGACTTCACCTCCACAGATTTTTGGAAGGCAGTCACGTGATACCGTACGTGCATTTTATTGACTGATGGCATCTGGACGTGCGATACGTTCTGTGAGTCTTGGACTTCCATGAGTCATAAAATTTTTTGTGGGTACAATTGATAAGAGTGTGGGAAAAGGTAATACAGATAGAAGGTGCTTTAATATCAATATGGTGAGGGTTCATATAAGTTTAGATTACCGTAAATATTAGGATGGATTCCGCGATAGAGCGACAAATTATCTGTCTATTGTGTGTGGTTTCTGGAACACATTAACCGCGAGGAACGAACGCCCAAAAATGTTGAATTCAGGGGTGTCGCGGGACTTTACAGTCTCTGACTGCCTTGCTAACTGTGTTGAGTTGATTATATCTGTCTGTGCTTAGAGTCCTGAGCATCAGGTCTGGTAAGGGGGATGTTCCCAGCCAACCCTTCCTGGAGTGGTTGTGTCTCAAGGTTCTTGGAGGTGCCCAGCTATTGAGCTGCACACTGGATCGCTGCAGCACAGCTTTCGTGTATCCTTTTCAGTTGTGGTGCAGTCCAACACATATGATAAGTAATCTGCCCTCAGCTTCCTTTGACACGATGAACGCAATAAATATCTAAATAAATTTATTGTGTGTAATGAAGCATTACATTTGAAATCTTTTGTGAATATTTGAATTTCCAGAGAACACCTGAATTTGTTTGTTGTTGTTTTGTTTTCTTCCTGTGATGCATTGCAAATACAAACTCATCAAGGATTATTAAAATTGACTTTCAAAGCTGTAGCCGGTGCTCTGTTTTGTTGACAGGCTTGTCTGAGTTGCTGTCCCCACATGTTTGTTTACCTTAAAGATATTTGCCTCAGATTCTCAAAGCAGCAGATGAAGTGGGGGGAGTTTGTTATCCTGAATCTTGTGATAACCAGCATGCTCAGTCGTCTCTGGTGAGTGCTCAACCACCACACATCATTACATCTGAGGAACAGAATTAGATGCAAAATTAAAATTTACATCAGAAAAACTTCGGTTTTTATTGTTTAGCTTCCTCGATCTAAATGTACCTGCATTTTGGCTGCTTCAGGGTGATTTTTCGTGGCATTCTGGCCAGCCTGTCCACTCTGTATCCACACCTCCTGGACCTCCACAGAGAAGTTGCCAGCGCTAAGCCCATGGCCTTTCTTACAGACTCCTCCCTGCCAACAGATATTACTCAGTTCTTGGGTTATACGGATGCATTTATTTTGTCCAAACTGTCAGCACACATTTCTTGTTGCAAGGAGAAGGACAAGAAGCAGAGAGATAAAGTGCCTTTTAAAGTCAAGAACCAAGGGGGGACAGGAAAAGTCAAAGAAGACTTGGGCGTTGCCATTGAAAGAGGTATTGCTTTTTTTTTTTTAAATTTCAATGTAGACACGTGTCCACACAGTGCACTACAGTTCAGTTTGTTTCACTCGATGTACCTTATGTTGTATGGTGGTTGGGCTTTTCAGATACTTAACAAACTTAAGTTAACAAAATAAGATCTCTTGTAAAGGAAAAAGCTTAATTTTCTCTCTACGCCACAAAGAACAAATCGTATTACAACAACTTTGGCATCACTGTTATGTTTTCTTTTTCTGCACAGGTAGAGTTCTTGATACTGACCTAAAGCCTTTTCTCCGAGCTGTCAGAAACTGGACAAAGGTGTGTAAGCCACACAGAGGATTTTTTTTTATCCTTTATTACTGAACACATATTGAGTTGCTGAGTGTTGTCCACTAATCAGGTTATCTAATAATTACATCCTTTTGGTACCAAAGGGTAAGGACCTCCTGCAGGAAACACACGGAAACAAGAAAGAAGCATTCAAGAAACAAGTGCAACAGGCTGCAACTGTCACTGACATGATGACACATCTCAAAGAAATGATCGATTGGTTCAAATCTCAGAAGAAGAAAAAGGAGAAATCTCTCCTAGCATCTGTGTTTTTAAAGTGTCAAAGGTTGAAAGGCTTGGAGGCAGCAGGTTATAAGTAAGAGACCACAGAACAAATACTCAGTGGGTTTTTGTTACCAACAGCTGTGCATTCCATTACACTTAAGTCTGTAATGTTTCATTTTGTTGACTCTGTTGCACTGTACCAAAATATTCACCATTGGAAAATAATACATTGTAGTTCATGATAACACAGTTGCTGCTTATACTCATTGTTCCATAATTTCCCCTCATCTCAAGGGTCCAGAGGAAATTGGCTAGCTTAAGACAAGAAGTTCTCTGCACGTTATCACCCCAAGCTTCCGCATCAAGAACTTGTCAGTCTGCTGCCATGATGTGGAAAAAAGCTCACCAGAAAAATTGTCTTCAGTCTCTTACAAGTCGGTTGAGGTCTTCGTCACTGAGAGCTGGTATCAAAAAGAAGCTGAGGAAGAGACAATGGAATAGGACTGACTTCACAGCGTCTACATCAACAGGAAATGAGCAAAGACACAGGACTGGCCACACAACAGCATCTCAGGCCAATGATAGTGACAGCCATGATGAAATAGATGATATATTTGCTTCTGTAGATTTGTGACAAGGAGAAAAGAATAAAAAATAATTTGCTTGTAGCACAGACAAATAAAGGAAACCTTTCTTAATGCAAAGT
This sequence comes from Antennarius striatus, assembly GCF_040054535.1. NCBI lineage: Eukaryota > Metazoa > Chordata > Actinopteri > Lophiiformes > Antennariidae > Antennarius > Antennarius striatus. The sequence continues at coordinate 7,311,206 of NC_090787.1, forward strand.
TGGATAAAAATTGTATATTTTAAACTTATATTTGAATGTTTTATGACTTATACAAGTAGTATGGAGCAGCAGTGAATTTCAGAGTGTACTGCTATATTGGACACAGTGTTGAGTTTTACTGGCCATCTCTGGATTTTGCTTTAGTGTCTTATACCTTTGTACATACTGTGTAATGCAGGGGTCTCCAACTTTTTTTTGTAAGGGCCACATGATTTCCCTTCTCTGAGTAGGTGCCGGGGTCAGTTTGTAACAGAAAAACTGATGATCGAAGGGACGCCTTCGATTGTCACAGTTTTTCTCGGCCAACTCAAACTGATAAGACGGCTGAGCTTCATCAATGTCGGCAACAAAGGGGTTCTAGAGAAGATTAATTTATTTTGCATTAGCCTGTAGTTCATGGAATCGCACAACAAACTCCACCTTCAGCATTTCCAGTGCTTCCACACACCTTTCAGCTGGGAACAGGACTGTTGGGTTTTCTGCAGAGATATTTTGGGTAGCAGGGAGATGGATGAAGTTGTGCTTTTTCATTTGTTCCAAAACCAGCGCTAGTTTCACCTCAAATTCTTTTATGTGGGAATACATGTCGTAAATGTGTTGCCGTGGCCTCTCAGCTTTAAGTTAGAGCTGTTAAGCAATTTCTGTCACATCTGTTGAAAATGCAAGGTGCCGTTTCCATTCTGGATTGATTAGCTTTGGGGCCGTTCAGTTGGGGTGGTTCAGCATTTTTTCTGGTCCTTTTCAGGGGGCCGGGCCAAATGTGGAGTCGGGCTGGATTTGGGGACCATTGATGTAATGTTTGGCACAGTGTTTCTCTCACTACACAAGAATGAAACTCATGTGCTGATGATGTAATGTGAAGCGTGAGGCTGAACACTGGTAAAGAATAGACTGGTAACTCCCTTGTGTTGCATAAAAAAACTAAAGTCCAATTTACTAGGAGAATTAACACATGGGCATAAATGAGCCTGCTAACAATTTTTTAGGATTGCCATCAACTGGGTAAAATTTTCAGCTCAAAAAAAGTTGTACTGTTAAAAGTGATCAAATGACACACTAAATATTTTTACTGTTTTTGCATGCAACTGAGTAAATTGACCATGTTTTTATAATACAATACCTGTTCAGAGGCTGCAGAGAAATCATGTTTGTTCCTTTTGTCACAGCCATCATTTTGTACAGCTGGTTTTCTGCTTCACAGGCTCTTGTCACATATTTTGTCAATAAAAGTATTGATCTTTCCAAATTCTCACATTTGCCATTTTTCTACACTTAGATGCTTATTATATGGGTACTAATGGCACTTACTTGAAATGTCTGTGCCTGATCTGAATAGTTAAAACTTTTACTGTATAAAAGTTTAAAATGGGGAAGGAATTTCTCCATGTTGAAATTAGATGAATTTTCATCGTCCTTGGACACTGAAGCCATATTTAATGATACTAAATCAGGGATATGGTTTATGGTCTTGGACACCTCTAAAGGGTTTGACTCCCACATAGCAAAATGTCTTTATTGTAGTATGTAAGTGCACATCTTGGACCGCAACCTTAAGGTGGCACCGCAGTACCACCATACCAAGTTTTTATGCCCATCAAAGTAGAATCAATTTAATTGAACATGAAATGCTGTACATAAAATTATTTCAAGCAGTAAAAGCCTTCAATATTCCATTCCCCTTTTTTAATGGGCTTTTAAAAGCATGTGACAGACCTTGAGGACTTTGTTAAGGCTCTGAGGAGGTTTCTGACTCCCTCTACTGGAGAGTCAGTATTATATACAGTATTAATTGATACTGTATATAGCTTTCTTTAAATGTGATATTCTTGTTTCTTGTGCTTTTTAGGTTTAATCCAAATCAGTTTGCCTAGATCAACATTTTTGTAGTCACCTTCAGTGATGAGGAAGAGGAGAATCGTTGTAAAGGCACAGAAATAATCAGATCTAGTTTTTCTCTGCATGAATTAGACTGGCAAATCCCACCTGACGAAATTTCTGTATCTGAAGTGGCAGAGATCGTAGGGGAAAACTTCTCAGACACTCAGTAAACATTTGTTCTGTAATATTTTTCATCAAATAATGAAAATTTAACATTGGTTACACAGCAAGCTTCATTCTAATTTATGTATTTTTTAGGTATACTGTATATCATAAGAGACTGCATATTTGCTCCTTCTGATTTGAGCAGGGAGAGTGTATTTCTAGAACACCTATCTGCATTATCTCGCAAATTCGATTCACAACTCATTCTGATTGGGTTCAATCCTACAATTTGTATTTTTGTTGGGAGGGGTGGTTCTCCAGGGATTTTAAGAATGCATGCTTGGCAGGCATAACGTAACCCAAAACAGGAGAGAAAATCTTAAGGTCTGCACTCCCACTATGCTGTTCTGCCAATTTATTTCCCAACCACCTTAATATTAGCATAGGAGTGGAGTATATTTCAGGTCTATGCATTTGTTTGGTATGGCATGTAGGGATTCTCAGCATTTACACTCGGAAGTGTATTAAATCAATTAACTCCACAGAGACAAAAAGGCTAAGTAGAGCCACAAAGGCCTGTAGACTCTCAAGCTGTCGTCACATCATCAGTTATTCAGCTCGGTCAATAGTGCAATGAAGAGCATAAAATAGTGTTGGGGCCATTAATAATGTAGGAAAATAGAAAGAATAACACTGAAATCCTCATTAAGGGCAGAAAAGGACACTGTATATGAACAGTGAGGCCACCTCACCTCAGTCATAAGGTTTTGGTCTCCCCAGTGCAGTTTTGTTACGTATTATAATTAAGTCAAGAAATGGGTCGCATAGTTTCTTTCCTTGTCTGGAAAATGGTGTTCAGATTTCCTCATGAACAAAAGTCTTAAACAGGCCAATGAAGGAAGGTTTGTTTGTATTCAAACAGAGAAGACATTATTTAATTAAGGAGTTTATCTCAGTCCATTTCTGTGTACAAGACTGTATGTGTGGGAAACCCTGCAGAGGCTGAAGTGCCCTTGATCAGCACCACTTTGTTAGGTAATCTCCCCTCTGTAAATGATCAAGGGAGGAAATGAATTAAAGAATAATGTGAGTGCATATTATATTTTTTCATGTTGTCATAAGGTAAAACAAAATCAGCTGGGAGAGCACAGTGATAGCACAACTCTGTAAAAGTACCCATTTGTGCCATTCCATTCAGTTCCCAATAATAGATTTATTCTTATTTGGGGATGCAGAGGAAACAGTATAACTGCACTGTCTCAGATGTTTCCTCTTTTTTCATTTTACAGCCTCTTCTGTTATACAAAATGCTCTTAATTTGTGATAAGTAGTAGTGATAATTTAGTATAGTGATAATTAAGTATATGTCCTGTTAATACTACATGTGTCTGCTAGTGTACTGTATGTCTTGTGTTATGTCCTTGGTGTCAGTGTTTCTTTTTTTTATCCTGTATTTATTCATTATATAATGCCTGAGCAGTGGATATGTGTATTTTCCTCCAGGATTAATAAAGTATCTATCTATCTATTTATCTATCTATCTATCTATCTATCTATCTATCTATCTATCTATCTATCTATCTATCTATCTATCTATCTATCTATCTATCTATCTATCTATCTATCTATCCATCCATCCATCCATCCATCCATCCATCCATCCATCCATCCATCCATCCATCCATCCATCCATCTAATTTTATTTTAACGTGAATTATATACTTCATATATCAGAATAACAATGTCTTTGGTTATGTAATATTAATGGCTGAAAAACTAGATGTATCTTCTTTGATGTCTTTTCAGTCTTAATTTTAAACCGAAAAGAATCCGAGTTGAATATGTTATGTCAATAAAATGATATCTACGTAAATGGAAAAAAGAGTACATTTGATAAAAATAGATCATCCAGACATTAATATTTGGAACATGTTGATTGAAGTTAAACAGCGGTTTTGCATTTAATTATGACAGGTCCGATTATCTTAATATGACTCTAAAAGTTGACCATCAGATGTTGGTTACATTCTGCATATAGAACTTATATATACATTCTATATTACGTTCTACATTCTATTTACATTCTATTTACTTTTTTCCTTTTTAAGTCACTCAACTGAATTCACCGGCTCAGAAATTTCAAACGGGAACATCTTCTTCAAAGTAATCAATGACAGGTCGGAAGGAATGAGACGTGTTGATGACGTAACATCCTGTCATCTTAATTCTACATCCGGAAGGTGGGGCTTTTGTTGTAGGAGCGGTTTATATTTAGAGAACGAATGCCTCGAAGTGCTACATTAATGCAGTCACTAAGATAACACCAGCCGAGGCCAGAAATACACATCCTGCTTTGGGTAAGGCTTTAAAAAATTTCATATTGAGTGGATAAAGAGGTGGTTTGATAAAATGGCCTTCAAGAAGTAACAAAGTACCGCACCTGTTATGGACGGACGGGCGACCAATGGACCCAAAATGAGGCGAGATGAATAAATAATAATACAAACGAGAGCAAATAAACTCAGAATTCGTTCTTGGATATTTGCCTTTCTTGTTGTTTCAATGTTAAGTTTTTCTATATGCTGTGATTTTGTCGTTGACATAGTGGCAACTTTTAACGTCACCGTTTGAGTTATTTTAGAGCTAGCTACGCGTTCGATCTTTTACGTCATGTGAGCAGAATCTGCGTTATTTGTAGACGCTCCCTGTTTCTTTAATCGATTTGCTTTAAAATGTTTGTGCCCAATTAAGTGAGGAGGTTTTGCTTTTGACTTTTGGTAAAGACGAAAGACACCTTACTGAAGTTCACCTTTATTAGCGTTGTGTTGATTGTCAGCTGCTGTCAAACATCAGCGTTAGCTTACACACTATATTTCTATTAACTCAACAGCTCACAAAAGTGCCTCACATGTCTGACAGAGGTTAACATAAAAAAAATTAGAAGGGTTTTTTAGCGAAGTAAAATATTTCCCTTATTAGCTTGTTATTACGAAAACTTGTTGTAATATAGTTTTTTATCCCGCTGAGAATGACGCTGAGTGGATTGTTCAGAAAACTTTTTCCCCACAAGACATGACACACCCAAGATGGCTCAGGGTTGCCTAAGCTCACGATTGGTACAACCCCAACTGTCAGCAAATAAAGTGTAGTTTGTTTAACAGTGTTTTTCCACATCTCAGTTTTGTCATGTATGAGTAAACTTTGTGGGGTGTAATCTGATTATTTACTGATCTCATCCGTAGACCTTGCTTTGTGGCTTGTTTTGTCAGCTAAGATAGTCAGCTGTCAATTGTGCCAACATGCAAGCCTGCTCTATTCACAGAGGTGACCCGCATGTACTGGCTGTTGAATATTGTACTTGGCACTTGTGTTTACTGATGCTCCCGTTTGCTGACGGGTGTAACTTTTTCAGTTCCCAACAGTCTTTTTTGGTTTCTTCTTTAATTGACACTTGGGAGGTGACATCTTTTCAATCTTGGTGATAATATTAAGTCTTGTTTTGGTGTTTGAGAAAATTGATAAATTCATACTTAAAATGAATCTATTTCAAGGGTAGATGAGGCCTGGTTTAAAGTGAGTAAATAATTTAAACTGTGATGAGACCAGCAATATTGTTTGGTCAAGAGACAGTGTCACTGAGGAAAAGACAGGAGACAGAGCTGGAGGTAGCAGAGATGAAGATGCTGAGGTTCTCTCTGGGAGTGATCAGGATGGATAGGATCAGGAATGAGTACATCGGAGGGACAGCACATGTTAGAGGTTTTGGAGATAAAGTCAGAGAGGCCAGACTGAGATGGTTTGGACAGGTCCAGAGTAGAGATAGTGAATATATTGGTAGAAGGATGCCAGTGAGTCTGAGAGGACTGTAATTTAATCAGTACTGTATGTCATGCATACATGGTACATTTGACAATAAAGTTTACTACCACTATGACTATGAGTTTTGAACTGCCAGGCAGAAGGCCTAGAGGAAGACCAAAGAGGAGGTTTATGGATGTGGTGAAAGAGGACATGAAGGTAGTTGGTGTGAGAGAAGAGGATGGAGAAGACAGCGTTTGACCATCGATCAAAGCTAGTGCATAGGTAGATCAAAGCACTAACTTTGATCTATGGCCTTACACTGGCCTTCTCCCTTGTCTTTCTATCCTATTCAGTTCCTGAGTGTGCAAAAGTTGAAATTTGACCGTGACCTACTTTTCTCAAGGTCATCATCTCATTTTCATCCCCTTTGACGCCCGAGTAATGTGCTTTTTGTTTCATCTTTCTATCTGCAATTGTTGTGAAGATATTTGGTGGATGAACAGAAGGATGAACACATGGACACTGACAATTTCAATACATCACCGCTTTGAAGCAGGATGTAATCAGCTGTACAAACAAATAATGATGAAATAAAACTTTAGCTCATCAAAAGAACAAACTTATTCAAACCAGTGTTCTCTATTTTATAGTTTTCTGAGTGTAAATAGAAGTTCTTTATTAATTTTTTATTTTTTATTTACATTTTATATACTCAATTAATCCCTGAAGGGAAATTAGTGGCATACTCTGTGTGTACAGGCCCTGCACACACAAACACGCACAAGGGACCTGTACGTATGCAGGGGGAGGTAGAGTGGTGGGCAGCTCCTTCTTGGTGTGCCAAAATGAGCAACTTATAAGGGGGACGGTGCCTTCCAAGTTCATTCATCTTCAAAACCCACTTTATCCGCTCTCACGGGTCGCGGGGAGCTGGATTCTATCCCAGTCGACTGGCGGCATGAGGCAGGGTACACACCAGGCAAAGCCACATGTAGATGGACAAACACACATACACACACGCCAATTTGGGACTGTCCAGTTAACCTGAAGTTCAGCAAAGTACACCTATGGTGCATTTCCCAATTGAGTTTTTCATGGTTTTTAATGTATGAGTTCAGGCCAATTCAGTGAATGTTGTTTAATATTACAATGAACACCTCTGCAGTGGTGTGCAGTCCACTCTGTTGTAAACATCTCATGAGCACAATGCTGATTGCATTACAATCAGTGTGTTCAGGGAGAGCATTTTAAAAATTGTTTAGCAGTCTTAGGCACTACCAGTGTCCACATTCTCCAATATTTTTTTATTTCAGTTAATCGTATATTGCCTGTTTGTTTGTTTTTTTAATAGACTTTTTCGGAAAGTGCCACAGACAGTCACCTTATGAAGTTAAAACTAACCAGTGACTTTCAAACAAGTATTGGTTCTACACCTTGACACCTGAGCAATGCTAGTTACATTGTAGCCATTAAAAGAAAACAACAGAGTTGGAATGGGATTTATTTTGACTGAGATTAATTTCTCTGCTTGGCTTTAGAATTGTTGTAAATGACATCAGTGATGGGGAAAGGACTTATTGGTATGGCTGAGCTGGCCCTGGATTTATTTCTTCGTTGAGATCGTTTGGATGTTTATCTCTAAGTCCACTCATGTTCCTCAGTTTAATGTTTTTACTAAGCCCTCTGCTTCCTTCCTATTACTCTCTGTGACACTGATAAGTATTTTCTGCAAGACCTAATTCCCTCACTTTGTGCCTAACTTGGCTGCCTGCTATCAAAGAGCCCATCTACTGCTCCTAGCTTTTTCTAAATTTATTTTTTGAATAGGTCCCTGAACAACCTGGCTTCATGGCATGTAAAAGCATCTTAGTCAGAAAACTATCTTCTAATGATATCAGCAGTTTAAGTGAAAGGAAATGGCTGAACAGTTGGTGCAAGCCTATTTCTCTTTGACATGGGAAGTGAACGAGAAATTGTGGTATGCATGTGCATTTCTAGTTCCCATAATTCCCATAAATTACTTTCTGTCAAAAAGTGATAGTGAGGATTTTCCTCTCATGTTGCATTAATGTCAGTAAAACCATGCTTGTGGAAGAAAAAACATTTGTTCATTTGGTCTATGAATAATAATCTGTGAGCTGTCATTGAGTTGGACCGACATTGTCATGGTTCATCTAGGTCTTGGAGATAGTTACGGTCATTTGTATGTCTGAGGATCATCTTCTGAAATACAGTATGTGTGATGAGAAAAACCTGATAAAAAGTAGAAAAATTAACAGCTATGGGAGAATTTTTCCACACTTAACAGATTTTACTTTTGTTTCAGACTTTAATTTACCCTGTTGAGTTTCTCCACACCAAAGCAAAGAGGTATAAAAATTATAAGGCTGTTGCTCTTAAACATGTTTGAGATCAATTCAGTAGAATTACTCTTCACTATATTTTTGTTAAACAGTAATTACAACTCAGGAAAAGGGGTGTAATGAAAACAAGTTCAATTTGTTCAGTGTAATTTAAGCATACATATAATGTTAACTGCTTATTACAGATTATTTTATCCCCAGATTCTTTTCAAGGTTAGTGAACAAATACAATGAATCCAATTGTTGTGTACCAGAGACCGTTTATGGAAAGTAGTCAGGTACCTGCTTTTTTAGTTTATTATAGTGGTTTCATGTACTTTATCTGCGATGTTACATACACATATAAATGCATGATCAGTTGCGGTATTACTTGGCATGTCTGTTACTTCTTTGGCAGTGTAAAAATAGGCTAAAAGGTATTTAGTATGAGCCATGAATACGTAGCATATGACATAAGAGTGTAGATGTTTTGTTCATGGAGAGACTTAGACCAGCCGATTAACCTTACTTTTATATAAAGCAATAGGCTCCAATACAGAAGTGTTCCATGGCAGAAAGTGGTTGACAGTCGTAGCTTTTCAAAGGAATTCCCAAGTCTTTGAGGGAGTTTAACAGGCATCATGAATCCATGACCATTTTTGCCATGAACACACTGGTGTGATGAGAAGGAGAAGGAATAGGAGGAACATGGCATGGTTTAGATGGTGTCTAACTGAACATACTGTGTTTCTTCACTGAAAAATTAAGAAATATACACTAAGGAAGATTTAATGGTATTTGAGAGTTGTGGTCAGTATATTGTTGAATGCATGATCTTGAATCATTCTAATGAAATGCTTGAGCTAAAGGAAGCTTGCAAATATGAGGCTAAGGAGGATATGGTTCATTATAGGTTAAATCCAAAAACATATTCTCCAATTCAGTTTAACAGTGTTTGTCTAAGTGATAAACTTGACAAGATCTGCACCACACTGCTTGATGACATTTTCCACATTAAGAAACATAGAAGATGAGCCCTTTAATATTTAGAAAAAAAACATTACCCTGCTTAGTCTCAACGAAGCAGGAAGGATTGTACCTCTGAGAGGATTTAGTTTGCTGCTGCTCTGTTTCGTCAAAGGCTCCTCTGTGCTCTCCCTTGGCCAAGGGGTTGTTAGTATGCATTGTAGGATGTTCTTTGGACATTTTATCTAGCTGCTGTGTACCTTTTTAGTAGTGTTGCTTATTTCTTTACAAGCACTGGAGGTGACTGTAACTGTTTATTACTGTTAAGGCTCACATTGTTTGCATGTCACAAAAGAGTAAATTTTTCACTTCCCTCATGATTGAATTTACTTCTGTACATAATATTGGTTGCTCAACAATGTGTTGTAATTATGACTTGTTGAATAGGAAAATTTGCATGTCACAAAAGAGTAAATTTTTCACTTCCCTCATGATTGAATTTACTTCTGTACATAATATTGGTTGCTCACCAATGTGTTGTAATTATAACTTCTTGAATAGGAAAATCCACCATCTTTCATTCCACCTGAAGAACCCTTTCTGTCTTGTAGTGGTAGAAATTGATTGAGAAGTGGCAAGATTTTGAATTTCCAGCCAGTGTGTTATTGAAATAGTTGTGTGTTGCTGGCAACATATGTAGAGAGGGAGGATCTGTTTAGATGTAACAAGAGTCACAGATGCAAGAAGCAAAATAGGTTTGCAAGGGAGATGAATTTCACAATAATCTAGATGAATTTCATCATTTTTTTCATCCTTTCAGTGACATCACACCATCTGTTGGGTATTTACATGGTGTGAGTGAAACAGCTTAACCATTCCTACTCTCGAACCAAATGAAATTTTATGTAGATGTAGATGAGCTGCTCTGGTGATGAAAGAAACAACCAGACTGAGCTAATCTTTTTTCATGCTTGGAATTAGGTGTCATATCAGCTGTAAGGGAAAAACCCCTTGCTTTCTCCATCAGATGGGAATGGAAAATCATTTTTGATTGATGGAGTTGATGGAGTGATTCATTGGGTTCAAATGTGACTCAGACACTCGTGATTTGACTTTGCTCATAGTGAAATCCTATCTTTGTGAATGTTGCTGAATTTGTGCACTGTGATAACCCTTGTTTGCATCACACAGGCTCTGTTTGTCGTGATCTTTTCATTAGTATCTGTGAATCTCAGCAAACCTTTAACCATTCTTTCTAGAATCGTAAGATGAGCTGGAATAGTGCACTGGCCTGTCCTTCAAAGGGAAGCTTAACAAATTCCTGTGGTCAATAGAGTGCTGATGTCATCCATATTGGATTAGTTGTACAATCTGAGTGGACTGTAAAATGACACTCCTCAACGAATATCCACCCCCTAAAAAGGACAAGCAGATTTCTGTACATATATGGGTCAGTTGTTAATATTAATTCCCCTTTTGCCAGTGTCCTCCATTATAGCCCTGCTTGCAATTTAATAGTGAACTGCAGTTGGTGGGTTGTATGGTTTAGCCCCTCCCTAAGGCCCAAAGTTCCCTTCAGAAAATTTCCACTAAGCACTGTCTTGTATCACAGAAAGACAAGAAGATCTGTATACCATCTTTCAGTTTATTAACTGTTGTTTATATATGGCTCTGGGATAAGTATCTGCATGAACAAAGAACTGGGTTACAAGTGAATAATTTAAAAACTGACCTCAGCTGAGCTAGGCAGTTTTACAAGATGTGTGTATATGGATATTGTGCTGGTAGCTCTTTCACTGGCCTGGTTAATGATAACAAAGGCAGGAAGAGCACAAATCAAGTTCCACTTCCTGTTCAGGGGTAGAGAAACCACGATGCTACTTCCTCTGCATCCATAGCTTGACGCTATGGCTGGCATACTGATGTGGACATCAACTTGATGCAAACCACATGTTCCCTCTTTGCTTTCGGACAAGATCAGAATATGTAGACTTTTATGTGAAAGTTGCTTGCCTACTTTCACATCAGAAGTCTGTCATGCTGAATCTTGCAGATATTTTATATGTTTTCATCTGGCTGTCACATGTTTTCTGTATTTATAAATGACACCATAATATAAAAACAAAAAAAAATTGACACATCATCACATTTTGTTCCATCAGTAATTCTGTGTGGGTTAACTGTTTGTGCACACTGAGCTCACCGAATAATCTTGAAGTAGAGCATACTTACTGCTGGGGAGGGGTAGAATTTGATATGTTATGAATCAGTTCAGTGCTCCCTATTAGTGTGACACAGCAAGAAGAGGGGAGAGGTCTTGCTCTCTTTAGATGGAAATAAAATGATAGCAGACACGGTATGTTATTATGTGACGGTGACACAATTGCAGTACTGGCAGATTTTTCAGATATCAAGTCTTTCTATTATAACTCTTGCTCAAGTGCGTCTTACTTCAGATTGACATTAGCTTGTGTTAAGTAGTGATGGGCTTGGACTTGGAATAAATGATGCTGGTCACATATAGTGTCAGTGGCCTAAGGTGAACTTTTGGCCCATTTTCATTCAACTTCAGCTATTGACTCACAATTAAAGGGCAGGCTGTGTAAACAGTCGTTGAAAAGGCCATGATGGCTGTTTTGATGGTATTTTAAATGCAATTTACCTTCACAGGAACACTGTGTAATTACACAAATGTCATCAAACACTTGACACATATAACACATATAAAACCCTTACAGAAATAACCTTCTTCAGGCAAATCTCTTAATACGAAACTGATATTAAGATTAAAGATTAAGATTAAATTAAAGATTAAACACACTTTATTGTCCACACAAACGGGGAAATTATCTTTACACTCCTTGTTGTACATGCATAGGCATATACATATATACATGTGGACTTATGAACCATCCTTAAAAATGACAGTAAATATGTAGTCGTGTGCTTCTGCCGCATCCAGCCAGTCACACAAAACAAGGGTGAATGCAGCGCAGTATAGATGACATGAGCACAAAATGATGATCTAACACTATTCACAGCTCAGTATTTGATGACAGCTTTTGACAGCTTGATTTGACAGCTTTGATGACTACAAATATGTACAGTTAGGCTCCTGATGTTCTAGACTGAGGCTGCAATGGCCCTCAGGACCTGAAGGACGGACCCAAAGGTTAAGCATCGCACTTGCAGCTGCTGTGTTTGCGGTCGACTTAAACTCAAACCGGTCTTAGGAGGTTTTCTGTAATGATACCCATTCAGTGGCTTTTTGTGTTGGTTTAACTCGTTGTTGAGGGGACCAAATTGTCTTTGCTTGACTCTGACGTCCATAACATTTGTTGGTAAAGGAGTCGTTCTCCACTTTCATAATCAGCCATCCCCCCTGCAGTGATCATGGAGCTACCAAGTGTACTTAGTCTAGTCACCATTCAGAGGTCAATTGTATTCTAATTATCAAAATCTTTTTCTTCTTGTAGAAAATAGAGAGCAGAGCCTGTACCTAAAAAGAATGCCCAGGCCACATTTAGCCATATAATAGAATCCTCATATTAGTCAGATCAACTTGACAAACTAGGCATGCTCATATTGATATTTTTGCCAATACCCAATCTTTGTTTATTAATATTAACGGTTGCCACAGTAATTATTGGTGATTCATCATATATAACAATTCAAGACCATTTATTGTCTTTCAAATGTAGCTAACATTTGTCACGTTTATGAATAGTTTATTCATGTACTTTGAGAAGAAGCGGAAGAATTGTAATTTGTATGAGTATTACAGATTTTAGACCTGTTTGAACAGATATAATTTTTTTAGTCTTGCTAAATCTGTACATGTATCACACTCATCATACAATGATCTCCTGCAAGTTAAGACACGACAGGCAGGCATTCACAGCATTGTCAGCTTGCAGTCTGGGGGTATTTGTGTCAAAAGAGACAAAGATATTTAAGTCAAATAAAAACAGCACGGAGCCCATCTAGGGCAGATTCTTTAGACCGAGGTTAAAATATGACATCCTATTTTAATCCACTCTGAAATGCTAACACGCAGTGGAGAATTATAACTTCATTGCATTTGATCAGCTGAAATGACTTTTGGATGACAAACTTTATAAAGTTCTTGGATTCATGAGTGGGCAATTTGGCACTTTAATGTGGAAGGGTGGGGGATAGAATTGAAGATTTGTTGGATCGAGGCCTAGTGCCTTGGCACAGCAAGTTACTGTCGCAGTGAAAGCTGCTAAGTAACAAGTGCCATCTGTCCCCCCACACTTGTCTACACACTTGTGTTCTCTCTTTATGGAGGTTATTTACTGTAGGTAGTACTGATGTGCTCCCACTTCTGTCATTCACAGGTTGTGTCAGAGAGTGCCTGAGCACTGATCCGTTTATGAGTGGATGTGAGTGTATGAAAGAGACATAAAGAAAAATCCAATAATGGCAACCAGTAAAGGTAAAAACCAGAGCTCTCTGGCACTGCACAAGGTGATAATGGTGGGCAGTGGAGGCGTGGGGAAGTCAGCTCTCACCCTACAGTTCATGTATGATGAGGTAAGCAAACACACACCTGTAATCTGCTCAACCGTTGGTTGGTGCACATTTTTGCTCCTTTAGTTAACTGAATTTATATATATTTTTAAAAAAGCACCCGTAATAAGAGGCGTCCCTGGATTTAATGGAAGTTTAATTTGCAATAAAAGAAGCCAAACAAAACAATCAGATTCATCTGTTTCATAATTAGTTTGTGGAGGACTATGAGCCCACCAAGGCAGACAGCTACAGGAAGAAGGTGGTCCTGGATGGGGAGGAAGTCCAGATAGACATTCTGGATACAGCCGGTCAGGAGGACTACGCTGCCATCAGGGACAACTATTTTCGCAGCGGGGAGGGCTTCCTGCTGGTCTTCTCCATCACAGAGCACGAGTCCTTCAGCGCTACTGTGGAGTTCAGGTAAGTGTTGTGCTTACGCCCATCTTGTTTGTGAGATCACAAACAAGGTTTTCTTTGCTGCTGTCTACTCTGGTAGAACTGTCATATGAGCATCTGCTGTTCTTTTGTTCTACTAAATCAGAATCTGGGTAAGAACGTTTCGGAAGTCTGCCTTTAGTAAAATACCCTAAGCTTGAATGTTTTTTGAATACTATGCTACATTATTAGCATTTGCTTGTTGGAACAGGAACGTTTTTAATGAGTGGTGAAAAAAACCCTATTGAAACAAAAATACAGATTTTAGTTAGTAGTATTAATCCATTACATAACCCTGCAAAGTTATGGTTAATTAGATTTAAAGCAGGGATTTAAAATAATTATATATATAATATAGGACATTTAAGGTATTTTCCTGCTCACACAACATCTTTTTCACTCAAAATGTACATTAATACAAATGAAGGAGTAAAGTTTGAGTCCTACCTCCAGGATAAATGAGGTTGTTTTTTTTCACCACCAGTTGAGAAAAAAAATAAAATAGCCTTTCTTTGATCTTCAGAATCTGCAGCATTTACTATTGACACACTGTAACCTACACTGTACGTGTCCTGCCAAATTGACAATTTACTGCCAACCTTTTCCTCTGCTGCACTCGCAGTTTCACACTTTTATTGCTCACTCCCTCTCACCCACTCAACCACACACACACACACACACACACACACACACACACACACACACACACACACACACACACACACACACACACACACACACACACACACACACACACGTTACTTACTGCCCTTTTCGGAAGCTACTGATACAGTGTTAACAATTGGTAACTTATCGCCTTTTAGCTGTTCTTTTTCAGTGTTGCTCATCTGTCTTTCACTCATCTTTTTTGTGAATGTGACTCATGTTAGACAACAGAGAATATCTGAAAGTAAATAATGAATCAGCAACTGAAAAGTACATTTGGTATCACTTTCTTAAAAGCGTAGCTTGTTGTAATAATGTCAGTTATTGGGACATTTCAATTTAGTCTTGTTCTGCGTTATCTTCTATTTGGAATGAAGACATTCATTGTACTTGCAGGGAGCAGATCTTGCGGGTGAAGGCAGAAGAGGACAAGATCCCTCTCTTACTCGTAGGAAACAAGTCGGACCTGGAGGAGCGCAGGAAGGTTTCTGTGGATGAGGCCAGATTGAAGGCCGAGGAGTGGGGCGTCCAGTACGTGGAGACTTCTGCCAAAACCAGAGCCAATGTCGACAAGGTGTGCCCACAAAATACTCATACTCATAACTAAAAACCAACATCTTGTCAAATTCAGGGCTTTCTGATAAATATTAGATTTATGACTTCTCATGGATTGCTTGTTTTACTCCTCCAGGTGTTCTTTGACCTGATGCGAGAAGTACGAGGAAAGAAAATGTCTGAAAACAAAGATAAAAATGGAAAAGGAAAAAACAAGAAGAACAAGAAGAGCTTCAGAGAAAGATGCTGTTTACTCTGAACTCTTCATGGACCTGACCAAACTACAATCCAGCTATTAAGTTGGAGAAAAAAAGCAGAACATCATTGCCATTGTCTTCAAATTAAATTTGATCTTTTAAATAACTGTGTGTAGTTCAATGTTTAGAACCTCAACAGCTTAGGTTTTTGTCCATTTTCCGTTAATGAAATTCAAGTTAGCGATTCTTTGGAAGACGACCACTGTTATGACTATGACTGCAGTGTTTGATGGTTCATAATGACCTAATGACCAAACTGCCACTGACACTAACTGCACTGCTCAAGAGATGCTCCACTAACTCATTGATTCTACTGCCTTTAACGTTTGTTCCTTTCATTTTTACACCAGAAATGTTGAATCATAGCCAAATAAAATGTGCTCTTAAATCCTTTAAATGCTCTTAATCGTAAACCTCACTGGTAGTTAGTTTGTTAGTTAGAATTCTTCATCCTATTTTCGTTTTCAAACTGGAACTCTAATTCTGTCGTCTTTCATAAATGTAATTTAGGATGTCACCGCACATCCTGTGTGTTGAAAAGGATTCTCTCAATCATTGATTTCTACAGACTCTGACTTAAGTTTTATTTTGTCATTTTTGAGTCTTATATGACTTACTGACCACGTAACAATCAGCAGACTTTTTGTCAAACAGGGTTATTTGATTCCATTTTTATCAGGCCATGCATAACAAATCAGTCAAAAGATGTTTTGCTTTTTTTCTACTGTTGCAAAATACAATCTTTTGATAGTTAATGAAAAAACATAAAATCCCACATTTATGCTTACTAAGATCTCACTGAGCTTCTGTAGATACTTTAGTGTTAGATACTTTGAGGCTGTGCTTAATAGAATTTTGTTTTCTTGGTAAACTAACAGTAAGGGAAGTTTTTCTTCCTGGCTGTCTGCCTTATGTCTCTGTAATCTGGCCATTCCTATCCTGACCACACTGCAGATTACTTCCTGTTTTACACAACTGATTGAGTGTGCAGTCTGTTCTATGAAGCAGGTGTTGACAATCCAGGAAGCCATCAAGTTTCTGGTCCATGATGGCATTGTAATCAATGATGTCTCACTCTTAAAAAGCCTGATGCTCTTTTTTAATTTCTTGGACTTAATATCATGCACTACATTTCAGTTACTGAAGGAGTGGACTTCAAGCTGAATGATGTCACAGCAGAGATTTTTAAACAGTTTGTGCCAACAGAATTACAAAAACAGTCCTAACTGTTGTGGGTGTATAGAATGTCTGTTATTTACAGTATGTATGTTAAATAACTGTGTCAGTGTGAGTGAAGCTTTAAAGGGGGTGCCAACTTCTTTACTGTTCAATCAAGTGCTTCAATGAAAAAGGTTTCTACCACTACATCAACCTTTGTTTGTGACATGTCCTCCCTTTTTTTTATTTTTGTTCTACCGCTGTATGATTTTGTCACTGCAGAGTGTTGCCGAATAAATATTTTTTTCTTTGTAAAAACTGATCCTTATTTCGTTTTGCAATGCAATAATATACACTCATTGGCCTTTTTATTATGAAAACCTGTCCAACTGCTCATTAACACAAATTTCTAATCAGCCAATCCCATAGCATTTAAGCATGTAGACATGGTCAAGACGATCTGCATCAGTATCAGTGACTTTGAATGTGGGATGGCTGCCGGTGCCAGACGAGCTGGTCTGAGTATTTCAGAAAGTGCTGATCTACTGGGGTTTTCACGCCTACCATCTCTAGGATTTACAGAGAATGGTTCGGAAAGGAAACTATCCAGTGAGTGGCAGTTCTGTTGGCAACAATGCCTTGTTGATGTCAGAGGTCAGATTGAAATGGCTAGACTGGTTTGAGTTGATAGAAAGGCAACAGCAACCCAAATAACCACTCGTTACAACCGAGGTATATAGAAGAGCACTTCTGAACCCACAACATGTCAACCCTTGAGGCAGATGATCTACAGCAGCAGAATACCACACCAAGTGCTACTGCTGTCCGCTAAGAACTGGAAACTACAATTCACACATGCTCACTAGAATCAGTCAATAGAAGATTGGAAAAACGTTGCCCGGTCTTGATTTCTGCTGTGACATTCTGATGTCAGAATTTGGTGTCACAACATGAAAGCATGGATCCATCCTGACTTGTATCAACGGTTCAGGCTGGTGGTATAATAGTGTGGGGGATCCTTTCTTGGCACACTTTGGGCCCCTTTCTACCAACTGAACATCGTGGCAGCACCACAACCTACATTTTTATTGTTCCTGACAATGTCCATCCCTTTATGAACACAGTGTACCGTTCTTCTGATGGCTACTTCCAGCAGGATAACACTCGAATCATCTCAGACTGGTTCCTTGAACATGATGATGAGTTCACTGTATGCAAATGGCCTCCACAGTCACCAGATCTCAATCCAAAAGAACACCTTTGGGACGTAGTTTAACGGGAGAGTCGCATCATGGATCTGCAGTGACTGCGTGATGCCATCATGTTAATGACCAAACTCTCTAAGGAATATTTCTAGTTGAGTCTATGCAACGAAGGATTAAGGCAGTTCTGAGGGCAAAAGGAGATCCAACCCGGTACTAGCATGGAGTATCTGATGAAGTGGCCAGTGAGTACATATTTCATGGAATCAAATTTAAAACTGATTTGATTGAAATTTGCTACCCTCTGCTGGCCGGTACAGGTAATTAATCTCTGTCCATTGACCTTATGGACACAATACAGTTTGGCACTATAGCCACAACAGTGACATATTAGGCTTGTGTTTATCCTGTCCCTTTTGGGACATTCTGTGCTCCAGTTTATCCATATAACATATAATGCCAAAAGTATGTTTTTTCTTGAATTTGACAACTGTATACCAACACTCTTTAGTATTAATAATATAGCCTGGTTTTACATGGCAAGATGAATGTAAAATTACCTTTTCAGATAGTCGTTTCGCAATGTGAAAACAGCACTGACATCTTCAGCAGTAAAACATTCATTAGTCACTTTGTTAATATTTCTATTGAGAATGATTGCAGGAAGTTTCTTTAGTAGATGGTATGTAAATATGAGGAAATAGCACTAACTCTTGTTATGGTTTCACATCCTTTTATAATTTAGCATAAGAACACCATTTGCCAAGAAGTCTCAAATGTAACTTAACGTACTGTTCTCTTCCTGTAGTATTTCCACAGGGACCTATTTGTTCCTCTCTTCCTCAGGAGTTTACACTGACTTTATTTGGCTTTATTCTAAATTTGTCTTTACTGCTGTAGGGAATGATGAGCTGCTGCGATATTTCTATTGAACAGAATAATCTGGCAATGAAAAGTTAATCTTTTCCAGCAATATTGCAGCTTTAAGTCCCCGTTCTTGTCAACACTCTCATCTGCCTGATGTCTCCAAATCAATCCTCCATTTGTTAGCTCTGCAGCAGCTACTGGCTGTGCATCTTAACAGCATCAGAGATAAGCCTGTTACTTATCTGGCCTTTGGTGAGAATTGTTTATTTACAAGTATCGATCAGACAGGCCAATGCCAGGTGAATTCTTAATTTTGGCACTCACCTTTAAAATTAAAAGCTCGGGGGGAGGGGTTGCTGTGAGGATTTAACCCTAATGGCAGCCACTGTTCCACATTTATTGCATGCCTCACAAAAACACTAATCCCTCCCCACATTTTATCGCAGGTGTAGCCTTCCAGGGTTTCTAAACCCATGGAAGCATTTCCAGACAGAGGCTAAATGTGTCACAGCTCTGATAAGCACATTTACCTGCGTGACACTCACCTCTCTGGATTTCCACTCTTCCCCTGCACTCCTAAGTACGCAGATTAGGTGGTCTGCTAAACCCTCAGGAAAGCCGTTATTTAGAAAAATATGAAAGGGCAAAGTGAGCCAGGCTAATGACCGATGCAGTGTCACCAGCTCACTCTCGGGTCTTTTATCATTCCGTGGCGAGGGCCCCCGTCCTCTGAGTAACCCTCATTATATCAGAGCTAATGTTGGAGATGAGGATGATTAAGTGATAAACCACCATTCACTATGCAGAAAGAGAAACATACTCGGTGGAATTGTGCTCGACCTGAAAGATAAATGCAACGGATGGAGAATAACTCCTATTTTAGCGACTGTGCCACATTCTACTGTCTCGATGGTGTGCCTCAGATAGTCATGTTCTCCCTTTGACCACTGGATGGCAGTCTTGCTATTTTGTATACCCAGTCTGCAGCTCTTCACATCATCAGTGATCTCACCATCACTTTCCTAGACTAGGCTTTATTCAGAGGTGGCTATCGACCATCTAGAAGACAGAAGGAAAGCTTATCAGCCACTATTAAATGGCACAATTCTGCCAAATCAGTTTTAAAATTATGTGTGCTAATTAATATGAGTTCATTCTTTGCAAAAACAAAAGCTTTTATACTTTAAGGACTTCAGGCAAATAACACAAGCTGTAGGTAAATTCAGGTAAAGGTGATTATGTATATACAAACATAAAAAATGAAATTAACTACAAAGGTTTGAAATAACTGTAGGGTACATTTCTGCTTAGGCACAAACAGGGAACCAGGGCAAAATGAACTGAAAACGATTGTTTATCTTACAGCTAAGTTGAGCAAAATGACAGACTTTGTGTCCCGATGATGGCAGTAAATACAGACACGTTCATAAAAATGAAAAATATACAAACCCACAGGCAGACGTCTCCATCAGACACCTCTGTGGGGTCACTTACCAACAACTCTGCAGCGTAAAGTCATATCCGTCACAACCTCATGACTTGAGCAGAGCTGTTAAGGATGGCTCTTCTTTTATTATGAAGGATGAACAGGAGCTAGAATCTCACTGTGCTGATTCTGACTGAATCCCACACAAATACCAGACTGGCACTCAATCCTCATACTAGTGGCTGATTCTGAATGTCTCAGGGGCAAAGCGATCCACCAGATGTAACTGCTGGGGCAGCAGGGCGCAGAGGTTATACTGTATTCATGGAGAAGCAGTTCTAAACCATAGTTAAGGTTTAACTATGGTTCAGCACCTACATAAATGTACAAGTACATCTTGTACTGCTTCACCATTACATGAATACCGACACTGTGGCTTGGAAAGTATTACAGTATACGACGCACAAGGTTTGTTCCCTCGTGTGTCTTACATATAAAGCAAAACAACAAAATAGATCCAAAATGTGAAAAGTAAAGACAACTGTGACACAGGTTTATGTAAACTTCAGATTCGGCCATATTGCCATTCTTGGCAGAAAGTCAGTCATTGTGGTACTAAGCAGCGTGTTCCCTCTGTCTTCTCTGACAGGAGAAGAAAGCAAAATTTTTTGGACTGTCATGAAACAACAACCCACAACCCACAGCCTACCTGTGCTGTGTGGCTGTAATAGCCAAACTATCAACAACCTCACGCTGTAGCACAGATGTCTGTGAGAGGGAGAAAGTGGCCTATTTGAAGCATCTCTTATTTTCCCTGCCTTTTCAAACCAGTGATGTGCTCCCTCAGCAAAACGCCAGTGTGTCAGAGCATGTACTGTACAAGTGATCCATTACACCATCACGATGGTATGGAAGAGCCTGTCTGTGAGCTTGTCTCTCCCTGTACGATACGATGCAGCCACTTCTTATTAATTCCTTCATGAATAATAAAAACCCCATAAAATTTTAGTTTAAAATGATGCAGATGTGTGTGATGCTTCATGTAATTATTATTATCAGGGAGGCATTTCTAATTTATGTTTCAGATGCCTTCCTTATTTTTGGAATTACATTTCTGAAATGATTATCATTCTAGCCTGTCCTGTCTCCGTGGTGAAATATTACACTGAAATACCAAAATACTTCATCACAATCTGCATCGAGAGATCCAGCATCCTCCAGAGTACTGGTTCTCAAACTAGGTCAACGCCCACTAAAGGTCACCAAATAAATCTGAGAGGTTTTGACATGACTTATGGAGCACATAAGACAAAACTGTTTATTCTAATTTATTAGGATGTGGTCAATGAAAGGTCCCAAATCAGCAAACCCGATGAGGGCTGACCTAACTGTTAAACAAACGCTGCCAGCTTAACATTTTTGATGGTTAAGAATCTACATATGCCCCACATGTGATCAAATTATGATCAATGTCTGTAAATGTGGACAATAATGAGAACCTGATAAGAAACTATGAAACAGTGATGTCAAGATAATAAAGAGCCAGCTTCCACACAAACAAGCAAGAGTTTTCATTGATGTGTGATCTGAAATCAGAACTGCACAAGAAAAAAGACCGACCATACACAAATGATCCCCATCCTCATGTTATCTGTTATCATGGTCACATGGGAGACGCAAGCTCATTAGCAGGATCTAATGTAACTCCTAATTGTGGCTTAAAATTAATAAAAGATCCCAACAGTAAAAATATGACATTAAAAGCAACACAGAGAATTAAGGTTATGTTACTTTATTATGCGAGTGCCCACAGCTGCAGGTGACACATGGAGTTAAGCCTATCTCACATCTCCACCTGTCCTGATAAGACCTGCTTTTGGATGAACAACAACAATTTGACAGCTGAAACATTCAGCAAAGTCAGGTCCACTCAGCTCATCAGAAACAATTTCTAATAATAAATGGAGCATTGTTAAAGGTGCGATAATTACCGTTTGTCATATACGAACTAATAGTGGCTTCCTGTGCAAACAGAGCTATGATGTGCTTTTCAGGGTGATGACAGGGGTGATTGTTGAAAGAAGAATGAAAGTAATCACCTGAATAACTTATACATGTGGATGTCTGTTTAGCTCGCTGTGAATCTGTTTCAGTGATATAATGCAGTAATTTGTTTATGGTATTCATGAAGTCTTATACGGATTCCTAAGACTGTCTTAAAGTTCTTTGCTGCAGTGCTAAATTTAATGCTGGATGGGTTTGCAGCATTGAAAAGGTCCCTCGCCTTTTCAAAAGTTGAATGGGACCCAGATCCTTCCTCAGTCTTCAAGTCATGGTCTGAGAGGTCGACGCCCTTTCTACATTTAAGAGTAGGCTTAAAACTGTTACCTAAATTGTGTAATGAAGGATGTTTTAAATTAGTCGTTAGCGTTGCTGCTACCAGCTCTGACTTATGGGGACTTCCCATGATGCACTGGGCTTCTTTCCTCTCTGTCCTTTAAACATTAATGTCCCATTAAAGCATGTTACGAACATGACCTCTTCCCTGGAGACCTCCATCAGGTAGACAGTGTATGTGTATGTGTGGTTGATGCACACATGATTTTATTATTATTGCTAAAATCATCATTATTAATCAGATTTTTTTACAGTTCTAGTGAATGGGCAGGCAAGGCAAGAACACTGAATGGTTTGGTGTATGTGCAGCCCACAAATGAAAAAAATTTGAAGCAGTAGTCTTTTAGTAGAACGCTAGTTCACATTGTAAACAAAAGAGAGATGCTTTTTGCTCAATCTCAGTATATATATAAAAAATCTTTAAGTCAGAGAGCCACCTACCTAGAGTCAAAGTGTGCTCTGCCTGAGAAAAGGCAGTTTTTCTTCTCTCCCATAGAATTGTACAAGATGATAAGCATGCAAGCATGCTGTCAAGCATGCTCTTCATGGGAGAGGCCATTATTACTGTATTGTGAGCCAGTGCTATATAAAACAATTGAATCAACTTGACATTTTTACTTCGGGTAAAAGGATCTCCTGACATTTCACATTATCACATGTTAGCGCTGTAGTTGGTCAAATAATTTTCCCTTCATCAGTATTTAATGTTTAAGGTATGCTTAGAGAATAAAATGTGGCCTGGTTTGGAATTTTTACTATGTATTTTCGAACCATTTTATTCCTTCTTGCCATTATAAAAACAGTATAAGTGAGAGTGCTACATATTTTTTTAACAAACCACAAATCCCTTGCATTTAAATGAGCAGTTTTACACCTTGTGTGTTACATCTTGGGTGTCGTTTCTCTCAACATCTGGAGCTGTGCTGCTTCAAACAAACTGCTGCATAAACAAAATAGGGTTTCAGCCAACCCTGCCTTTAAGTTGCACTTACTGTATATACAACTTTGTTCTTTAATTGTATGTTGCAGACGACACAACGAAAAATTATTTTGAAGTTGAACTTCTTTTTTTTTTTTAATTTTCAATGCTGTCTTTGAGTTGAAAGTGATCATCTGTGAGTCTTCACACCCACAGTCGCAAGTTATAGTGATCACCATACCAATTAAAAATGTAAATCCATGAAGCCATTAAAAGCCTTCGAACACAGGATTCTGAACAGGTGTGAAGTTGTTTAATTGTTTTAGTAAATGTTGTTTTAATCCTTCCTTTCCCTTTATTTAACACTAACACGGCATAAAAATGTAATGAATGCTCCACATGAATAATGTATTTGCAAGCAGATGTAAGAGAGGACAAACACTGCACATTAATATATTCTATCCTGTCCTATGAAAGTATATTTATATGTTTACAATTCTCTTTTTACTGTTATGTAATAAAAATCTCCAGAAGTATTGGAGACACAAAGAGGTTCTATTAAAGACCTTTAAGATGATTAAACCTGTACTGAAAGGAAAGATGCAGCTCTAACAGCTCTGGTTAGGTGTGGGTCACCCTGGCTTCACACAGTGAAGGGTTTCGAATAGATGTAAGACGCTTCTGCGCCTCACATTTATAGAGAATGATGGATGAGAAAGCACTTTTTATTTTATTTTATTTTTTTACAGAGCAGAATGGCACAGGAAGTGGTTGTCCATCTGCTGATAATCATCAAGAGAGCTCTTATTCACATTTTGCACAGACTTTCATTTGGCTGCAACAACACTCAAGTTATGTAAGATTTCCAAAGTGGATTTTATTGCCGTTATTGTTATCGGATTATTCATTAAACTCTATTTGTGAGACTGCTAAGATAGGAGATTTGATGTAGAGGAGCCCTATCACATACCTACTGTGTATGTAATTGGCTATTTCACAGTAGCGTGACAGAAAATGTTTTCACAATTACTTGCGGCTCGTTAGTGAGACCGTCAAAGAAACTGAAAAAAGGTTAGTGAAAGGTTAAAATAAGCTGTTGTTTTACTTTGAGTTTGATGATGTTGCCCACTATGAAACACACAGGGTCAAAGGACTGGTTCATGAAATGTTTGGTCTGGTTGGTGGAGCATAGCCTTTCAATGCAGTTAATGAGGCCTTAATTTTGCTTGCGTTATTGGTTATTAACGTGCCTCACTTAAAAAAAAAAAAAAAAAAAAAAAGTTTTACTGAGCTGAGAAAATGCTCCTCATTACAATCCTTTATATTCACTAGTACTGAAGTCCTCAGACACACTGGGCTAGGTCACAGTTATTTTCTTTTTAATCAGTTTGGGTAATTTCCAGGTAGTCCGGGTCTTAGATCTTGATAGTTGAGTGGATTTGAGTGGACTCACAATGGGACTGTTTGAACTGTGAATTACTGTAAAAGTAATTTTTAACTCTGACTGCTGTTAATTAGCAATGTCTGTTCAGGCCAACCAGGTCCCATTATCCTCATTTATTTGATTCACATTTGGAAGCAGTTGGTCTTTTTTGTATTACTTTCCTTGAATTATTTCATGACTGCTCGATATACCCAGTTTTCCATACATTATGTTGCATCACTTACAAAAAGTCTTACAATCAGTCTGTAGCTCAATGGTAGAGCGCATGCTTCGCTTGTATGCTGCCTTGGGTTCAATCGTCAGCATCTGCCCCCCTATGGGGGCACAAGCCAGTGTCGATTGTATGCTGGTCCCAAGCCCAGACAAATGCAGAGGGTTGCACCAGGAAGGGCATCCATCGTAAAATATAAAACTTTGTCAAACAAATATGAAGGTCTATCTAAAATGGCAAAAAGATGACACGCTGTGGTGACCCCTAACAGGTCAAGCGGAGTGGAAGTTTTACTGTCATTGCTATCATTTGAAATCTCAGATTAATTTTAGCCTCAACCAGATCCTTTTCTATGCGTGTTGAAGAGCAATCAAAGTGAGAGGGAGAGGAGGAAAAAGCTCTCCAACTCCTCCACACAATCTCAGTTCAGCATTTAAGGCCATGAACCAGCCAGATTAAACTGAAGGAGTCACTGATCACACCATCAGATGAATCCTGGCACTGTGCTCTCACCACCCCAAGAGCACATAACTCATGTCAAAGGTCGTGGGGTAGTCTTGAAAGGAAGGACTCATTAGAGATGATATAAAATAGAGAACAGCGGCATACAGACAGTTACTGTTGGAATATCTGCATGAGGTGCGCGGGCAATAATTGCATCAGAATCTTAAATTCTGTGAGGGCCATTAAAGATTAATGAATTCAGTTCAGGCACATGTAGCTGTAGGGACGCATTGTTACGAACCTCAACACAGCGGGCCTCCTCAAGCCGTAGGCGTATAGCTGCAGCATCTGTTTGACAGGTATGATGAGTAATGCAGCAAAATAGATGCTCAAAGTCCTGCACCAACTTCAAAAACATGTGCAAGTCAAAGTTGAGATGTAGTTCACTGCAGTTATGCTGCTCTCTGAGTTGTTGTGTGAAATTATAACGTAAAAAGCTATCATCGGGTTGGGTTCATGTTGCAATTCATCACGTTGCACTTCACCACTTCTGACATTGTGTCCTCTGACGGACTTGAAGGAAACACTTTACTGTGTTCATCTGAAGTGTTATATGAATTTTACCCGAGGTAGAATGCCTTACTGCCAACTTTGTCTATAGTGTTAAGATTTAATATGTTGTGGTTCACTAAAATATCTAACAATTACTATTATATACTACTATTTTATATTTTCCATGGAAGTCCATTATTTCGTGTGATCACCTGTTCTTATAATATCCAAAAGATATTCAGAGCCAGTGTGAATAAAACAAAGAAATATTTCCTTGTTTGTGAAGATTTGCAACTATTACTTCATATTTTCATGAGATTGTGGTTGTTCTTAAACAACGTGGACGAAAACTCCCATGATGCCCCACTACGTTCGACTTTCCGTTATCGAGCGATCATTGTAGCAGAGGC
This sequence comes from Antennarius striatus, assembly GCF_040054535.1. Classification (NCBI taxonomy): domain Eukaryota; kingdom Metazoa; phylum Chordata; class Actinopteri; order Lophiiformes; family Antennariidae; genus Antennarius; species Antennarius striatus. Next base: position 7,337,777 of record NC_090787.1, read on the forward strand.
TATATCCAGATGTGTGTCTCATTTTCTTGGTGTATGATACCCACAAAGTTGTTCATATTTTATTTCGGTTTTCAGTGTGCATCATTGCATGTTTAAAGAGATTACTTCATTCTGAGGGTATGTGGCTACCTATTTTTTTCTTTGGGAGGTGTTGACCCGACCACTCTCTGTGGGATTAGCTAAAGTTTAGCTCCACAGAAACACTTTCGATCTCTACGATAATCAGCATTGCTTTTCATTTTCCCATCTGCTTTGCTGCTGGATGGTCTTTTGTACACCTATGTGGCAATCTCCCTAAGGAATTAGTGGACTGAAAGCAGCATAGCATTAACATATAATGTACCGAGGCTAGAAAATTACATGACAATTATGCAACAGTGGGTCTTGTAATAAGTACGATGAAAGAACCTTATTCATATAAAATTCCCCCTTTTGCTGGGTGAGGTGCTATCCATCCAGGTCTCACAGGACTCTGATCAAAGAATGGCCAAGACCCTGCTCCAGTTTGTATTGTAATGTCCAAAGTGATTTATCTTTTCTGTTGTACGGTGCATCGGCTGCAGAATGTTGTGGTGTACAAACACTACAAGTAAAGAGGTTAAGCCAGAGATGCAACAGTGATAGCATAGTGGATCTGCCAATCAAATACAGCCACAGACCACAGCATAAAGCCTCACATGCGATCTTTACCTGTCATTCCCCTGTGTGGTATTTATTTACATATCACAATTTTAGTCTGTTTGTGAAAACACTCAGCTTTGTATATGTTTTGTAAATGCATAATGAACTGTACATGAATTGCAAGTATTTAATTGAAACATCTTCAAATATAAAATATCAAATGCAGGCCATAAGGAACAATATTCACTTGATAGGGATTGTTAAATTTGATTCAGAATTAATTAAAAATCTGGGTAAAATCTGAGTAAAATCTGAGGTTGTTATCAAATATGTCCTCAATAGTTTTGATATGTCCTAAAATACACCCACCGTCCCTGAGTAAAAACACTTTCTCAAGCAGTACTATATAGCTTTGAAAAACTGAGAATTGCATTAACTGTCTCTACAGATAAAAACACACTCAACGATTCATCCCCACGTCTTGATACAGAACTGAAGGGCTCGTGTAAAGCAATCTGATTGGTGCTTGTATTTTCTGTTATTTTTATAATTGTTTACTGAACCAGTAGTTTTGTGGTGGACTGTAACAGTTCCATTTGAAGATTACTATAAAACCTTTCACAAACAACTTTATATCGGTTTTGGAAAATGCCACCCAATTAACCATTTGTCACAAATGATAAGTGTTGAAAATAAACAATTTCTTGAATTTTATTTATTGAATGCCTCAATTTAAATAAATGTTTCTACTAGATGATAAAAGCAAGTAACAGAAGTTTTCTACTTAAGGTACGCTAACAGATGTTGCAAAGTTACCTTCACAGATCAGAGTGTGTGAAAGATGGTCTTAGCAGCATGAGGATCAAAGAGTTTAATTAAGTTGATTTATGGCAGGGAGGAGATCTTCTCTATCCCTTGTACTATCTTTACTCTGTGTGTGTTGTAAGACCTTAGACGTGACTTTCTCTTTGTCACAGTACGGCTGTGTTTTCTTGACTTTTAGTCTAGCTAGTGGCATGGCTTTAGGGATAGTGATGTCAGTCTGGCAGTCCATCTGTTTGACTGCTGTACTGCAGCGCAACATATTGCTTCAGAGTGAAATATCCCAGCAACTATTGAATAAAATGCTTTGATATTCTCCAGACATTCACGTCGCCTAAAGCTTGAGTCCTCGGGACTTTGATGTCTGTCTTTCCATCTCACACCAACAAAACTGAAAAACATTTTATTTCATCTCCCTCTTTGAACAGGATGTTAACTGAGCATGCTAGGATGGTTATCGGATATGTGTCAATTGAAAACTGTACAATAATTTCATTTTCATTAAATAGATTTCTTAGTTATATGTAATATGCTACGACCCTAATATCTATCCATTCATTCATTTTCTTTTAAATGAGATGACAACAATCATCTTGTCTACAGCCCCTTATTTGCCTTGTGGGTCACGGCTCTGCTGGAGCCTATCCCAGCCAGCCACTGGCTGTGGCCCAGTTAAACTTTCTAAACAACGTTTGCTAAACTTAAATATCCTGAGTTTTGGATATTTTTTAACATTGTGAATTTCGTTGCCTTTTGGTTAGGTTAAGGAGTAGAAATTATTTCAGCCCACACAAGCTGTGTCAAATTATAAGGCCACTTTGGCATTTGCTCATTTTCAAAAGAGTATCGAGTAAACTGTGCTACCTTTAGCTTGGCTGTAATATATCATTACCCCTACATCTTCCTGAAGACGAGACACTCTCAATTGTCCCATCTTCAGTCGCATATCCGTCTTGCCGGTCACGGGTTATGTTGGAACCTATCCCAGCTGTCTACAGGCGAGGGGCGGGGTACAACCCGGATGTGTCGCCAGTGCATTGCAGAGCCATATATATAAAAATTTGTGAGCACATAAAATAGTGCTAAAAATCTGACTCACAGAATGAAAGTTAAAAAAAAGCACCTATCCCCAAATGCCAAAATGTCCCTTTTAAGAATGTGTTGCCTCTGGGAAAAATTGGTATTTTGCTGGAATTGTGCTGCATTATGAGTTACAGAGGACATTTTTAGATGTTCTTACAACCAAACCAACAACTAAAAATGTGTAAGACCCCTAGGGGAAAACTATACATGAGTTGGAAGAAAGCTACAAGTAATTACATGATAATGTATTTCACTGATGAAAGGAATATTACTAGAAACCACATTCTATCACTAACACTGACAAAGTATTCTTTGTTGAGGGAGAATGTGCAATTTTTCTGTTTCCCTTTATATTCTGTGACAGATTTTTGATAAGTGTCAGGAAGAAAGGCATTGTCACCTCAAGAGAGGTGACTGAAGAATTTTCATTTCACAAAATAAAGAAATAAAATACACAGTATAAGAAATTGACAACTCACAATTTATTGTGAGGATCAGTATTATTTGCTGCAAAAGAGGGCTGGGCTTCACATTTCAGCATGCATCCTAGTTAAATGCTAAACATTTGAACTGATTTAACAGATTGTTTCTCTTTGTCTGGCTGCATTCCTATTTAAACACCTTGTAGACCTACTTGCAGTTCTGCCAGCTTCTGGATTTATAAAATTCACACAAGTTTTGTTTTCGAATGGTCCCAATGGCATTAGCTGGCAGTGTAGATAGTTAAACATTCATGCAGAGCAAAGTCTGTATTCCAACACAAGCCTAAAACCATTATTTTTAGTTAACAAAGTAAAAGCATAGAAAAAATGGCAAGTGACTGTTTTATTGTTGAATGCTACATGAGTGATTGCTGGTAAAGATGCATTGATGTCTTGGTTGAATTTTATTTCAGTACGAAACTCTACAATTTAACCGGTAGTATCCAGATTGCATTAGATTATTAACAACTCGGGGTACAAACAATGGAGAAGGTGAAAAATGTAGATTAAAGTGTTTTATAGCTTGAAAGTCAAGTTCCAGCTGGAGATAATGCTGGCACATTGGCTCCTAGAACTACATTCAGTTACAGGCATAAGCAATTGAATCAGTTAAACTTGTGGAGATGTTGCTGTTGGAGATAGCACGATTTTCACTAGTGTTCTTGAGTAGCAAACTTGAAACTTGCAGTACATAGCGCACAGGCCTATTCTTGTTAAAATTATTATGTTCTGTAGCTCAGAACCAGTGACGTGCAGTCAGGGGAGGCATGCCTCACCTGCCATCATGAAAGAAAGAAAAAAAGTAAATGGTTATATTTATCCAGTGATGCGTATTATAAAGTTATTTTCTATTTAACATCACCAATTTCAGGTTATTTTCACTCAAAATCATTGAAAATTCATATTTACCGCTGAAATATGAAGCAGAGACCTGTGGTGAGGCAACAGCCAGCCGAGCCTCACCATGGATTGCGCAATGACTCGACTAGCTGTACTGGCATGCAATACAGTGAGACTGTAATACTATCTCTCTATATGTTGCTATTAAAATGTTCAAACATGTTTGCTCTATGAAGAAAATTTCCATTATTTAGATAATATATATAATGTATGGTGGGTTTTCTCGTCAACAACTGCATGTGCGTAACGTCTTTCTTGAGTTGAGCGGTCCTGAAACCGCTGGTAAAAAGCATTAGGTGAGACCCGCATTTCTCCGGCCTCATGGTAGGGGGCGCTGGTGATCCTGGAGGTTTGGTAAACTACAGTCATTCATTTGTTTTCCGTTCGCCTTGCCTTACTACAAAAATGGAGGATTACATATCTAAACTCAATTTTTTTCCGCTGCTTTTGTTCAGAAGGAGCGGCACATGGACTTCATTTATAAGTAAACGTAACATATAAACAAACATGTAGGTAACAACATAACTACTTTTTTTTAATCAAATGCGCTTATTTGTGTGTTACAGTTTCTAATATTTGTAAGTGTGTAATGTTTATCATTTCTGCAATTTCTTGTATTGTACTAACATTTTAAATAATGTTTGATTTTCTTTTGCTCTATGTTCCATTGCTACAGAAAGCAACATACAGTTTTAGGAATGAGGCAGGAGAATTTTAGCTTCTTGAACTACATAAATTTAAATTAACAATGACAATGAAATCATTACAAATCACTTCATATTTAATTTAACAATCGTAGCAGGTCAGCACGACCTTGGAACAGTGGAAAGTCTGTCTAGTTGTTTTATACAGACGGCTATTTCAGTGGTTTCACTGAATTACACAATGGGTCCCTTGAGTCAAATTGGCGTTTTAGAGCTCATCTTCATTTTTTAGAGTCTTAATGTAGGTACAGACAAAGGTAAATCAGCCTTGTTAAAGTGAGACTGTAGAAGGTGGTCAAAGTCACAGCACCTCTTCTGATCTAAGCCATTACTCTTACTGCCGCACAATCTAAATGCCTTTCATGTGGAATTACTTTGTTTATCCCCCTGACTTCAACAAGTTAACAGCCTAATGAGCCCGATGATGTAAGAAAGAGGAAATAGACAAGGAAATGTCTCATATTGACTGCTGTGAATACATACCCATTTTCATCCTATTAATTATTTTAGAAGTTGTGCTTAAGTTTAGTGTAAGGAGTAGAAATTGACCCATGGTGGATCATCAGAGAACAGTATAATGGGTGAGTGGATGACTGTTTATCTGTTTGGGCAGTGGATGTCGAGGAAAATTAAAAGTACAACTACATGCGGTGGCGAACAGCATACTGTGCTGTGCCAACAATACTCAATCAATGCACAAACAATGTAATGCAAACAAATCGCACTGTTCACTGTCTCCCACACTGCATACAAGTCCATAAATGATGGTTTCATACAGATTGTTTACTCCTGCAGTATGTTTCGGAAGCAAACAATTAATTCTATGTATTTCTTTTTGCTGTCTCTTTTGAAATATGCTTCTACATAATTTATGTTTAACTTATATATTTATAACTTTAGCTTTTTCTGAGTAGTATTATTAGATTCACTTTCCTGTATTGCTTTTAGTACAGTACAGTACAGCACAGTACACCACTCCAGCAGCGAATTTGCTTTCCAAAAAATTTTGGGTTTATTCTGTAAATTCATTATCATCATGCTTAATGCAAGGTAGCTAAATTCAGATGTGGTTTCATTTAACTCCTAGTGGTTAAATGATTAAATGAACTTTTGTCTTTCTTCTGTTTCCTGTTGTCACTATCTCTCTAACTCATACTCATACTGACTCTCACTGACTGCAAAATGATGAGAGGAAGAGGAAAATCGGAGGATGGGAACAAAAAGGACACTCTAGACCAGATGGTCTCTTCTATGAAAGAGTTAAAGAGCAACTCAAAGAGTGACTTTGATAAGTAAAGGAGTGTCTTTGAAAATTTGAGGTCAGCATGCAGTTGAATGGAGGAGAGGAGATTGGGTGTTAGCCTGTGCTGCAGTGTAGTGGGGCCAAGGTGTTGTGATGTATACATAGACATTGGGATAATGATGTGTCTTACTATGTAAGAAGGGTGTACCTGGGCATCCTGTTATCTTTAACTTTTTTCTATTTTATAGTCTTTCTTCCATAGTTTAGTATATGTCCTGTTAGTGCGGTATATGTCTGTTAGTGTAGTGTATGTCTTGTGTTATGTCCTGTCCTGTGTGGTCAGTGTTTCTTTTTTCTCCTGGTGTTTAGACAGTATTTATTATGTATGTCTTGAGCAGTGGATATGTAGCAATTTCCTCCGAGATTTCTAAAGTATATACATATATATCTAACTATCTAACTACTTTTTAGCATAACAATCAGGAAGTGGACACATATAGGTTGCCATCAGTAAATTTGCCAGCGGTGGAGAACTGTTTGTCAGGTGACTTCATCTAGCAATGTTATGATTGTCTGTGCATGAACTTAATGAATAGTTTAATTTGAAAATCCAAAGAAGACTCCATTCTTTACATTTTTAGAATCATACACAAGTTCCACATTATTGAAACCATGTACTTATTGTTGCATATATCCCTCCCTTGTAATCAAAATGGATCCATAATAGATACTACAGCATTGTTCTTACCTTGCCTGGTGTCCTGATTACCTGGGGTAGGACTCGCTGGAACAAAACTATGAATTTGGACCTCAGGTGAACTACTATTGGATCCAAACCACACCAATGATATATAATGTGATATATAATTACCAGTTTTTGCACTGTATGAAAAGTACCAGAAATGTGGGTCACTACAGAGTAGAACAAATTCCAACACCTGAAACCCAGATATAATTATTTTTTCAACATATGGACATTTGAGCATCAGAGAGAATGCTATGGAGCTCATGAACCATGCCAAAGATAACAAATAATAATAACAAATAATAATAATAATAATAATAATAATAATAATAATAATAATAATAATGACAAAACCGTGGATGCGCTGTGTCTTAACATTTGAGACAACATATTAGAAAATTAAAAGTAATGCTTTACACCCAACATGGATTTGCTGCACCACTATTTAATTAATGCAACTTGAACCCAAAGTGCATTTGGGGTTTGGGATTTGGGATTCTGTTTTTCTGCATCCCAAACCATTAAATATGCATCTCCACAGCTGAATAAAACTTTTCTCCACAAACACAGACCTGACTCAGTATGTGGACCTAACAGCTAAGTCTAAGTATAAGTTGCCTGCAGTATAGAGGTGATATAGAGTCATCTCCAAGGATGGTAAGCACAAAATAAGGGACTCCTTATGTTGCTTGTTTTTTTCCTTGGCAGCACTTGCGTGTCTCCCAAAGCGCTGAACAGAAGGAGGAAGACGAGGGAGAAAGTCTTTAACTTTGAAGGGGTTCTTTTTTTTTCCATTTTGTTATGATGGATTGTGCAGCCTGAGTGCCATGATGTGTGTCTCTGGGTGTGCTGTATTGTGACCAGTGGGGTCATTCATTGATTCCCAGCCATCTCTACTAAACCACTAATAAGACACTTGGCATTTTCCCTGGTCCTATATTACTCCCTTTGTGAGCTTCTCTACCTTTTTCAGTTATTGGAAAGGCTGGAGAAATGTGTCTGTGTGCGTGTGTGTGTTTCTATATCTGTGTTTACATTTTGTGTGTGTTTCTATGTCTTCATTCCTGTATCCATTTATGGCGGTGCGTGACAGCATTATGTCTGTATGTCAAGTGTGTGCTCACAGACAGCTTTGTGTATGTGTACACATGGGTAAAGAAAGAAAAATAACTCACAGAAACCTGGCTGGATTTTTGCATCACATCTGGTCGCCATGTTTCTGCTGTGGGGGTAAGAGACGTCCATGGTGAGAACAGGGCTCAGATGAAAATGTCACCTTGGTAGCCATTTAAGGATGGCAAGCTCCAAAATTCGATTCCCTTGGAAAGCCCAGAGTGACTTGGATGAGAATCACCAGCAAGTACAATTGGATGTCTAAGGATTAGGATTAGATGCGATGTTGATCAGCTCAAACAGATGGAGCATTTATTGAAGCGAGAAGTTAGTGAAACCAAGTCAAATTGATATGGAAAACCAACGGCACTATTTAAGCTAGTCATCCACAGCCGTTGGAAGGCTGCTTGCTGCAATTTGGAGCAACTGTGAAATCAAAAATGTGAATAAATTATGTAGGTTGTTTAATATATTCTTGCTAAATTGCACTCAGCAATAGTCACAGTTTTGGACATTTGTCACGCAGCCCATTTAGCATAACAGTTTGTTCACTGTGTCTTACACCATTTCATTTTGGCCTTAGAGAAGTTGACTGCTGCAATTATCTGTTATCACCGCATAACAAAAGGAAAGATGTCAGTAAGTTGTCAACAGCTACAATCCGACTGAACATACATTAAGTCGAAGCGGAGAGCAGAGAGACTCACTCTGCCAGTCACATGAGCATGAAAAAGATATACAATTGCCCCGAGATGGGTGTCTCAAGGCCAGCGCCCTCCAGGATAATAAATTTGTCCTACCAAAAATGATGACAAATAAAGGCCTTTAAATGTCTTTATTTTCTGCACACACCACATCAGACAGAATTGATGTCTCTCTGTTTGGTGCCACAAATTACCCCTGGAGAGAAAAACAGCTCCGTGCCGACAGTTGAGTGTGGGGGATCCAGTCCCTCTGGAAAAGTTATATTCAGAGTGATAGATTTGTGTGGAATGCAGCGAACCTGACTGCAACCTCCACCCAGAGGTTTTGGCATCTTCCCTATTGGTGCAATGCAGACACCTTCGGTGAGCGTTCTTACACAGCTGTCTTTGTCCTTTTTCCGTTACAGAGGTCTTGCTTCCAACTCAATTACAGATGGGTTTTACACTCCAGTGACGTGTCTTCTTGGTGCCCACACTCAACTCACAATATACAATAATTATAGAGGCAGTATATTTAACTAACATATTGAGGATTTTCTATTTATGTATACAGTATATATGGTATATCAGATTGCACCTGATGCTCGGTGCCCTTAAGCTGCCTGCATGGGATGTCTTTCACTGTCCGCAAATCTCACTGGTCCTCATGTGTGTCCTGCTGATTGGTTTAGTGCTGCTCCATGCTCCATCCTTGGATTCATTAACTGATAGCAGCAGAGATGGAGACATCACCAAGACATGAGTGTGGCAAGAGCAGCCAGATTGGAGGGAGTTTGTCTCAGGGGAATGCTCTGCATCGAGCTACCTTACTTTGCACATCTTGCAAGTGACATGTCTTTCCTTTACTCCTGTACTGAATAAAACCATAATGATTATAAGAAGACAGATATCTATACTAATCTAACAGCAGTAGGGGTTAATATGGTTGCTGATCAATATCACTGATATGGTTAAATAGCTCAGGCTTGAATCTCTGGATTTTTGACTTGCTCATAATTTACACCTGCTGGAGGCAAAATTCCTGCAAATGTTGATAAAGTGCCATCATTATTCAAGCAGTTGGCACTGTGATACATTAATAACCATTTAATCTTCACTTATAGTGAGGTGTGCTCTAAATATGTGCATGTTTTACTTTCCTTTGGGTCATTAATAGGCCAGATACAGTTGTGTTGGAGACCTACTGCTGGCATTTCAACTGTGATTTTTAAAGCATGTGTATAAACCCACATTCTTAACACTGAGAACCCAACAGCATAAACACAAGCAAAACATTTTTCAACTCCTATCTTTCGCTAACAGTAATTCAATTTGCCGCATGAAGGTATTTCATTGTCACAGAAAAAAATATTGATTCCAGATTCCTTATGGAATTCTGAATCTAGATATTTTCCACTTACTTTTTAAATCCAGCCCCAGTGAAGGGATTCCTCCTCTGAATTGGGATGTTTCAGGAGAGAATATATAGACAAGTAATTCTGACACATGTCTCTTAGAATCCTTTAAACCTGTCAGAGAATGTAATGCAATGCCGAACTTCAGAAAACTGCAAGAATTCTGGAGGCTTTTTGGTCCCTGAAGTTTAATAGCTGACTATAGCAAAAAGGTAAAAAATGACAATGCTTTAGGAACATGTTAAATTTGATCTTTATTTGTTCTTTGTTCCTATATTTATCTCAGATTTACTGATAACATATAGTCTACACTATTCCCAGTCACACTGTATTTTACGCCTTTGATCATTTGTATGATTTTTCTGGTAATTGGTGTGACTCAGTTGGTCTCCTGGGATCATTACAGAGGATTACAGACCATTACCTTTTCCGACTGTAATACGTGGTATCATTCAGAATTTAATGCATTTAAATCAAGCTTTTCTTCCATGACAGACTGCTTTAAAACACAACTGAGTAGATGCATTTCCGATTTCTGAAGCTCCTTTAGTTTAATAGTTGCATCCCGTACTGTTACATGAGGCACTGATACTAGTTTGTGAGACGGTACTGGGGAGGCTTTACTATTTATCTCAATCCATGCTTGCACTTTGAAAGGGGAGAGTTCAGTTCAATTTAGCTTTTTATGAGTCCATGAGGGACTCCTGTGTTCCTCAACTTTATGCATATTTTGTTGACCGGAATAAGAGAAGAAATTGCAAAAAATATCTTTGAATGATATGAAACTTTTTTTGAATCCCACTATTAAGTCTTAATCTTTAATGAACAGAAAACCTTTAATCCTACTGTAATTATGCACATTGTATGATTTAATATATTATGCTTTTACAAGGGCAACCATAAGTATTTGCAGGAAGACTGGTGCTCAATGTCTTAGGAATTACATTCATCTTTCAAATAACTTGAAGCAAAATGAGGCTGTTAAAGCAATGATCATGATAACATCTCATAATGGCAGCCATAAAAAGCCTGCACCAAATGAAAGGTCATTGTTAATAGCTCCAAGCAATATTTTGTGTCACTCAAAGTGCCGTGCCTCAATGGTAAATCTCTCTAATAAGAACAGCTTGTGTGGAAACTGCTGTGCTCTTTGATGGAGCTCTCAAATAATCAGACCAGCAAGGCCAGATTGAGCTGGCAGATCTCGTTTTCTGGGGTGGCTGAAAGTCAGCCATATCTGGGGTTGGCTATAGTTCTGTCCATGTAATGACATCATAGATGGTTCATATTTTTTTGATTCATTTAAATGATCAGATAACTTACACGAAGGAGTTATTAAACTTAATTTATAACAATGTTTTACACTTCAGCAGACACCATCTTGAACACCAATGTACTGTGTGTGATAGCAGCCAAAGGAACTACTCTATCACCGACAGCAGATGAGATGAGATGGTGCTGGATGCAGTCATGACCCAGGATCAGTCACATACATTTGCAAATTTTAGTGTCCATTATCAAAAGACCTTTAATTGTCAGTGTACTAATTACAATTAACCGTAACCAATACTGGGGTTTTTTAAATCACCTACAAAGAAATTCCCCTGTGCTCCACATTAAATCATCCATTAAATCCCATACGGTACTGCAGTTAATGACGTACCTTTCATACATGATATAATATGATAGTGTTGGACATGTTTTTGTTATGACCTCAGCTTGCTAGCAAACTCGTCAGGATCTTATACTGTTTTTATGATTATTGGAAACGATGTCTATGCTAGTTAATCATAGAAAGAAGGAAAAACAGCAGGCTAGAGCAGTTAGCAGTGCTAGTGTGCAGTCAAATGGGGAGAGCCAGCTTGATAATGGTCGACATTAGGAGCAGCTTCAACACATGGGGATATAAAGCCCTGTTGCATATTTTATTTTAAAAATTGTGGTTACCTACCAGACACTAAAATTAAATATGAAACATGTCATTTAGTAGAAGAGTGGAGTGCAACGATCACTTCATACATTATGGCTAAGTTTAACACCGCTTAGCCTACTTAGCAAAAATCAGATTTTATAATCATTCTGATGTGTTTGTGTCGAGTCAGTTGCCATCTTATGACAGGTATTGCACATCAAACACACTGTGAGATCAAAAGCTTCAAACTAGATCAGCCAAGGCATCATAATGGCGTTTTGTTGCGTATGTTCACAGTACATACCGGTGTTCTATAAAGTCAGGCCAACATCACAGCTGATTTATTTCACTATCTCTCTAGTCAGCAGTCATCTTTTGTATTCTTCAAATAATGGACTTCCTCTTGCTATTTAAATCCCCCTGGGTAGGTCGCACGCATGTCACACCCGCCACACAACTCAAGGGCACTCCATTCAGACAGTGCATGCTTCAGCATTGTTACGTACTGCTGAGGCATCGCAGAGGTGGAATAAACTGACATTCTGTTAACCCTTTTATTGCGTTCAAACATCAGGGCAACATAAAGGTGGATAGAGAACATACAAACTCAGAAAGGAATAAAACCCAGAAATTTCTTACTGCGAATCAACAGCGCTATCTATTGTGCCACCATGCCGCCCTAAATCCAATCCATCATGTGAACTGTTGTGAGTTCAGGTCTCTGTGTGGTAAGATTAGTAGTGTCTGCTCTTTTCGCTAACTATTCCGGTGCTTAGTTGTTCTTCAATTAAATTTTATTGGCCATTCATGCTGTGTCTGCAATTTTGAAAATGCCAGTTTCTTTTCCATGTAGCTTACTTTTGGAGATATAATTCCCTGAAACAGCAAAGCAAGGCAGTTTCCTGATATTTTTGCATTATGTTGTGATAGCACGGTCCATTTATCTTTCAAACACACAGGTGGAAAAGCAAAAATGAAGAAACAAATATGTAGGTTGAATTTATCACTGTTTGGTCATGTTTTTCTAAACTGAATGATTTTATTTTAATTGATTATCTCCTCATAACCACATATGAAAGTAAAAAAATTATATTTTTATACTATTAGACCTATATGATACAAACATTAGATGATCAGTCATTATCTTGACAAATTAAACCAGAGCAAATAGATAGCAATACCAATTATTTTGTTTTACCTGTATCACTGTGGCTTCACAAAGACGTTTCTCCTGTTTACCAGGGTGCCAAAGGATCTGTGGTTGTCAGTGAAAGTTACATGTCAGGCACATGACAGCCCAAAAATGATGATAATGGATTCCAGTGACTTTCTGGGAATAGTTTTTTAATCAACCACAGAGTACACACACTACCTCAGAAGAATTCAGATCTGTTTTCATAATCATCGCTGTTGCATATAATGGCTATGGGTGACAGATTAAATGGGAGGTAGCGAGTCCTTGGGTCTGGCAGGATTGCTTCTTGAAAAGAGCCAATTTCTGTTCCAGGCTGTGCGCAAGCATCTGGCCACTGACATTCATTACTGACAGCGTGCCATTAGAAGGCCAATTTTTCCCACTTTGGGAAACTTTCAAGTGTATTCTGCAATACAGTCCTTGGATGCAGACAATAGGAGCGGTGACATTATTATTTAACTTACAAAGTATACTGAGGAGTAATGCTCGTGGTTTAAAGTAGCAGCTAAGAATACATTGACTTTATGCGAAAAGTTATTAGAAAGACATGTTCGACTTAATATTTTTCTTTGACTCCGGAACTGAAGGTGCGTCCGCATCCACTATTTGTGAAATAACTGTTATGAACAAGCGCAATCAACGAACACAAACACTAAACACACATATATACAGTATGTAACATATACGTGTAATGAGTACAAACTAGAGTGGAAAAGTAATTTCCCCTAAAGAGGAGGTAATAAAGGGATCATTAACTGTTAGATCACTCAGAACATCTTACCTTCATTCACTTCATGACCTTTAGAGTTTCTCACCAGCCAACTAACTAACCAAGCAAACAAACAGCTTAGTTAAGATAATCATTGGTGGAACGTTGTATCTGGGTCAAAAGGTATCAAATTGATTACAATGTTTGTCAGACTAACAAGTCAGTGACTTGAGACCCTGTTGTTGTTTCAAAAGCAATAATATCAGTTACTAGAATACTGTAGTCATTTTATGAAATGATTTTGCTCTGTAATGGAAACAACAAATAATTTTCAAGTGTCAAATAGCACTGTATTGTCCTATAATATTTAAAAAGTCATTACTTTTACACACTTCAGTAGATGGTGCTGTGGAGACCATCCATCCATCCATCCATCCATCCATCCATCCATCCATCCATCCATCCATCCATCCATCCATCCATCCATCCAATCCTTTCATTAACCCATCCTCGTAAAGACAAGATGAACATAATTGTCTCATCTTCAGCTGCTTTCCCACTCTGCTGGTCACTGGTGTTACTGGAGTATATGGCAGCGGACTATAAGGCTGAGGCAGGGTATGCAGTGTAAGTTATGCATCAGCAAAACACACCCTTGATCATAATTCTCTAAATAAATGGACTGTATTATTTTTTCATATTATTAAAAGTAACTTTTGTTGTCCATGATGTGGGATGTTGCCACACATTGATTAATGATTGCCTTTACTACCTGTGTTGACACACTTTTGTAATATGGGACACCAGGCTGGCGTTAAAAGGGCCTTGAAAATTCTCCCATCATACTATAATTAGCACCTTGAGGTTAAAGTAAACGTATTCCTCAACTGTGCACACACTGGATCAAAAGTGATCTGTATGTGGAATAAATTTAAGTCACATGGTAATTAGAACATTCAACAGTGGCGTTAAGGGCCTTTGAAAATGCTTTGGCATCTAGTGGAACGGTGTCCTCTGATGATCTCTTACCTGGATGTTGATCTCTCTGCAGTGACATAGCCGCTGATAAGAGGGCACTGATGTGTACTACACTGTAGGATTTTTAAAAAATATTATAGCAACATCCCAGAAGCAAACAGCTGGGGATTTAGAAACAGCTCCACCAGGTCTCTGTGGAGGTCATTACTATCGGGATGAGCGTGGTGTCCTTACACTGTAAAGAGCATCCGTTGATAGTGGAGCAAAGAAGAGCAAGGACAGATGTGTGAGTGGTGAGGATGCGTCTTGAGAGTATGCCAGGGAGGGAGACGACCATAATTGGAGACACACATAAAAGCGCGGAGAGCATTGGTGACATGAAAAGAGTTACAAGGTTGACTGATGGAGCAATTAAAAAGGCTTTCTGAGATAGCAATACTAGCTTGCTCTCCAACTGCGGAGCAGTGAAAACTCATCTGCTAACATGAGCAGATAACATGAACAAGAATCATGTCCCCATATCAGCAAGTGGTAGTTTTTCATCACAATCAAGACATGATAGGTGTTTTTAGCCCTTTTATTTTGGATAGGTCAGAACATGCTGTAAACTGTAGTAATCAAATTCAAGTATTAATCTTTTCTTATGAACTTTTTGAGAGGAACCTTTTGAGACCTGGAAAGAGCCATTTGAGCACAACTAAAAAGTGCATACTTTTGGCAGAGCTATCAAAGCCGCATTGTTGAATGCTCTTTTGTCTATTTACTTTGTAGGAACAACAAAGCTAAATATTCTATAATGTTTTCCAATTAGAATGTGACCATCTAATTGGGTACTTCGACTGAAATGCAGTCTGGTGATCAAACAGTACAGTTGGAGAGGGTTTCTTCAAAGGACAGACATTAATAGGATCCAGTCTGTCCAAGTAACAGATCAGATCAGCTCAGAAACAAAACACAGGCATGGAGGGTGACCAGATCATCCAGTTCTGAAAGATTAATATGGCTGCAAATCGCATGGTGAACAAACAATACAGAATTTATATCGAACTATATCACATACTTTGGAGGACTCTGTGGTTCAACAGTTGTAGCATTGCTCACCTTTTTTCTGTGATTTGCTTGTTATTTTCCACAGAGAGTAAAATTGACCTTGTAAAGTCTATTCTTACTATGCCTGAACACACAGCTACTAAAAATGAATCTGATATGAAACATCATTGACCTTATTCTCAAACTTAACGGAGGAATAGGGTTTCATTTTCTCCTGTTATTTGCATGTTGAATATGTAATGCAAAATACGCTTTGAAAGTATCACTAAGAGCACTGAAGGATATCAGTGCTGCTTCATCTTTGTCACGTTTCAGTTTATTATTCCAGATATAATCCTATACCACTTTTATTAATTTGCATGTGATGATTGGTTTGCAGCGATGAATCCGGTAGGTAATTGCCAGTAACCAACTCCGCTGAGAGGCATGCACCTAAATAAATTGACAGCAAAGTCATTTTATGCTACTGAAGGTGAGTTTTCCATTTCATAGCATGAGAAGAGTTAACGCCACAATCCTATCTGTGTGAGTCAGACACAGATTTCCCGTCGAGGCCTTAATTGCATCTCTTGATAATCCCGTCACTTGTCGGGGATTCCACTACGGATGGACCTTTTCAGAGGGATAATCATCAGGCTGATTGGGCGAAACAGTGCACACCTGTCTCCCTTCCACTTCAGCAGCAGGTTGATAAACATTCCTCATCTTACAGGAGTCTTCATGTCAGTGTGGATCCAGTTATCTATATTACTGAGAAGAGATAAAACTTCTTAACGCATCAAAAGCTGAATTATGTGATTCCAGAGGTAATAATTCAAGGAATTTGTCCCACGGTGAAATTTCATATGTGCCAAAATGTTTTCACAGTGAAAGGTCGCTATGAGATAGTAAGATAGGTTATGAGATTTTACCTTTTTAAAGAATCAATTCAATCAATTTTTCAGTTTATTGTGGAATTCAACACCTTTCAACTTAATTGAGTTGCACCTGGTTAGTGAGACTGGATCGATGCAAGGATGTTCCTCTGCTAAAGTCCTCTGTTGGTCACTGTCATGATTCATTTTTCAAAGCAGCATAGTAAAAACTTGAGTTTACTTTTCAAGACCTGTTTGTGTGGAGTTTTGGTTCAGTCTGGTTTGTTTTCAAACTACATAAAGAGTAAATAGGACATTTTCTTGTGTTGTTTGGGTTTATGAAGACAAACGTTGCTTTGGCTGGACCTTAAGAATGAAGCTGAGAAACAAATATGAATGAAATATAAAGACTGAATGCAAAAACAACACTTATACTATACACAACTCTTTCACAAGTCTTTTTCCTAGATAATATGGAGCCTCGTGTGCCAGATATTATCTTATCTGCTTACCTTTTACTAGTAAATTACAACTAAATTACAACCATAAAAAAAAAGCCATAATGATAATTGGATTTTTAAACACAAAGCAATGCTAGTTTTATTCATGTAATTTCAATGTGTGACATTTTTTAAATGACAAAATAGAACATAAAAATGAAAATAAGAAGGTGGAAAACATAAGCCCTTGGCTGTAAAGGCCATAGCTGTTGAAAAGCTCATGATATGTGATAATAAAGTTGGCATGATGCCTGATTACATTATAGTACTAATTACTTGTTATTACGTTATCATTAACTGTAATTACCCCCTGGGATGAAGTTGGGCATCTTACTAAAAAGATGCTTAATTAGTTAATAGTTTGTAAACACTAACCAAATGCTAAAATGGCACTCATTTAACACACTGTAAAAAAACATTGTTAAAATTGTTGGAGCTTACAGTTTATAAAGCGGAAACTTCAAACAAAAATCCAATTTCAGGGGAAAAAAACAATCTTAATAGTTCATAAAATGCTGCATTTCCTTCAGTACATTTGGATCTCCACCTCTTCAATATTTAGGTGCACACAGGAAATGAAAGCTAATTGGTGTGTTTTGTTGTAGAGGCACATTTCTGACACGATGACTGTTTCGCCGAATATAGTGTGCAGCATGTGTAGTACAGACAGTTTGACACATTGCTTCAGATGAGAAAAGGGAGACCAATCGACACAATTGAGTTCAGTATTTAATTACTCAAATTTATTGAGTATTACTGGATATGGATTCATTATTATTATTCATTAGTATTTTTTAAGTGTTTATTTGCTGATACTTCATTGATCTTTTTTGTTAATAATACAGGAATACAGAATCTAATTCACTATTCTATAAAATATCTAAGATCTGATCATTTAGTTATTAGGGTTCACTGGGGAGGTATGTAAAGGTAGATCAGTTATTAATCAGATGAGTCATATCAAATTCATTTATCGAAATAATTACTACTTTACGTTCTCAAGAAAATACTAATGACCTATAGTTAGTTCCTCATTACTTACATCCCATAAAGCGGTGTGTGTTGTAATTGTCAGAGTTTGTGTGTTTGTCCGTCCACCAAATATCTTCACAACAGCTGCAGATAGAAAGATGAAACACAAACCACATTACTCGGGTGGCAAAGGGGATAGAAGTGAGATGATGACCTTGACTTTGAGAAAACTAGGTCAAGGTCAAATTTCAACTTTTGTACACTCAGGAACTGGATAAAATAGAAAGACGAGGGAGAAGGTCAGTATGAGTAAGACCATAGGTCAAAGCACTAGCTTTGATCTATGGTCTGAGATATTTTCTATCCTGAGATGTTTTTGCACATATTTCAAGAACTGGATAAGATAGAAAGTTGAAACAAAAGCCATTCTATTCAGGGAGGCCAGGGGGTGAAATTCAGATCACAACCTTGACCTTGAAAAACTAGATCAAGGTCACATTTTCACTTTTATACTTTTTAGGTGCACATCTCTGAAACCTCCTGAAAAATAGAATGCACCAGTTACGTGTTGGATCATGGGTCTTTTATTAAATGACCCTGACCAATGAAAGCAGGTCAGGGTAAAATTTGAATTCAGAGATGTTGCAGTCTCTGCCTTAATTGTCTTTTGTTCCATAGTACTGTATTGACACAAAGTGTTTTCCAAGGATCCACATCCGAGGACACATGAAGAATAATACAGAATAATATATTACAAATGTATATAAAGCAATCATTTTGATATTTACAGATGTTGAATATGAATATAGATTGATTTTTACTATTTAGATGAAAACCTAATATCAATGTATCCAAATGCAGATGCAATTGCTAGACATATTCGTTTTAGAGGGAAATTTAGATGTTTTTAAAAAGCAGTTTAAGCTGCAATCCCTCCTCTGACTGCTTAGATGCAACTCATTTGCATTGTCTAATGGGCTTTGAAGCAAACACAATCCTGCCTGGATTGTTTACTGGCAAAGTTTTGCTGAGATGTTCTTATTCCACAATAAAAAACACATCAATTTTGCTTGGGTCTTCAGTATTTCTCTGTTATGATGATTTCTCCTGAACCTAAGAAGTGCTTTAAGTCGTCTTAAAGTAACCATAACCATTAAAGCTTGCTTTAGTGGCCAGGAATGGAGGCTAAAATTAGCCTAATTACTGATGCAGCACATTCAGAATGAACACTTTCCCAGGACAACTAACACTGTGAAGATAAATGAAACAAGTGCAAATGTTACGTTGATTTAAAAAAAACTGCAGATGTATCAATGAGAAAATCTATCGGCCAGCAGTTAATGCTGTATGTGATTATAATTCATATAAAGTAGGGCTACTTTTAGACATGCAAGCAGAGACCACATACATAAAAAACATTAGTGTGTTGAATATATTCCTATCTTCACATCACCTGAATAACATTAAATTATTAATGAGGAATGGGGAGCAACACTTGTGTGGAAAGGGTGAGGGGTGATTTGTAGAAGCACTCTTATTATTTCAGGAAGCTGTTGTACTTTGTACCAGCTGGGTGAAATCCCTCCCACTTCGGTTCCTGCAGTTGAGCTAAATATTTGCTTTTCTTTCCTCTCAAAAAGCATTCATTTTGAAGGGAATTTTTCTCCTGTGAATGTGTTACACTAAAAATCCTCCCTCATTTTGAACTTTCCTGAGCTGTTCTCCACAGGAAACAACATCCTCTGTCATTTGAAAAAGAACCATTAATAAAGGTAGAGGCTCCCAGCCTAGATCTGCACATACTCAGCCATTGAAAGGATGCAAACCAAATGGGGTTTCAGAATGACAGAAAATGAAAATGCCAGGATTAGGGAGAAACACTATGTACTATACAGTGGGGAAGAAAAGTATCTAGTCAGCCACCAATCGTGCAGGTTCTCCCACTTAAAAAGATGAGAGAGGCCTGTAATTGTCATCATAGGTACACCTCAACTATGAGAGACAGAATGAGAAAAAAAAATCCAGAAAATCACATTGTCTGATTTTTAAATAATTTATTTGGAAATTATGGTGATTATGTTATTTTCTGGATCATGTGATTTTAAATACTTTTCTTCCCCACTGTACAGCACATAGTGTTTCTCCCTAACTATTTTTAGGATATGGAAAACAAATGGGTCTTGTATTGGCTGTACAACAGAAAATTGCCCAAGCGTTAAAAAAAAACAAAAAAACAAACTGATTCGTTTCAGATCAACACCTGTCCTTTTACTGACGTGGTAAAATAATGTAAGCACAAGTGATTCCGTTCAACTTGACACAAGTCTAATAATGACAGCAACAATAAAACATTTGAACTTATTAATAAATTAAAACTCAGATTTATGCTTTAACTTTTTACATTGTGTATCCAAATACATTCTATATCTGCATGAGTGCATATACACTATATTGCCAAATATATTTGTTCAGCTATTCAAATCACAGGTGTACAAAATCAAGAACGTAGACATGCAGACTACTTCTGCATATAATCTTGAGAGAACAGCTCGCTCCCAGGAGCTCAGTGAATTCCACTGTAGTACAGTGATAGTCAATACAGTCAATAAGTCCAGCCATAAAATTTCCTCACTACTAAATATTCCACAATCAACTATCGTAAAACAAAGAGGAAGAAAATGTAAATGACAGTAACTCAATCTCACAGTGGTAGGCCACTTCAAATTGTTAAGGCGGACAAACAGGAGTCAAGTCAGGTGCAAAAGGGTTTATTTCAAGGGTGGTGGTTCACTGTGAGGAACCAGAGTCCTCCAGGTACAGATTGATGGAACAGGGTTGAGGCAGAAACCAGAGCAAATGGTTGGGAACTGGAAGCAGGGATGAGAACAGGATTATGTAAAGGTCAAAACACTTGGTAACGTGAGGCTAAAGTCTCAAGAACTGAATGGTAACAATCTGGCAGTGTATGTGAGGCAGGGCTGACGTCAAATAGGTTGCCAAATTGCTGGAAGAGGCTCTGCTTCGTCACCAGCATACCTGAACTTACTCGCACCACAGTCAGATGATGTAACACAAATGACAGACTGGCATCAGTGGCGTCCGCAAATTTCTGCAGAGTCAATAGCTACAGATCTCCATACTTCTATCATCTTCAGATCAGATCAAAAGCAGTGTGTAGAGAGCTTCATAGAAATGGGTTTTCATGGCTGAACAGCTGCATCGAAGCTGTACATCACCAAGCACAATGCAAAAATGCAAAGCGTCGGATACAGTGATGTAAAGCACAATGCCACTGGATCCAGAATAACAAAGATGTTTTCTCTGGAATGATGATTCAGGCTTCTCATTTTGGCAATCTGATGGATTTGACGGTTGCCAGGAGAACAGAACTTGTCTGACTGCATTCTTCCAAAAAGGAAGTTTATCAGAGAAGAGATTATGATGTTAGGGTGTTTGCAAGAGTTGGTCCTGGCTCCATAGTTCCAGTAAAAGAAACTCTTAATGCTCCAGCAAACCAAGCCCTTTTGGACAACTTCATCCTCCAAACTTTGTGGGAACAGTTTGGAAGTGCCCCTTTCTGTTTCAACCTGACTTTGCACCAGTGCACAAAGCAAAGTCCATAAAGACATGGATGAGCAAGTTTGGTTTTGAAGACCTTGACTCGCCTGCACAGAGTCTTGATTTGAAACCCGCAGAACAACCTTAGGATGTATTAGAGACTTCACAAATGCCCTTCTGGTAGAAAGATCAAAAATTCCCATAAACACACTCCTAAAACCTTATGGATAGAGTTGAAGCTGTTATAGCAGCAAAAGGTGGACAAACAACATATTGAATAGGATGTCACTCAAGTTCATGTATTTCTGAACTTTTAGTGATATAGTGTATACAACATGACAAATACAATATGAGGCACTAAAAATCTATCATTACTGTACCAAAGATCTTGTCTTCAATAAAAAAAAAAAAAAACCCTGCTGAATGTCAAACTTACGTATACCTCCATGGCCCCTCACTAGTCATGTTTGCCAACATGACTAGTGAGGGGTCATTGGACAAGTGACTCCCACCAACATTAACAAAGCACCTCATGGAGCAGCAAAACTACAGATTTTACCTCAGGTGGACTCTCAGCAGTCCACCTACATCCAAGGGATGAAGGACACTCGTTTAAGAATAACAGAGTACACTCTGTGGGAAGAGAAGACCGATGGTTTGAGGGAAGAGTGAAAGAAGCCATTTATCTCTGATCAGACGTGGGGGTCTACACAACAATCACACTCAATGCAGTCTCTGCAATTTCTCTTGATAAAGTTTTCCAGTCTTTCACCCTGAGACAAATCCAACCGACAGTAATGTAAGAGACTCACATAAATGCACCACTAGACAAACAAAACACTTGTGCTTTCAACAACCGAACTGTAAAGACACACAGAACCTTTGACTCAGCTGTCCAGTCAGATCATTGTGATTATTACAAATGACCTTCAAGTCTTGGTCTTTACATAATAAACATACAACACCAGCCCAATATTTGCCATGACCTTGAAGCTTCTTTTTAATGACTCTTTCAAAGATTGTGGGTCAGAGTTTGCAGATGAGTGAATATAGGCAATGTTTTTAAACTGAGGCTATACTGTATATATTTAAACATTTATCAGGTAAATACTTAGTTTACATCATAATTGTGTGTTTTATTCTGTCGGAGGACCTGCTGTTTGGAGTAAAGAGATCAATATATCTCTGGTGTCCGAAATTCATTAGTCATTAACTTAACCCCAGGCACTTGAAAACCACTATTGATTTCTATCAAGTGAAAATTGGGCCCGATTTGACTTGTTGATTAATACACATGTTATGTTCACTCCATAAATAACAAGAGGTGTAAACTGCATATTTGAAACCCCCAATACAACAGCAACACAGAAAATGGGACAGATTTGATGTAATTTCAAAGGCAAGATTACTTAATTTACATTGTTCTTATGCTTCTCAAAGCATTTGCCTAATACGTTTTTTGGCATGTAGTGAAGCTTTAATTAATTCTTATGTCAAATACAGCATCCTAAGTTGTCTTACATTATATCTTCACCCATAACATTTCATGTTAAGGACTGATGCAAGCCAGAGGCTACTCTAGACGTGTTGTACATTTTAGTACTGAGAAGCCTGTATAAGCGCCAACATGTTATCAAAGCTAAATGTTCAATGAATGAAGACAGAGCAGCATGTCTCAGAGGCTCTACGCCAGTTCCTTTAGTCTTCTTCACTCAATATGAAAATCTGTGTTGTAACATCATCTTGGTCACATCTTGTTAGCATAAATAAGTAAAGAAAAGGCTGTTAATATGATGAAATAGCCAGCTAAAAACAGACTAAAACAGGACGACCAGCGATGTAATAATGGTGGCATATGATATGAATGTCATTTTCTTTTTTTTTTTGTAATCTCCAGTGGCAATCATGTGTATTTTTAGGCACTTGTGGTCTTCATTCCTGCCTTACATCTTCTCAACCAGGTTGTCAGTCTTCATAAATTAATCGACAGCATGTCTCCTGAGAAGCCACTCATGCTGCTTGATTGACACAATAAGATAAATAGTCAAAGCTATGTGGCTTGATATTTTTATGTTAATGGTTATTCTCATGCACAACTTGAGACGTGGATGTGAAGCAAAACCAAGCTCCGAATACAGATGGAGACATAAACCTGCAGAGATATAATATTAATTTAATGGGCATTAATGATTGAAACAAACAAGCAAAAAAAAAGCCTTTTGTCTTAATCGTCATACAATGTGCTGTGTTTTGTTTTTCTGAAGCAATGTTTTATCATCCGTCAGGGTTTATTGATATCAAATCCTCTGAAGCCATTGTTGGCAAAAAAAAATCAAGCATTTCTTTGAATATAATTAGTCCTAAAATATGTCACAGTTGTCTCTGCTGATGTCTTCTTCATGTATTTCAAGCCAAATGCCTGGTGCAGTCATCATATAACAAAAGAATCAAACTGCATGAAAACATAGCAGGGTTGCAATGTACATCTACAGCTTGAAGTTGTACAGCTGAACTCCAACACGTGATGATACAAAGAAATCCCGTGGATCTTGTTAACCAAAAATTGTTTAATGAAAATAGCAAAATATTATCTTTGCATGTAATTATGCTTATATTGTTAAAAATCAGAAAATGCGGCACCACACACACGCACGCACGCACACACACACACACACACACACACACACACACACACCCAACCACTTTATCCACTGTTCCATTGTGAGAGGGAGTGGCCTCTCCAGGGAAGGACAAAGTGAGAAGAGTGGATCTTATTTTTCTTTCTATTTCCTGCATGAGTGGATCTGAGTGCAGGCTTTGGTCTGCTTTTGTCTCTTCACTCCGCTGTTTTTCTGATCTGTTCCCTGTCTTACGCTTGACATTTCTTCTCCATATAGGTCAGACACCATAGGAGGCAGGCGGAGTAAAGACAAAACAGAGCAGGGCAACAATGAGAAACATTACTATTAAGACATCCTGTGATATTACATGCAGCCAAGAAAAAGATGGTAAATGCCTCTACTCAGCAATCTTTGCTTCACTTTGTTCCCTCTCCATGATACGTCCCTGTGTTGGTTAATTAGGAAATGAAGGATCACGCATTTGTCTGTTGAAGAAACAAGAATACAGAAAGAGAGACTTCTTGATTACCAGTACATAGACGTATGTTTAAATAGAATAGAATAGGAAGTGAACTGTGGACTGCATCAGTAGTGATTAGCACCATGTTCTGTAAGAGTTGGTAAGTGAAGAGAAATATCTGTTTTGGAACTAATGGGGCAGGCTTCATGAATTTTTAGTGTCAGCGAGAAAAGAAATTACAATAGACAGGGTGGAAAAGTGTGGATCAGATCATTTCAACACCCTCTCAATCATCCAGCTGTGAAGTCAAACACTGGTGCCTCGAGATAGAGTCATTTGTAAGATAAATAAAGCTAGATGCAACGGTCTGCCCTCCTGAACCAGACTGAGGAAGAGTAGCTGGGCATCTCTCTCTGTCATCTGTCAGAGGGCCGAAGCTCAGCCTAGAAACTATCAGGAAGATGATGTGTCTCTGGAGACAAACACGCCTGGGGAAAGAGGCAGCTCTTAATCATCTGAGACCCAGTTCTCTGGCATTTCTCTCATTGTTACGGGACACTAGCTCATGTACACATACCACATCTCACCATAAATGCTATTAGCATACTTGCAAATCCCTACAAAATGCAATTTTGTGCTCTCATTTATTTTGGACTTCGATACAATGGCATATTTAAACTGAGAGTGTTAGTTATTTCCTTTCAAGGCTCTGCAGTAGCTGTTATAGGCAGCATAATAGCTCTTCGAGCAAGGCAAAGGCCTATGCGGCTAATTAGAGACATGGACTCAAACATGGCTCATCTCTTCAAATAGAGTCTGGCATGCTCGGATGGAGAGTGACAGAGGGAATCCATCTCCAGTCCACCCCCCCTCCTTCAGGTTTGTATGGAAGCAGCAGCGAGTCACTCTGGGCTATCTCGACCAGCCTGCACAGAGCAGCCTGGAGGATGATCATTTGTTACCAGTCAGTCAAGGGGTTTCAGATCAAGGAGACAGGAGGTGAGGTGGTATGACCTCAGGCAAATCTGACAGACACCAACTGCGAGAGAAATTAGTTGTGATGTGTAATCAATAAGGGAAATGTGTTTGAACCGGCTACACACAACACGCTGAGATTTTGAACCTGTTAGTGCGCCTTATCTTTAATCCAATTAAGATCCCATATTTGCTTTCCTACAGTCACGTGTGCTTATCAAACACTATTTCTTGTGTGTCATTCCTTGTAAGATACACTCTTGGAGCAGTTATCTTTTTAGTATTTGAGACAATGCAAATTAAGTTGTACACCTTAAGAAGCAAGAGGCAGAATCCTCTTAGAATGTGGGCTTTTAAATAATAAACTGCCTTAGGAGGAAAATGAAAGGAATCACTAATAAACATGTTATCGATTTTCATTATCACGATGTATGGATTTTCCTTCTATTGGTATGTGAAAAAGTACATCATTTATGATATGACTGTAAGTATCATATAAGAATGCCTTTCCTTTAAAGAAATATAGATAATAAATTCAGGTTCATACAAATCAGTCATCTGTCTGCTTTAAAGGTGCTGAATAATATAGGTGAACTGAACTGAATAAAATTGCCATAACGTCAATTAGCTCTCTACAGTACAGATCTACTCCAGACTCGTGTGATAATAATGAGTAGTGTTCACACCCACATGCATATCCCATATGACACATACTCCCACTGACACATTCAAGCTGTTTTCTCAACATTTGCTTGCATTTATTCTGAAAACAATATAGTATTTAGAAAAATCTTAAATGAGCTAGACAATCGCATGAGCTCCTCAGTTTCAAGTCTTGTTTAAAATTGTATGGCCTATAGGGGGCAGTAAGCTACCAAAAAACAGTGCTGTCGGAAAAACAAGGATAAGTATAGGGCAACCAGTCTCCCCCTCTCTTACTCTTTCTCTCACACTAAGGAAAATGATAAGCATGGAGGGGGAAAAAAATCTGCATTCTTTGTCAGTTTAGGGACTCGGTTAATAACGCCTGAGATGAAGCCTTGCTCAAATGCTAACCTGTTAGGTAAACAATCAATGAGTGAATTTAGGAAGGGAACAGTCTGCCCTTATTTCATCTTGTTTGGGAAAACAAGGGAATGCAATAAAACTCCAGACAGAAGGTGGAACGGCAATTAATATTCCTGTGCTGAGAAGTGGACTTGATTTTAGACATAAGGACCTGCTGCTCTCATCCTGCCTGCTTTGCACAAGCCAGATAATTACCTATTTAGATTTCCCTCTAACAGCCATTCTGCTACGAGTGAAGAAGAGTCTCTGTGTGTGAATGATAGTGAGAGAAAGAGGCAAGGGCAGTAATAAACTCCCGAGAAATGAAAATACCATTGTTCAACCTGTGTAGAAAAGTCATTATTTTATGTATGTGACTATGTGTTTAGGAAATTCAATGTTAAGCTTGCAAGCGCTTTAGAGGACGTTTGCTCTGCCTGTGAAAGATGGCTAACAGGTTTACTTTGATGGGTGGGGAGTGAGCCAGACCTATGGGAAGTTGATGTCCTTTGGCTGCTTCATCTAAATCAGTGGTAAAGGAGGGGACATTTGTTTTCAGTAGAGAGTGCTATTTATCAACACTGATTGATATCCTGCATCGCCAGACCGCCTTAGGCTGCACTCATCCATCCGGTGCCAATCACCAAGCTCTGCCAGAAAAATTCATATTGCCTTAAGCCCTGGAATCTGGCTGCTGTAATATTCCAGGCAAGCTCCTGGGACTTCAGTTGTATACTATGGTTACGTATGTTTCATTTATGGAGGTATTGTATATTAGCATACATTTAAGCATATAGCATATCCAACAATATATTTGCTAAAGGAGGTAGCATGACATGACTTGTCAGAACAACATATCAAGGTGACTACATCCAGATGTGACCACTGATTCACAGGCAATGATTGCCTGTCATGCTGTGTCGACCATGTATAGTTTCACTGTTAAGAAATAAAGAAAACAACTGTTTTTGCACTTTTGAGATTTTATCTGCATGCGTCCTTCTCACTTTTGTGGTTTACTCATATGGCCATTTGTATTCCTTTCTTTCTACTCTAGGGTCAAGGTACTCTGTATACATTGCGCATGTAATGGCAAATTCTGTGACATTCACGATGTATACTCTAGCCTAGAGTTTAAGATGAATAACCTGGCGTGGAACACAGTGAAAATGTCAAGGTTTTATAATAATGGTATTCAGCTGCAAACAGTTTACAAAGAATTAAGAAAAACATCGTATACTGTACTTTTGCTTGGATTTGCTGGGGTTTGTCTTTCTTTAAGTCTTTTATATTTATATTTTTGGAATAGAAATATTCTCAACAAATTTCTGTTCAGTGAGTGTACATAAGTAGAAAAAAGCCTCAATTCCCAGTTCCAGTCTAGATCTTCAAAATAGTCATCGATAGGTGTCACCATTTTTCCTTCATGTGCAGCAGTGCATCCATCAGTTGGAAAGGCAAGATAAAAATGCTCAGATGTAAGCCTGCTGTTGGTTTTGATCAGGAGTTGTGAGACCAAAAATATAGACAATGTTGTACAAACACAGTTGGATGCAGAGTTAACTTGGAACAAAAGCAAGTTTGCTTGTTACATTGATTAGAGCTTAGGATAAAAAGGGATTACATCTCCAGAGGACTCCTGAATTGATTTTGGCCTTCATTGTGTGTGCTGTTATGAACTTTTGATTCTCTTGATATGTGGCTCATTATTTTTTTGTTGCTGTTTTTGCGTTTAGAAAAAAAAAAGGGTTACAGTATGCTCATGACTCCTTATGTTGTTGTTTTTTTTTTTACATGTTATCACACAAAACGTTATTGCTGTTGTTGTTGCTCTTCTTCCTCTTCTTGATATCATAAATTCTTGTGGGCCACAATAATCGTGTATTGCAGTCATATATATTTTATTGTGTGGAAATTCACAAGGCTGTGGCAGTTGAAGTGAAACCCATTTCTGCTGAGCATCATACAAATGGTGTGTGTAGCCCAGAGTATATCACTGGTCATCTGATTATGGTTGTTTTGCTCAAGAAAACCGAGCAACACTCTTTCAACAGGAAAGTACTGACATAGATGTGCCATGGGCTCACCAACATCTCTTGCTTTTGCCAATCCTGACCTGATTTCATTCGTCAGAGCAACAACGAGCCACTATAGTTCCGATAGAATTCACCAGTTCTGCAGTATCACCTTTCGCCTATTTAAAATCAGGTCCTTTCAAAACTTCCCAAAAGAACTACTCAGCATATTGACTCAGGGGAAGTGGCTCATGCTAATGACCAACACATGAGGGCTAGGTGAAACTTACATTTCAATCACCCACCTCTGTCTCCCCGTTGCCCTCCCAATGACCACCCTTGAGTAGCCAAACGGGTCTTGACAATGGTCGTTAGACAATGAATAGCACTCACCACAACTCACAGGGTTAAGACGCTGAGACAAGAACGACCACCAGAACAGAAGAAGCCTCTCGGAGCACAGGTGTAACGTCTTCAAGAAACTCCTGAAGTCAAGTGAATTAATTCATACTTTGGATAGCTATGACCTGGATGAACAAGAACCTTCACAGATGTCTCAAATTGTTTGAGGATGAAAAAGCCCAGTGTAGCCCGTTTTAATTGGAAGTGAAGAAAATTGCATCGGCACAGGAATCCACCATCAACGAAAAGACTGAAACATTATGAAGATCATTTCTTATTGCAGACACTTCAGAAGACTATTCTGTAAAATTCCATTCAAACATGACACTTGGGAGTGTGATTCAATTTTTTACTCTATTCGGTAGAGATGGAGCCTCTACCCCTCAATCTACTGTTTATTCTCTTCATCCAATTCTGCTTTAGAGCAGCAATTAAACTGTTATTTACTTGTTAAACCTGAATTTTAATTAGTCCTATTTTACTCAGGCACAGATTAAAAGGTTTTATATACAGCACAATAAATTGACTATAATCCCATATTGATTAAACGGTGAATCAGGGCATCATCATAGCTGAAATGTCGCATTTGCTTTAGCCGAGATGATTTCTCGTCTTTTTTTTATTTCTCAGAAAGAGGATACACACAGCATTAATCCCTTGATAGACTGACTCAGGCATTATCCAAGCAAAAAAAGCAAACAATGAATAGGTAATTCTCTTTGCACTGCCTGTATCCAAACACAAAGCCAAAAAAGGCAATTCATGCACAGTGCTTGTATACCCATTACTGCCAGAGCATGTTATTTCTTGGCCAAGACGGACATTTTCAATAGCTTGTTTATTCACTGTAAATATCTTTTGTCCTCATTATCTACACTATTATTTTCAGATTTTCTGCAACATGTTCAGGCAGTTGAACGTAGGCATCCTTAATCCATCTTCACTGTCACGATTTAGATAAGAATAAATTAAACTCACATTACATTAATGAACCGTTGTTTTTCCCCTCTATCTTCTATTGAATTGATAGCAAAACAACAAACTTATTGAATATCTCTTTGGCCATTTTGCTATTTTTCTGTCATTACAATAACAAAGTCATATTTGGTTACACGTTGATGGAAATCAAATAAATATTTATGAGTTGGATACAATCTTCACCTGTCTGTCATTTCCTGTGAAATGAGGGACAGGTGAGGTCAGGTGAGGTTGGTAGGATCGTACAACTGAAGGCCATTGGTTCATCCCAGGGTGCATCTTCATGTACTTCTGTTGTTTTTCTTTGTGGTTTTGGGTTTTAGTCATTAAACATAACAGAAAGGAACATCTGTGTGAACTGAGCTGAGTTAGTATCATTACCTTTGTGAGTGATCAGCCAGCTGACATGTCATCTGTGATTGATGGACCTGTGTATATAAACAGAACATAGCTGGTGTGGTGCTCAGCGTTGAGAGGTTATCACTGCTGCCATAGAGGAAATGTCTTTTTTCAGATGTTTGTTTGTTATTATTAAAAAATGTTATGAATGGATTTTGATTAATTTTTTGCAGTGGGAGGGTGTGATGACATAAACCATTTTTCACAATTCGTTTGTGATCTAGATCATCATCAAGGATATTTTGCAATTGCGTTAGGGATAGGATAGGACGTAATCTGTGTTATTTCCAAACAAATGTTATATTTTTTTCTAGTGCTGTCAGGAGATTAAAAAAATAATGTAATTAATTACAGGATTTGTAATTAATTAATCTAATTAATTTCGTTTTAATCTCATACCTGCTAAAGACCCCCAAATAAAAAAAAAGAATTCTAGGACATTAAAATTGTAGTGCATGACTAATCAATACCGCGGTGCACTGGCGTCATGCCTGGAGTGTCCCCCGCCTCACGCCCTATGCCGCAGAGATAGGCTCCACCTCCACGTGACCTGCTGCGGCGGATATAGCGGTGGTAATCTGAAGATAACTGACTGACTGACTGACTGACTAATCAATAGAATGCACCATAAGAGAAGATTTGAAATCCACATTTTTATTGGTTAAGTGTGCTTTATAAATGAAATTCAAAAGAAAAAAGGCCAAGCACATCAGCAAACCAATGCAATACGAATACAGTTAAATAAAATAAATAAAATAAAAATAAGGCTCAAATAGGCACATAAGCAGACTCTCAATCAAAATGAATACTAAAGCTGACCCAATACAGCAATTCAAAATGAATAGTATAACATGCCTCTAAATAAGGCAACTAAATAGCAAGATGCCAACAGGCTTTTCCTTTAAAAGGGTAAGCTAACATTCAACTCTGTGTCCTTGTTATGTTTTGTATTTAAATGATATGTTAGGCTGGAGCTGCTTCGGTGATATGAAAATTATTTTACAAAACATATAAATAATAATAATAATAATAATAATAATAAATAATAATAATAATAATAATAATAAAGGATTAGATTTATATAGCGCTTTTCTGGATACTCAAAGACGCTTTACATCGGATCGATTATTCATTCACTCCTCATTCATACTTGATGATGGGAAACTACGTGTGTAGCCACAGCTGCCCTGGGGCAGACTGATGGAGGCGTCTACAGTGCAGAATCACTGCATTTTTGTTGATAGTCCCGTCTTTGTTCTTTTTATAAATAGACTTGCGGTCCAAAGGTCCAAGTGGGCTTGCATAGCTCTCCTGTGTCTCGTCCATCTCTGTTGTCAGTCACCCTGCTTTTGACTAGTGGCGCAGGTAGGAAGTGATGTACCACTGCAGCCTACGGGTCACTCAATGGGCCAAATTTAAAATGCTTGTGCATTAACTTGCCGGTCACGATTAATCGCGTTAATTTTATAGCGCGTTAATTTGATAGCGCGTTAATTTGAAGCGTAATTAATTAAAGTGTTAGAGTAACAGCCCTATTTTTTTTTCCCATTAGTACAATTTTAACTGAAACTATGGTGGCCATCTGCTTTTGGAAACGAGTCAGTGTTTTTTGGAAATGAATCAGCCTATCAAAATAAATGTACTATACACATTTTTGAACCATTTTGAAAGGTTTTGTATTCAGAAAGTATGAAGTAAGCTTGGGCTGAGTGCCATATAGCATAGATAGCATTTTGGATGAAGGATGCTGCCAAGCAAAAGCCAAAACTATAACCTCAAATCACTAAATTTAAGTTGCTCTTTTCTTTATCTTTGTCAGCAGCAAGTGGCACAAACAAAGATTAGATATGGTATGGAGGTATTATCTCAGTGATTTTTTTTTTTTGTTTCTCCAGAGTAACATACGAGGTCATATGAGCTTGTGCGCACAAATACAAACATTCCTCTCCTTGCATGACTCTTTGTCAAATATGACATATGGAAACACTGTGTAAGTGTGCTGCACAACTGGAAAAGACTATTGATACCTGGATTTATCAAACCAAGTCCTGTTGCCTACCTTTAGTATTTCTGAGCAATAGAGGCCAATTGAAATGTCTACATTATGGGTTGTCTTGTGTGCAGAAGATCCTTACTTGGCAAATCACTCTATTAAAACATTGATGCCGTTTATAAAGACTTACCGGTGTGAGACATGGTTCTCAGCTCTAGGATGAAGACAAAGTACAGGAACAGGCTGTGTGTGGAAAACAATAAAAGAATGAAACTGTCTCCAGTGCAACCCACATCGCAGCTTTATGTGAGGCCATTCAAGCACATCCCTCTCATTAATCTGTTGTGAGGTTAGGCATTATGTGTTCAACTTTAATTTGCCCAGTTTACATCCTGCAGCAAAGTGCTCTTCTGCCAACTTCTTCTGCAACTGCAGTACGTGTATATATGTGCGTGTGTGTATGTGTATGTGTGTGTGTGTGTACAGCGGGTAAATAGTGGCTTGAAAATAGTTTAAAATCCAAACGAAAAAACTGAATTATATAAAATTGAAAATTGATTATATAATGTAACTTTTATACTATATTGTCCATGAATACTATCAGCAGATCTTAGTTTTGCACATATGCAAAGAACCAGTGTGTTACTCACGTTGTCCATAACCTTCTGGAAGTTGTTTCCCAGTAGTGTAGTTACCAATTAAAATTCAAGTCACTTGCTTCCTGTTAACGCGTTCCAATGAATCTTCCTGTAATTAAAAGACATCTGCAATAATTTTATTAAAAGCTTGTACGCTACTTAGTAACACACCTGTATCACATTATATGTTGTGGATTACTCAAACCGAATGAAACTAACAAGCAACATCTGCCCATTTTTAAAAAAAATGCACTAATTGCTCCATTCAGCCCCATGTTATGTTAGTTTGTCACACTATTCTTCAAAGTCAATGGGACAGTAAAGGTCAAATGGAGTGTCATTTCAGGTAATGGCACAACACCTACGCTTCTCCTCCAATGTCCTTGGTGGAACATCTGTGTACTTTGAATTAGTGTGGCCTGACTACATATAACAACAGCATAATTAAAATAAAATTTATAAGCAAATGTTGATTCATTCATTCAGATATGTCAAAGGACTTTCAAGGTCTATCACCCAGCTTTGTCATTATATTCTCATTAGGAATTCCATTCGACTGTCCTATGCGCCTCAGTCCAACACTGATAATTTATTTGAGGAGAAAACTAAATTATACTTCCAGACAAGAGTTTAAATTTCTTTGAATAGATTGCACTGAAAGATGACTTTCTTTTATTACAAAGTAGATTAATTCAGACAATGTGCTTTCCGTGAAATACCTTCGCTCACAGATCCTTGCAGTGTCGGCTTAAATTAGACTTTATACATGACTTTGATGTCCTGATTTCTTTTATTATTTTTCATACCATGCAATGTACCTTTCATGAACTCTTGTTCTGAATGTATAAAACTGTTTTATTACTTGTTCACTGGGAGAATAATTGCTCATGCATATTTTATTTGTTTACCTATTTTGTCAGGCTATATTAAAAGTAAGCACATTATGCATTAGACAGCTTGAAGATGGATAGTTTGGTGCTTTAAAACGTACAAGTGTTGTAATTCCACATATGCTTGTCTCGTAATACTCATTATATGTCTAAAAGTTTCAAGATTATCTGATGGGAAGCCAAAAAACACTATATGATAATAGTAATTTAAGGAAAACCAAGCTGACTTGTGAAAAATAAAATGTGTATTTTAAGCAGTTCTATTAGTTCTACTCTAATTTATAGGAAAAGACTATTCAACGTAAAATTTCATTTGTCTTATATTGTTAGATTTAATATCCAATCTTTTCAATTTTGATTCATTGTAATTGACACATGTATCAAATCAATTTATTTTTTTGTTGCTGCAACTGCAAAGTGACTTAATTCTGATCAAGTACAATAATGAATGAACATTTTTATTCAACTGCCCCTGTAAGGATCAATAATGGATTTCAGTTGAAAATTGGATTGAAATTGGTTAATGCTCATGTAGGGGGAATGCCATTGACTGATGGGGTAACTTCTGGTGGCAGGTTGCAAGAATACTGATGGGCCAGAAAGAAAAGAGGCAGGATCACTTGTGTCGCTGTGCAGTTTTCTTATTATTCTGTGATTCTGAGCAGACACTGCATATGCTGTCAGCCAGAAACGGAAATACTGAAGAACTAAATCAATAGATCCAAATCTAACCTTGGCTTGTCTTCTTCAGGTTCTCAATTGAAAACTGTGACAATTGTTCATGACAATATAACGCCAATGCCTGCTCAGTTAAAAAAAAAAAAAAAAAATAGAAAACCATCGACCAATTATGGATATTAGTACGGTAATCTATTGCAAATTAAGTTGTCATAAATTATTAGTTTTAATTCAATTATTATTATTTACTCTCTCTCTCTCTCTCTCTCTCTCTCTCTCTCTCTCTCTCTCTTGGATTTTGTGTCAACGTGATTATTTTGTAATTTGACTTTTATGAATAAACATGATGTAAAAAATAAAAAAAATCTCTCACTTTCTTTCTCTCTCTCCCCTAACCCAAACTCTTTCTGTATCCCCACATTTATATTTGAATAAGCCCACTTGAAAACCTCTCACTGTCACACTTCCGGCGTCTACCCGGAAGTTCTGGCCGCTAGCCAAGTTAGCTCCAGTCTTCACATTTGTCCATGTCTCTCAGAGACATTTTGGCTTCATCAAACATAGCGGTTTATATCCTTTGATTGTGACGGACCTCACATTGTTGTGTGGGGAACCCCAATGCTTTATTCACCAGGCCCGAACTCACAAAGCTGGCGTCTACCCGAGGCCGGACAGTAATGCTGAATGCTGAAGCGGCCTTCGTGTTCGCGTTCATCCGTCCCACACACATAGAGCCGTTACAGCTTCGTTGGACACAGCGTTTTGTTTTCTAATATTTCTTCGCCATCACACGAAAACAAACAAAAGTCTGATATTGTTTCATTGTGGAATTTCCACGAGTTCCTGCTAGTAGAAAGTTACTAAAATATTAGATCCGTTAAAGACAAATCCTTTCCAAAGAGAAGGAAAGCTGACTTGTTTGAATAGCTAGAAGTGCTTATCAATTTCTGGAGAATTCTATCAATTTCAGGGAGAACATGGCTCCTCCCAAAGCCGCATGGGGTGGGAACAATATTGACACTACCTCACATCACTGACGAAGAAGATCATGACAGCAGGCATAATGCAGCAGGGGTGGATGTGTACCGATTGAGAGCAGAGACAGCTCATGATAGCTTATCAAAGGCTGGGGTTCCTACCATCAAACCACATGGGAATGAGCTACTTCCACTGGAAATTCTCCCCAGAGCAGTTGTCTGTACACCTTCTAATCTCATTGGGTGGGATGGGAATGAGAAATCTTCTCCCTTTAATCTTCCTTCCCCTCTGAATGAAGTGCTTGTACAAGGGATGCCTTTCCATCATCACTGTCATTCTAGAGAATATGAAACATAACAATGCAGCCATTATGTATATACTGTATATAGTTATACATATATATATATAATATATAATATATAATAAATTAATCCATTTAGTATTCATTTAAATCAATAAATATTAACCTGTAATTAATATGTAGAAAAATAAAACATAATTTAGCATGTTCTTGTACCACAGCCTTGAAATTATATTTTATATATATATAAAATATAATTTCAAGGCTGTGGTACAAGAACATGCTAAATTATGTTTTATTTTTCTACATATTAATGACAGGTTAATATTTATTGATTTAAATGAAAACTAAATGGATTAATTTATTGCCCATACATTACATCCCATGCATGACTTGATTCCTAATGGGTCATGAAATACTGCATAAATAATACTTCCTTTTTCATGTATTAAGCCATGTACAAATCTACACTGTGATATACATTGGTATACTCATGGCATGGTTTTGCCAAAATACACTCCGCACCTCTAACAGGAACTGAATGCTACTATACTGTCTACCTGTAAATCTAGGTACACAAGAAGTGAATCTAGTCCTCGACATACAAACAAAATTGTTGTTTTTCATGTGTTGAATTTTTTGTAAGTTGTTATATATGGAATTTCAATCTATAATCTCCATTTGAAATAGCAACAATTTAG
The DNA here is from genome assembly GCF_040054535.1 of Antennarius striatus. Taxonomy (NCBI): domain Eukaryota; kingdom Metazoa; phylum Chordata; class Actinopteri; order Lophiiformes; family Antennariidae; genus Antennarius; species Antennarius striatus. Next base: position 7,374,392 of record NC_090787.1, read on the forward strand.
TAGTTATCCATGGTGTTGTAAAGTTTGGACTTTGAAACCCCTAAAGGTGATGACAGAAAGCACGATTAGGTAAAGATCAGTGAGTTCCCAGCGATGATGCAGGGAGCCATTCTGCTGATAATGTCAATATTCTTTTTATTTTCATCAAACTAATTCTGGCCATGTCTTATGAATAACACCTTTTAAGATACATGTATATTATATTCATCTAAGGACATAACATTTTAGATACCGTATTTGTGAATAAGTTTACTATGGCCATATTTTAATAATTTTAATAACACTTTTAATGTAACTGTACACTGTTACTGTACACTGTCTCATAAAATACCATATTGCCTCGTCATATATGTATGTATATAAAATATACCTCAGTGTGCCTGCACCAACTATCAAGATGTGTCTTATACATGGCAAGAAAATCTAGGAAAGGATTTAAGGGATTAAGAGGTAATCCAAAAACACCTAAGGAAAAAATGCGCCTGATTTATTGAGGCAGTTTATCTGGTATATCAGTATAAAACTCCAAGGTCACACAGGAGTTTTGTGGTGCGCTAGTGTTTTTTTTGTTGTTTTTTTTACTCCACAACATTTCAATGATAATTTACCAATGAGGGGTGCATTGTGTATCATGTAGGACATTTGCCTCAATTACCTTAACACTGATTATTTAAGGATTGAATATTACCATCTCACCATCTCCAGGAAATAGAAGATGAATGTTTGCTAAACATTTAGGCAAAGATAATACAGGTAAGATCAAATGTCCATGGGGTGTGATCACAGGTGGTATGGGAGAGGATAATGCTGCCTCACTTTGATTACATTGGTGGTAGTTTGTGCCACACCAGAGGGCAATGGAGTAGGGTTAATGGAGATGTCTGACATTTGAAAGTACTGCTGGCTCCGGCACAGGAAGAAATGGAGCACATGTTTAGATTTACAGCCCACATACGTATGTATTAGACATCATTATCCTCATGAAGACATTTATGCTTTATGAGAGATAAATTACAAAATTGTGTTCTGCCTTTCAATTGTTAAGTCTTTTCTTATAAATATGCCTGCAACCTATAAGCATCTTCAAAATGTTGTTAAATAGGAATGCAAACCATCAAATGATGGCAAAATACATTGCATTTTTACACAATACAATCCTGTCTGCAATAATCAACAATGACCTGTATTAGTTTTAGCTTTGCCCTCAGCACTAATGCAAAATGTTGTACAAAAGACTGATGATAATACGACACAGAACATCCAGAAGCATCACTGACTGTAGCAAATGGAATTTCTGGCTCTGTCCCAGTTATCACACTTAGGGCCTGAGGATGTTTTTTCATGATTCCCTACATGTGTTATGGATTTTTGGTAATTAACAATAGTCCTGACTGGTCCATTAAGAATGAAGGTACAAAGTGTAGAGGATTTTAGTAATATGCAGTGTTAATGAGGTCAACTTATTCTTCACAAAAAAACATGGTGACTCATCACTCGAAATGTTTTTTTCATTACAACAACAGTTGTACAATCATGTGCGAACAACCGAACATGTTTCTACTCTTTTTTAAAAAGTCTAATTTGATTCCATGCACAACTCAGTTAATGAAACTTTTACTAAATTTGGCATACAAGAACACAAAGCAGTTGTACCTGAGCCAACGCTATACTTAGAAAGGGATTCATTTTACAAAGAAAGAGAAATCAACAGTCGACTATAATCATTCACTAAACTCACAGTAATGACCTCATTTTATGCCTCAAAAGAAGCGGCGCTGTCATACCAAATGAATCACAAAGCCCATAAATTTACACTGCTCATATAATGATCCCCTGTAGGCTCTATGGATGCTCTATGATGTTGAGGCTACCTTTTGTTTAAGTATGGTACCTAATCTTCGAGTTTTTGAATTCATCACAAATTTGAGTTGATTCTTTTTCTTCAGTCTTTTGTTGTGAAGTGATGGGCGGTATTTTTTTTGTCAGCCACTTTTAAATGACATGATTCCTGTTTGTTGTGGTCTGAATGTCGATGAATTTAGGGTCAGACACTCTGATGGTGTACAAAGAAGTAACAAATGTCAGTGTAACTCTTCCTGGTGATTTTTGACATTATGCTCCCTGTGCTTTCTCTGCTGTCCTTTACATCTGTCATATTTTTTATAGTGTTGTAGCCACATGAGGAAACAGTCTTCCAAATGGACAGAAACACCAGAAAATGTTACAACTATTGATATACATTCAGTTTTGATTAGTTGAATTTATGTCATTCTCCGAGCTACCAGAGCAGTTTCACCCACCATTTGGTCACAACTGTCAGACATCATTGTGTCTACTCAACACATTCTTCTCTTTCATCTTGCGCTAATGGCATCTAATCATTTTCAGAGGCAGCTGAAGTATAAATCACAAGTCATCACATCTTCTGCAAACTTTCACCCTTGCTTCAAGGTTGAAAAATTTAGTAATTTTATCATGAAGATTTATTTTTTTGACATTGCATTGTTTTAAGTCGGTTGGTTGGGCAATTGCAATGCATGGAGATGGGCTAATTAGAAAGAAGATTTATGTCTCTGCTGTACATGGGCTCCGCTAATTAATTGGCCAGACAAACATGAAGATATGTTTCACTGTTCCAACTTCAGTTCTACGTTTCTGCAGGGGAATGCCATCTTGGAGTGCACTGTCAGCAGAAAAAGACAGGTATGAACATCAGTTACAAGTTTGGTCTAAGCACATGGCAACAAAGGATAAGATTGCATGTTTGAGCTCAAACACCACAACCTCGATAATATGGGTATCAGACAGGCTTAAATGAGTTTGTACTTAATGCAGAGGCTACACATGCACATAGCATTGTGAAATCACAGCAAGAATACTGGCTAAGAATCAAGAGAACTTCCATCTAATCTTAAACATGTGTGCATTGCAAAATTTTACATTTTGTAACTAAAACATAGTTACATATCCCTCACAACAGGATGCTATTAAAATTATTGAGTCAGATGCCCCATGTGATCTCATGGGAAATAGGATGTAAATGAAATTGAGACTGATGCGGACACCTTGCTGCGGTTATCCGCTGCAATGACCGACAACAGCAGATGGCTTAACGGGTCTGGTTGTGAAAATGGTTGTTTGAAGTAGTCATCAAGGACCGCTATTCTTCAGTGAAAACAAGAGGTGAGATTTCTGTCAGCGGGAGTGTCCCGTCTAACATTAGCCTGAAGGGCCAGGATGTTTACCATTGCATGACTACACCATTAGGTGATCAAGATATCTGTCTCAATGGTTGTTGTGATCCTGCTCCGATAAGACCAATATAATCATCCTGATTTGACTTCATAATTATCTTAAAGTTTGACATTAAACTCAGCAGTGATAAGAAGGTTGAGGGGCCAAATGTCCACCGAGGCCAGGCAGCAGATTATATTTCTTCACCCTATTAAGAGTTTTGATTATTGAGAGCACAGAATTAAAACTAAATCAGCCAGAAACTCATGTAGTCTGAGACATTTTATCGACGCACCATTGGTGTAAAGCTTATTGTTACACGTTATTGCCAGTTTAACTCACATCTAGTGCCTCGCTATTATTACATGTCGTTTATTCCTGGTCATATTGTTTTTAGGCTGATATGTTATGCATTGTGTTAAACACTAACCTGCCAAACACAGGCAGGTTAGTGTTTTTATTATTTTATTCCAGTACAGAAATTATTCAGGCATGCTTTGCGGTGCTCTGTGTTATTGAATTTACAAGAATGAAAGTTATCCATCCTGATTTCCTGTGCTTGAGGCTTCGGGGCCAGGGCCAGATATATCAGGCCCTAGCTTTAGTGTCTTATTGAAGAAGAAAACTCACAGATAGTGTCATCACATTTATTAAACAATAAATAAAAACCACTGCTATGTACCTGATACATTATTTAATGTTTGCAGCTGTGTATGCTTGAATCTTTCGGTAGAATTCATTGAATTTAAAGACGCAAAAAAGTTGTTTTTAGTTGTGTTTATGATTCTTTTATTCCAACTATTGCAACCCATCATGCACAAGTCTTTTTCTCACATATTCTTGTTTTCCCCATACAATCTGTGCCTGTATTTTGTTTCAAAGACACATAATTCTGTAAGTTAATGATAGCACCTGGTCAACGCAGATTGGTCTGTATGCCAACTAATCCAAAATATCAAAAGAGGATTTTGACCGATTACAAATCCACTTGTCGTAACATCAGTGAGGCTCTCCTGTATGGCAGCAGGTACAGCTGAAGAGGAATAATGAAGCCAGCTGTCTGGCTCATCAGTTTCTCGGAAGTACTGTATGTGTGAAATTTACTGCCAGCTTGCTAAGGTGCAGCGAGGTGTCACATTTGCACCGATTGGATCCCACATTTGCACCGACTGGATCCCAATCAGCTAACATAGTTCTCATCATATCTGTGTCTTTTTGATGATGTGCTGATGGATTGTCTGTCACTGCTCTCTTTTCCACAACAGAGGGTGGAGGTTCTGCATCTGACTCATCACATTCATCATCACATTCAACATCCTGATTTATAGTACGTTAATGAAATTCCACAGTGTGTGATGCACCTTGAAAGAAGTAATAACATCAATATATTTGGCCAGTTGTCTTATTTTGACCAGAGTGCCGTATATTTAGACATGATCAGTCCATCATTATCTTGTCTCAGTGAACAATTGGTTTGTATACGGCACAACACTAAAATTTGGGGATTTTTAGGCAACCGTGCAAAGGAGAAATTTTTATTTCGTGAAATTAACCATTCATAATTTCTTTTCCCATACTCTCTATTAGTGTTTATATAAGTGTAATATTCCCAGTGGTGGTCTTCAAGTGGAAATGGATCCAGTTCTTTAGATAACATCGTTTTGCTATATTTTCACCATAAGTGACAGCCTCCATTTCTTCTTCATATTCACTGCAGAAGAAAGACAAAGAAATCTTAATCATTCTAATTATGTGCAATTAGACAATGAGACAATTAGACTTCAGGGAACTGAAATATTCATGCAGCACTTAACATTGCCTTTCTATCCAACAGGATATAATTCACTTCAAAGTGGTTCTGGAATCTGGACAAAGAGTGAACAGCAAAACATTTTTTTCAAGACTCTTACTTTATCATAATAGCAAGTAAAGGTTTTCACATGTTCTGTGATAATTAAATTACAAAGAAATAACATGCAGCTCCCTGATATCAGAAAACACAATGCATCAGTGGGAAATTTGTCCTCTCAGCAAAGAGCAACTTCACTATTCACATATCAATGGTGGAGTGGACATCTGACATTTTCTGGCTCAGTAAACTCCTCTACAAGTGATGCACTTTTCTTCTAACACAGGCAGAAAATGGAGGGATCTGTTAATGGTGCTGTCCTCATGTTGTAATGCCATCTGTTCTGTGGTGTGTTGTTAAGGGGTTTGCCATCAATTTGACTGTGAAAATTAAATCTTCCTGCTCTCTTTTGTCTTTCCATCCCTAATCTCAAATGGGCATCACTTCTGCATCTATATTTACACATTTCACCATCTTGTTAACTCCTATTCCTGTACATGCTGTCATTTGAAGTTGTGAAAATCAACACAAGAGAAATTATTTTACTTGCACTATGATTGACTTGAGGAAGAAGCTGCATTAGATCATATCTCCATTTATTTCTCGTCCCTTTGCTAGCAGTTTAGAAAGCTTAGGTACATTTGTTTGATAAGTCAGTTTACTGATGAGTACTTCATGTTTGCAACAGAGTTCAAGGAAGGCACCACATTTGTTTTGCATTTCAATATGATCTACCAAATGCTTATTCTAATACCTGAAGGAACCAGAGGTCAATTTTCTCTGTTTCTGTAATGAAACAAAACCCCCCAGATAATAAATTCTCTACACACATTCCAGTAAACATAATTTATCACCAGGATAGCAAAAGAAATTATGTTTGTGTGAGGTATGAGATAAACAATGGCATTGATATCACATGAATACTGCACAGATCAATTGGTCAGCCAACCTCATCCTGGGAAGACTTACTGGGAGGCTTCCATGTCGGAAAAAACAAAAACATCTGCACAACTAATTATTTTCACTTTAAATAGACTCCAGCCAAAAACTTTTTTCTTTGCTTCCGGCTGCTGTGCCTCAAATATATCCCTGCAGATGAGAATTCTCTCTCATGAGGAGACAAGTGATTAAAGCAAGCATTGGAGCAGATAGATGGAGTTTGCAGCAAAGAAAACTAGACAAAGGCAGGTTCATTTGACCAAAACTCCCACTTCAGAAGTGACCATAATTTTCCTGAAAGTTCTTTATGCCACAATATGAAACAAAAATAGATACACATTTGATGCCTCCTGCAAAATACTGCTGATAATCAGACGTGCAAAACTCTCAAAGCAACAGGCAGCGGCTGACGCATACAGTATAGGTCAGTAAAAATAGGTTGGTGTTTTTTATTAACCTGTCTTTTTATTCCCTTGCCAGTAGAGCCTTCCGGTAAAATCCCTGTGCCAACCCTCAATATCTTCACCTTTTATTACCTTCACCTTATTTTTCATGTAAGTGATAACACAACACAAGACGAAGCCAACAAGAGTTTAATTAAAAGCAGTGATTTTTTTTTTTTTTTCCCTTCTGGATTATGTGTGGGATGTGAAAGGAGTAGGGGGACTAAATGAGGCAAGCCTCTGCTCATAAGCATTAATTGTACAGTCTCACTCCCCTGACAAGAAGAGGAATATTGCGAGTGGGAGCAATGGACTGTGTCATTTTAATGCCCAATTTTAGCTTGAGCTCAGACCTCCCACCAACCAAATCAATTGCTTTTTTACCTTGCGGGCTTTTGTTGATGAGCTATGTCAGATAGATGAAACTATAAGATTTAATCAGGAGCACATTGTTCATATTTGACAACTAAAGATATTTATAAGTCTAAAATCTGTAAGGCAAAAGCCTAAGGGAGATGTGGCAAATCCACTTTATGTATACCCTCAAAACCAATTCTAAAATAATGCTGTACTGACATTTTCTGTTTGATTGCGTGTTGTGCAGCAGATGATGTTTGTCAAAATTGCCCTCAAACCAAAACCAGCAAAAGACTGAGTGATTTCTCTTGACATTTGGTCCTCCCTTGCGTTGCTGACTACTCCTTGTCATCCAGAAAACCCCAGATTTGCTCATATTTGCAAGATTGAATGAGGAAAAAAGAGGTCCCTTTCAGTTTTGCAATCATGAGTTCCAAGGTGAACAATCTTAAAAGTCAATCTCAGACTGACGATATTACCTGTAAATATTTTCATGTATGGTAATACGTACATAGTGAGAATTTTTAGTATTTGCTGAGGCTCCTCAAAAAATGAACATAAAATCCCCTCTGATATCAAAATGAAGGGTGAACACAAAATCCCCTCGGTGGAGCTGCAGAGGTGGGACTGCATCCCGCTACAACGACCTTGATTCACGTACTTGGGAATTTTCTTTGGTTGAGGCTAAGAGGATTGTGGAGATAAATCAGGACACACACAAGAACACACACAAGAACTATAGATAACTTCAGCATCTTGAAAAGAGGATGGACAATAATAGGTGATTATATGACACATTTTAAAAGCATTGTTAACATTGAGCTCCGCAGTGCACTGGCTTCTTGCTCGGAGTTTCCCCTGCCTCTCATCCGCAAGGATAGGCTCCAGCAATCCCTGTGACCCTTAATAAGCAAAACAAGTGGTTGAAGATGAATGATTGAATGAATGTTAGCACCAATTTGGACTTCCAATTGACTTTTGTTAATTTCACGTAACAGATTTTTAATAACACACGCTAATACATTTACATCAAGATAATGATTATTGACACAAAGCAAAATACAAAATGTTATACACATAATCAAATCATTTGTTTTGTTTTTTACAATATGTAATTAGAAATAGTTTTTATAGCACACTATTTCGTGTGTGTGTGTGTGTGTGTGTGTGTGTGTGTGTGTGTGTGTGTGTGTGTGTGCCTCAATTGGTCAGGTACATGAGCAACCAGCAAGTGCCATATGACAAACAAGAGCCTTTTAAGGGACCAGGAGATGAATCCAAAGGTTTCGGTCACAACATAAGTAGTTCCAGTCTCTTTCCCTTACCACAGCAATGGATATCATGGTAATAGATTCTTCCTAATTGCAGGTTGTTTTCAAAGTGGGCTTCTTTTTGCTGCATACGAAAATTCTAAATGAACGTGCCACTGCACCTACTCTGCACTGCACATTTCACTGAGCTCTCTGCTCTGGGCTTGAGGAACAAAAATAGGGCTTTTAGTGAAGTTTTATTCAATTAAATCTATGTGAACACAAATATAATCCCACAACACATGCAGCTGATAAACAATTCAGCAAATTACTTCCCTTGCAACCCGTTAGTGTATCTTTCTGAAGGGCAGGGTAGCATTACGAACTAATTTTACAGATTTGCTCAGGTTCGGACTCTGACCTCTGTATTCAGCCTTTGGGTGTATTTTGTTTCTGTGACTTCTGACTTCACTTGTGTTCATACTGTAGAATGTACCCAATCAACTGCTTCAACTACTAAGAACCATTTGAGCAGAGGCGCTCAATAGACGTGAGCCAATCATTCATCGCGCTACTTGATTGACAATAAGGGCAGCCAATCAGATGACATCTGATGTTTTCTTGAATTTAGAAAAGACGAGATGTCTTTTGTTACGGCGTCAGCTCTGGCTCTATTGTTTTCTGTTTTAACTGTCTCTCTCCCTGCCAAGGCTTTCTGTGGTGCTTGGTTGCTTGAATGTGATTGGTGCATCACTGGACTCCTTGCCACGCCCTCGCTGCTGAGGTCTGCTGAGGTGATTGGTGTGGTTACTTGGACTCCTGATCATTTCTCCTCTGCTGCAGCCAGCCGGATTGAAGTGTCAGCTCTCTCCCTTGCCAATACCGGGCATCCCGCCTGCTTAAGACCGCTGCACCCTGGCAGTTTTGGGGCAGCTTGTCAATGTGAGGCAGATTAGACTCTGGGATAGATTTGGTTTACTGGACAAGATATTTTTGGTTCAGGAACAAGTTCTGGTGCTATTGATGATTCAGGACAAGGTTCTGGTGCTTTCTCTGGCCTGAAATTGAAGGTGTGGGGCCTGGGCACTGACATGTGGCCTGGAGGTAACACTGGCACCTGAACAAGAAGAGCTGGGGATATAGCACAGGGTGGCAGCACTCTATTGGAATAAAGAATATTAAGTGTAGCTTGAGGTGAGGTCATGCAAATTATTGTTGTATCAAATTTGATAATGGACAAGACCCCGTGGAAAAATGCACGTATAAATGTGATATGTTCTCCAGAAAATGTGACAACCCATGGAGCACTTATAGTAGCTGTTTATTTAGGTTTAGGGTAACCTAACCTAGCATACAAACTTTACTGTAGACATCTCCTACTTTGTGTGATCGGTTGTGACTGAAAGCTCTTGAGCTTGTTCCTAAAGGAAGGAGAAGGGAACTAGAGATGCTTGACTTGGTTTTGACACATCTGTTTAGGCTTTATTCTGACAGTGGTATTGTGAGAGACTGTTTTGTGTTCGATGTCAAAACAAAAAAAAAAATGTTCTGTCATTTTTAAGGTCTTTACAGAAAATCAGATGTAGCAACTGATTGATATTAAAGACAAACAGACCAAGGCTCAACCGTGAGTTCATGATAGAAATAAATGATTGGGAGAAAAAAAAACTGTTGGTGATGATGATGAAGATTATCTCCTAGGCGCTATCCTTATGTGTTCACCAAATCTTTTTTTGTCACTGGGTGTGTGTCATGGAAAAAAAATCAGATCCTAGAGATAGAGCCTGAAGGGAATAATTGTTAACAAAGTACTTGATTCCATCTCTTTGCCCGGATACTCTCTTTTAAGCTCCTTTTTCCCTTATATGGCCAATTCTGGCAACTCACTAAAGAATACTACTTCATAATACCCATTTTATGCTGGACTAATCAACACCTCTTGACAGGTTGTTGTTGTTTTGTCAGGACAGAAATCTGGAATTGAGATCCAGGAATAGAAAACAGAGAGGAAAGCATAAATAATGTCCTGGTAGTAATAAAGAAGCTATAAAATGGAATGGAGTAGAAGCAGGACAAAGGTCTACTTTCAGGTTCAACATGTTAAGCTTTCTCCTGCCTCTGTGAGATGCTTCTCACATAAAAGCATTTTGATGATTATATAAGTCAAGATTCCATGAAGAAATGTATGTTTTCTTTGTGTGTGTTGTAGGAGCTTCCAGACGACATGTATATCATGCAAATCCCAATATTTGTGTTATGAGAAGACCATCTGGCCTAGAGTCTGTAACCACATATACATTGCGAGCCAAGTTGTTAAATTATTTTTCATCTATATGTGACATGTAAAGCCTGCCAACATCATGACGTGAAGTGCATTGCACCCCACTGTGTGCTTAAATTCTACTCCTTGTGCTGATAAAAGGAATGGAAGAGTGCACATTTTAATAACGACACTTTTAATCCGTGATGAAAACACTGAAGCAATACCTGCTGCCCTTTGTTGGAAATCCAAGGCGACACTGCTGGCTAGTGTCGTACCCAGCAGATCATATAGATGACTGATCATTGTGGCGTGCTTTAACATTGAAGCAATGGGGCCTCTTCTGCCAAGAGCAGGCAATAATATTTGTCAGACTTACTGATTGATTCCCCATTTTAATGCCACAGCTTCACGCCTTAATCTCAAGGTAACATTACGTGGCAAAGTGAAACCATGGTAAAGAGCCAAGGCTGATATATTTGTACTTCATCTCAAGGCAAATCCCCATTTGTGTCATTACTTTACTTCATGTAATGGTTTTTACTGACGAGCTGCACAAAGTCCTTCCAGTAAAGTGAGGTAACGTGATTTTTTTTTTTTTGCATTAATGACATTTCAATGAAAATACCTGGAACTTTGACATCATAAACCTGCATTGTCTTACTTTAACTCAATGGGTCTCAAAACAAACGTGTAAAAAGCTCATTAAATGTCAGTAAATAAATTATAAATAAACATTATCGCAACTGTATCCCTCTTACAGCTAAATGTTCTATTTTCCTTATTCTACCTCTCACTAAAATATTTAAAAGGACCTGGTGTATGACATCATCATAGTACCATTAGATCAAGATTTTAGATGGAGCTCACGGTACTTCAAGGCTGACAATACTGACTAATATTGATTTTGAGATTGAGCATCTCCCATTATGAAGGGTTCATTCAGCATATACTTCAGACTAATGGAGAATACACTTACTGAAAGACTCTATGGGTTCTATTCATAACACTTTACAAAGGAAGCTGAGATCATATCAACAAAATACAAGACAAGCACAGAACTCCAAGAGAGCAAAACACCAACAGCAACATGTGCAGCCTTGAATGTGTTCATTTGAATATTTTCTTTCCTTTATCATCAATATTTTTCATTCTATAGAAAATTGCCATAATATTTTATATTAAAAGCTATATTGTAGTTGAGTTGCAATTTGAGTTTCACAGAAGGCCCCATACCTTGTGCACAAAATAACAGTGAGTGAGCATGAAATTTACACAATGCTGTGTATATCTACCCCCAGCTGTTAAGTTTTTGTTAAGATCCCTTTGTCAAGCAGGCATAGATGTTTTTAATAGCATCATTCAATCAATACATTGACGGAGTGATGTTTTTCCACACCTGCTGTCTCATCCATCCCCAATCAATGCTAACAGCCAACTTCAACCCCGAGAAAAAAAAGTTTCCACGAAAGGTCTCCACATTCTGCTATGTTTACTCAAATTAATTCTCACTGCTGTGGATATACTCTAAATATATATTCTCAGCAAAAAGTGAAAGGATTGAAAATAACAAACAATTATGAAGTTCTCGTACAGAAGCACAAGTCTCAAGGTGAGGATACAGAATTTCTTTTTATATTGGTGTGCATGGCTTCCACATCTTTTATAGATTGAGGCAGACTTTTGTGCTGAAGACCACTGCTGACCTTCCACCTAATAAATGATTCTGCTGCAGAAGAATTATTCAGCCTCATTTATAACATGCAGCCCCCTTACCAAAATGAATGTGTATCATCTCTATGAATCTGTGTACAGTATGTGTGTAGTTTCCTTGGTCTGAATACTTACCTGTTATGAACTGTGCAGATGTGTATTCCATCTACACAGTTCCTAACTGTTGTTTTCCTGATTATTAATTAATGGTATATTCTATAAGGGTGAATTCACATTTGTTCTTGTGGGTTCATATCATACGTTTCATCATTCTCCATTTTTCCTTTTTCCATTTTCTGTCCATGGGACTCTCGCCTACCTTTTGAATTTAGTTTGCTTTGTTTCTGATTTGGATTTTCTGGTTTGTGCCTCCTTTTGTTTCTTCTCATCTGCCTGTTTCTTTTTTTTTGGACAAAGTTCTTTTGTTGTTGTTTATGGTCACAGTTTGCCTGCAGGTCTTTTGAATTTAATTAAAGCATTGTACTGCAGTTTCCCCGCTTCTGTTTGGGGTATGCATTTGCTGAATCATATAGTAACTGTTTTTTTTACTATAAACTAGGAAGAAAAAATATTTTAGGGAACAAAACTGACAAATATCTTTATTGGTAAAGCCCAAGAAAACCAAACAACTGGCAGTGTGAATGCATCCTAACTCAGTAACCCAAGCCTTTTGTTGGTATTCCCATTGATGAAAAAATGTAAATGGTGACTGCAACAAAGTAAATTAGTGCAATATTTTCAACTGATCATTGAGATTCAGCATTGTTAACTCATTTGATACCAGCCGTTTAAAGAGACCCCAGACTACAAGCGGTTTTAGAACATGTTGACCAATCTTCCAAGACCCACATAATATTGTGTCCTATGACTAAGCACCAAGGTTACCAAAAGAAAGAGTAGACTCTCGTTTTTCATCAGTATAACACTGGCTGGTTTAATCAAAAACACCAGTTCTGACTAAAAAATGGAGAAAACTGGATTAGCAGAACAGGGACTTCGATGCTAATATATTATGTTTTTGTGACACCTTAAACATATAAACAGTGGTTTGATACTATAAAACAGCAAAAACAACACTAGGAAAGGGTATTTGATGGTGAAAATATTTCATTCACAAGAATATAACTGTGTTCAACATCTACATTTAACAAAAACGTATGTGATTTCTTAAAGTAAAAGATGTGATTTGAACTTCCATCTGTTCATCCTCTTCATCATCTCCTTTGTCTTTGTCTCAAGACATGTGACACTCTTTCTGCCCAAACTACCACAAAACATTCACCTTCCGTGACTAACCCAAATTTGTCTGACTCCCGACACAGACATTAATGGCTGTGAACAGTTGGAATCCATAAATGATTTAAGGTGCACTTTTTGGACATAATAGAATGCCTTCTGGGGTTTTACTGGCATCAAACCATATTTTTGACATAAAAAGTCAGATATAGAAGTGGAAGGTTTAATAAATGCTTATGAGCAGAGTATGGGGTGAACTGGTGATGTTATGGGAGACAGTTCAGAGTTTGACAAACAGACTGCTGACATCATCATAAAAAACCTCAGACAGGTGACAACAATAATGCTATGACAATGTCAGAAGGTAGACTTCAAGGCAACTTGAGTTATGATCTAGCAGTGCGTGTGTGCAGACAGATTTAGGGACCATTTGACTAGTCCCTGGTATTTTTAATATGCAACTGAACTAAAGTCTCAAAACTACCTTCTCAATACTGAATCAAATGAAAGAGAAAGAAAAACAAAGGAACAGTGTTGATGTATTGGTGGTTTAGTGAGTTAAACCGTAGAAGAACACAGGAATAAATCTCACTTGATGTGACTGTGCCTCCAGTCTCAAATATAACTGTTTGTTTGGTCCCCAAGGTCAGGTCCTCTTGCCTGGAGCCACTTGCTGTATTTAATCTTCAAGCCTTTGGCTGAACTAACACATGGGTAACCCCAGTCTGCATTGGGGCATCAAGTCCCCATTCCATTCAGAAAGATTTTGCTAGCCCAGGAGGCATCTCACAAGTCAGATGTGGGTCTTTTATTGCTCACTACCATTCACATCACCCACTGACACTCTACAAAGAAGTTCATAAAAATAGTTATGAAGAAAATATAAAGTAGAAAATCTGAATAGTAAATGCCAATTAATAAATGGGTAGCAAATGGTTGCTGAGTAACATAAAATGTTTAGACATTTATTTTGTCAAGAAAGAAGAGAAGACAATACTAGTGTTGTAAAACAGTGGGAAAATCAGCAAAGAAGATAGCTGACAACAAATAGAAAAAAGAACTACTAATTTTTATCTGTTTCCTGGATGATGTGTGTAATTTTGTTTGTTTAATCTGTTGGTGAATTGTTGGTTTGACCTTAGTATGGCGATAAAAGACTGATGGAACTCTTAAAAACTGATCCCCCCTAAAATTTATCTCAGGATAGCTGAGGTTTAAAGACTCCATTTTATCAGAAAAGAAAATGATAAAAGGTTTCCCGTCCAAAATGATCTGAATCTATTCTCAATCTTCAAATTGGGTCACTTGTTTTGCATTTGGTATTGTCTAAAAGTAATGCAAATGAGAGCATTATCTGGACGTGTTCCTTCTACACACATCTGACCAGACACTGTCTGCTGCGCTGCATTCCTCATCAGATAAAGATGAAAGAATTCTGTTTTGAAATAAAAGGACAACAAAATATATCTATGTATATCTATGTATATTAACGGATGTATTTGAAAAGTTTTCTGCCTGACTAAAAGTTGACCAAAAAAAAAAAAGGATATTGCTGGCTATAATTAAAAGTTAAAGTTAAAAGATCAAATACAACTAAAATTATAGACAAATTAATACCAAAGAAGTTTTCCTCACATAATCTTTTCTTTTTGAAATTAGAAGAGGTCTTTTCTTTGCTAAATTAAACTGTAAAGCTTCCAGATGGATTCATTTCATCTTTGAAACTGCTGGTTGTGGTTGTCTGACCTTGGCCCCAGCTGGGAGCATTCCCTGGGGTTATTGCCATCCTTCATTACTTTTGTCACTGTATCGTATGTTAATAGAAGAATACAAATATGATGCCCGACAATATTTTCTGTAGCTGTCCTCCCAAGTGTTACTCTGAGTTGATGACCCTTATCCGGGTGTGGGCATGTAGCTTTTTGTGTGAGGGAGACTGGTGGAGCAAGAGACAAACTCAGGAAGAGGAGGTTTGTAATAGAATTAGGATTGATTGGATTCAGTGACATGCACAATCCTGATCACCTCATTTAAAATACTCCTGAGTAATTTGCAAGGTTTGCAATTGGGCAGGTGGATAAGCAGAATTGTCTCAACGTGCTAAATGTCAGACATATACTTAGAAGCACTGCTGTGAAGTGTCAGCGCTACCCACTGTGCTGCCGTGTGGCCCATCATAAATTTAATACTACAAAAATTAAAAATGAATTATTTATTTTTGCCAAACTACATTATTCACAAATGTACTTTTGTACATTTGTAAAGAAATTGATTGCATTACACTTCATCAGGAAAACTGTCTTTGCACTGACAAAAAGTTAATAATAATTTAAATTTGCTATTCGGTTTTGTTTATGAAAACTGTAGCGTAACTATGTCCTGAATATTTAACCTTAAAACACCTATACTTGTTTAAAATGCAGAACATCTGCCTCTGCATACAAATGTTCAATGATTTAGTATTTGCCTCTGCCTCCCACCTCTTCCAGCATGTCCCCAATGACTTGCAATGGCTCTCTTTTAATTCACCTATGCACCAGTGATGGTGATTATGCTGGTGATTATAATTTGTATTATTTGCTGGATTATGTTCACATAAACTGTGCAGTTAAAATGACTAATGTCTAAAAAGATAATTTGAAGGAGAAAATGCTGGCCCGATTATTAGTCGTTGAAAACCTTCTTCTACCCTCATATTCCAAGTGAGTAAGACTTGACTTTGGAGCTCTGTGTCAGAAACATTGCATTGATGAGGAACAAAGCAGACTTGAACTGAGAGCACACATTTGTTGACACGCTTTCCCTGAAACAGCCAATGTCCAAAGAGCAAAGCTCAAAAATGGCATCAAACAGCACAGTGTAGCTGTTATGTTTGAAAATGTTAGACATTTTTTTCAGAAAATTAATCAGTGATTCTTATATTTTAAGATTTTAATTTTACCAATATAATTTACTGCTTTAAACTCTCCACAAATGCTGCTTTTCCAGCAACTGTGGGGGCTGAATGCACCATAGCTTCAGGGTAGATTCTGCTTTAAGGTAGACAGTTTATCAAGATGAGTGACAAGTGCTGGAGTGGGAAGAGGCGAGAAAGGCTGAACAAATGATTCCATTCTCGCCTCAAGGTAAGACTTTGCACAATTTTTCTTTAGAATTATGAGAGAGAGGCCATGCTAAGGTTGTGAATGGGGCTGTAAAAATCAATTTATTTGGTCAATTGAAAAAAATATCTTGAATTATGAATCTTAATGGTCCTTCTTTGATCAATAATCATTAAGACATTCCAAAATTTTAAGCTATTAATTTAAAAAAAAGAAATCATTATTTTATTGATTTTTGACTACAGTGTTTAAAAGCCTCCCATTTAATGGGTAAAGACCCACCAGTTACCACATTTTGACCTGTATAATTTTCATCAGAACACAAAACAATGACTCCTTGCGCAGGAAGTGTGGAGTCGAAACATAGTATTAGAGGAGGGAGGGGTCAAAAGTCAACACATTGAACTCTATGCAAATTGAGGTGAAATTTGCCTCAGAGCTCCATGCTGATTAGGCAAGAATCTGAAAAAAAAAAAAAAGGTAGTTGGCAAGTCTCTACCAATGGTGGAAAAAAGGTCTTGGAAAAAAATGACCATTATTTTAGTTTCTGTGAGGAGAAGATCATTATTTCAGATTCTCAGAGTCCTCATTTGTACAGCACCTTCCCTTCAAGATAGCAGGTTCACAAAGAAGTGCACCTCGGTACAAAGTCACATAAATTTCGAGAGAAGCAGTGGGTTGATTGTTTACAAAATGCTTGCTAATGAGCGATTTGTATGACATTTACAAGCTTTGACATCACATTCTAACAAGGTAAAGTGGTAGAGGTGGTGTTAAGCCATCTTCACTTCATGTGGGTCCTTATGTCAAGACTTGTGCTCCTTAACCCAAACAAATTAGCAGCAAATGATTTCAGTTCATAAGCAAACCTTTCAGCACCATACCTTTAGACCCCCCCCCCAAACCCCCGCCCCCCAAAAAACCCATTATATATACAGTATATGTACAGTACAAACATCACAGAGTCTTCTCTCTCTTCTTATGAACACACACCCTGTAGGTGAAAAGCACCGATGGCGGTCGTTGTTAACCCGGGCCTCGACCAATCCCGTATAGAAGTCATAGATTTGATTTGAATGTTTGATTTGAGTATATTTAGTAGTATTGCAATATCTTCTTAACATCATTTTTATTTTGATGACATACTGTAAATGTCACCTTTTGGGTCATGTTAACACGTTTTACCTTTTGCAAAGTTAGATCAACAAGATTAAAAAACTTTGTAAATACAAACCAAGAATCATTGTTAGTGACTCTATATCAAGGTGCTAACAATTTAGCACCCTTGATATACTGTATCACCCTAACCCTAACCTCATGGGAACTCAGTAAAGTGCTTCCTAGGATGAATTTTACCAAAAAACTGCTAAAGATTCTAAATGTGTCCACTACATATGTAAATTCACATACGTTGTCTCACCTTTGAAAATTCACTTTGTTTTCATGCGAAATCCAAATGACAGCCAATATGTCTGAAATATTTCATTGCTGAAATTGTGTGTCTTCTTAGAGCTTTACCATAAAAATATCCACCTTCCTCTGGAAATACTAGACAACAGCTGTCACACCAACCAGAGAGGCTGATATAGTCATTATTATTTAAATTCAGCAAATTGTCTGACCTTAGGATGCTTCCATTGTATCAAAAAACATTCATCCATCTATCCATCCATTTTCAACCCCGGGTCACATGGGCAACAGTCTCAGCAGGGATTGGCTACACTTTCCTCTCCCCAGACACCTCTCCCAGCTCTTAGGGGGGAATGGCGAGGCGTTTCCAGCGGCTCTACTCCGAGCTCCTCCCTGGTGACTGAGCTCCTCACCCTATCTCTAAGGGTGCCTCCAGCCACTAAGAAGAAAACTCATTTCAGCCACTTGTATCTAGGATCTTCTCCTTTCGATCATGACCCAAAGCTCACGACTGTAGGTTAGAGTAGGAATGTAGTTTGACTGGTATATTGAGAGCTTCGTCGTACGACATGTTTATTTAATTTCTAATTAATAATAATGTCTAATATCCCAAATGCATGCTCTCTTTGTATAAAAATTTAATCTTGCAGTGTACGAGGGAGTCCTTCAAATTTGCCCCATCTTTTGTGGGGACAGAGGTAGGTAATACTGATGGAACTAAGGATGAGACAATAATATCCTCCAGCATGTGTAGCACACGTTTCTGTCTGCTACCACATGTTCAGTCAGTTTAACTGGGAAGCAGGCAATGGAAAGAAAGATGTTGCCTGCTCTTGCTCTGTCTTATTAGCTTCTGGTTTGGCTTTGCATTGCTGCTCCTGTCTTCTCTCTCTGCTGGGTTGTTGATTTTTGTATCACATGAGGCAAGTCATCTCAACTGAAAGAAAAACACTCTGGAGACATGTCTGCTAAAATGGTTGTTTAAATGCATGATCTCGGTTTCAGGTGTAATCCCTAATTTTGGACATATGTCTGCTATTTGTAGGGCAGTGCCAAACTGCTATGTCTATAGCCATCTTGTGTGCTTAGCAGCCTACTCAGGTCCATTGAGCAAACTCAGGTCCATTGAGCAAACAAAAACAAATGTTAAAAATACATGCTGTCCTTTTTGGGGGGAAAAGGCTTTGTTGTCCGAATACAACCCTGTTACAGTTTGGATTTTCCCTACAGGCTGATAATTGGTGACCCTTGTTCTACAGAATTCTTTTTTTTTTTATTGCAATCATCTGTGGATAGCACTGTGCAAATTCTTGATCATTCCATATCCAGCAGTCCATGCAGTCTTTTAGAAGAGTACACCTCATATGACTCACCTAACTACTGGCACATCCAAGCTATTATCCAAACTGAAATGTAGAGATATAACAGGATGGATTTCCAAGGTACCTTCTCCTCTAATTGGCGAGACACGGTCTCAGCTGTGCCTGACAATAGAAGGCTGAGAGCAGAAGCTTTGTCAGTTGGGAGCAATGAACTGAAAACAAGGGAAACTTGGGAATAGCCTTGCAGTACGATGGAGATAAGGCACACTGTGATCACCCAGTATTTGCTTTAACTGTTCCACTGTTCCTAACATTTTAAAAGCCTAACCGTAACTCATTTTGTAGGATATAATGTTTGGTTAAATACTTTTCAATCAGATTTGATTTGTCAGCACAGCCATGCAGGAACTTAAAATCTACTGTCTCTATGGTGAACTCAGCAGGAAAGTATGTACATCGATACCCCTGTTGCTGAAGCTACAAATACATGAACCGAGGCACCATATCCATCTCCAGAAGGTTTTATTTCATGCATGATTCAGAAAACCCCTGTGGTGCTTAAGCACAGCGGTTCTACCTGAAGCATATGGAGTACAACCTATTTTGGGAGTTGACTTTTTTGCTGATGATAACAATTGCTTGGCCGAGCTGGTGTTCAGGTTCAAAGGCCACTACATCTGTCTCTGTCTGGATTTGTCTTGAATGGATTAGGTCGGTCTCCAGTCGGCAAACAAAGTACATATTAAAAAAGCAAATAGAATACATACAACATCCACTATAATACCAAAACTCTGGTGAATCTATTTAGTAGAGTTTGTGATTCCTAATGGAGTACGTAAAGTTAGTACAGTCATATGCAAGTGATGGTTTAAATAACACCATCAGGCATTTAGCTTCATGACTTTGAAGGGAACTCTCTGTCCTTTTTCAATTGTTGAAGATAGGATGAACTCTCAAAGCCCCTTTAAATTGCTTCTGTTCCTAAACTGACCATCTATTGATTTCATGTAAATGCAGACAATTGGTCTGATCCATGCTTAGTTCATGCACTTTCATTTCATTTTTTAAGTGATTGTTCCATGTTAAATGTTGACACCTCTAACTATAGAGTTAGAAGTGAAAAGGAAATGATGCCATGTAGAGATATAAACTTTATATGGTTCTACAGTATTCCATAACTAAAAGTAATTATAGACTCCTCTTCTCACTCACACTTCAGTGTACTACAATGTTGGTATTTAATTGCTTGGTTTTGTACCATCCCAGAAACAGAAAAATGATCAACAGCCTGCATGTATGACAAAATAAATCAATCTTCAGTTGCAAATGAACATGGATTACATGCCGTTATTATGAATGTTTAATGCTCATCATGGTGGAAAAGCTCAGAAAACACTATAAACCCACTTGTTATTATTTTGTCACATGAACTATGGCCACAAAAATATTATCTTCCTTCACACACAAACTCAGTTCGAAACTAGAGAATTTCTGTATCCATTCACACTGTTTTAATCAATACAGGTTGTGTTGTGTACTGACCTGCAAAATTCACATCCTCACCTCATGCTGATTCCAGTTCATTGATAAAGTCTGTGTTGTGACAGCTGAAATTAAGCAGGGAACAAATATGATTAATTTGTTTCCTGTGTTATTGATTTTACTTCAGCAAACATATACTCATTGAATGACTTATAATTTCAGGCCTATATTCATCTAGTCGGCATCCAATAGAAAGTCAAACACTGAAATTAGTGAGTGGCTTTTCGGATTCAAACAAATAAAAGCCAACAGATGAAATTTGAATACAAGCCTGGAAGTGTAAAATAGACTGTCACTCTGTGCCTTTCAGCAGAGAGATAACACAGTTATGTCAGTGTTTACTCATGCTGTGTCTATTTACATTTGCTACAAACTATAATGAATCCATCGGTGCTCTGCACCTCTGCCATCACAGGACAGTAAGCTGTTGCGATTCCAATCTGGTTGTTTTCTATCAATTGATCTAGCGTGCTGTACTTTGTAAAGCCTTCCCTGTGAGAATGATAAATTTAAGTGATATATGTGTGCCTCACCTGTACGGCTTAGGAGTCTCTGGGGTGAATAACTCTGTGTGTGTGTGTGTGTGTGTGTGTGTGTGTGTGTGTGTGTGTGTGTGTGTGTGTGTGTGTGTGTGTGTGTGTGTGTGTGTGTGTGTGTGTGTGTGTGTGTGTATGTGTGTGTGTGCGTGTGTGCTGAACCTATCTTCTTTCCTGGGGGGAGTTGGAGCACTGGGCTCAGTGGGGCCTCTAAGAAGACATTATTGCCCACCCGCCTTTCCCCATGGGCTGCAGCTGCCTGTATCTTTGGTGGTGGGGCTTGAATGTCATTTATTATTCCTACCATCTTATTGCATTTCCCTCTGCAGGTGTTGTTCTTTCCTTATGTTGGCTACTGGCTAATTTAAATGCAAAACTAAAATTGGTATCATTGGCTTTCCTCAGTGTTGCATGCACTAATAGAGTATACATCGCATAGCAGTATTTTTACAATATTCAGTATCGGTGTTGTGTTTTGTGCATATTGCTAAACTTTACCAATAAAGCTAGTCACGCACCTAACCTCATTTGCATATATGTGGAATGTGATGTCTGGATTAGGTAATTGTCATGTTATGCTGTAATTGAAGGTCCCATATTTAACTCTTTTTAATTAATTTAACACAGCTGCCAGATGTCCAACTAGACTGTATTTGGAATGTATTGCCCCAAAGTGATCCCAAAGTGATCAGTTCAGGTGATTGAACTGAGACACATTGTGGAGGATTTGCGGAGAAAAACACAGTGATTGCAAATGGGAAAGAAATCAGTGAAGGAGACAACGGATGAGTATGGACAGGAAATAATGAAAGCTGTGTCTTCTATCATCATCATAGACAATGAAAGATGGCTAGCTAAAAAGATGGAGGAGCTAAACTAGCAGGATGCAGTCTGACGAGCTTCAGTGAAACATACGACCCCAGACACAGTAAATATGTTTCCTATGAGGGCGTCCACACAGGGATGTTGCTGGGAGCGCTAAGACAAAACGTGGAGGTCTTGTCTTGTTCTTCTGAACTAAAAAGTAATTTCCCTACTGGGGATTAATAAAGGATTGATTTTTTTAAATTCTCCTTATTCTGACATTCTCTGTTATGTTGTTTTTCTGGAGCAGAACTATAATGTTGTTGTGCTCCATTTTTTGGACTCTTGGGGCATATTTTGGCTCTGAAATTAATACCCTTTGTTTTCCTGATTCTTTGAGTTGGTAGGATTAGGGAGGGCCACTATGTATATATACAGACCTGAAAAAAAAATGTTTTCATAATAGGACCCCTTTAAAAATAATCTTTTTTTTCTAATAATATAGTTTTATTTAAACTTTGTCCACTTTGAAAGCTGATGTGCAGGATCTTTGACTCTCCAAGATCCTTATAGTATTAGCTCTAAAATAGCAGACAATGCTGTATGATGCTGTGAAATCTGACATTTTTATTTAAAAACTCAATATGGAATAACACTGCTTCAGAGATGCCATCAACCCTAAGCCAAGTAATCTTTAAGTCAGCAGCACTGATTGATCCCTCCAAATGCCACAATTACAGTAAATGGTAGTAATTTTATAAAACAACCAATTTCCCTGTCTGGTCTACAATCACTCAATACATTTGACCATAAACATCTCCATCACAGGAGTCTGTTAAGCATAAAGAGCACATTGTAAGCTATTAATCCTTTTGCAGACTCTTTGTCATTTGAAAAGAAAAAAAGGGGTTATTGATGTCCACACGTAGACAGCAGGGATTTCTGCCCTTAAAGAGGATTTAAATCAGAGCCTTGTCATTGAATACCATTGATTTGCTGTCATCATAATCTCACCTCAGCAGACAGCTGAGCTTCTATTACAACACATTTGGATTTGGTTGTTTACACAGAGATTAGATTTCTAAGTACACAGATGACAAAGTTGGGGCTAAAACATTACGGAAAGTACCACAGGCACAATACCTGAAGTTGTGTTGTATTGCAATGAACTACTATAAATTGGCCCGTGATATTTATCTACTACTGCAGCAAACCCATTAGAAGTCTGGGATGCAGAAAATGCTTGTTATTCTGTGGATAGAGCCTGCCTGTTTTATATATTTGCACCTTTTCATGCAAAAAGATTCATTCAAGTCCAAATGACCAAATGAAGTGTTAGTTTTTAATAACCCTCTCTGCATTCATTTTAGACATGGCAATTTACCTTTTGACAAACACGATTTCTGGAATGTGATTTATTTCTCATAACATAATAGTCTACAAGCTGAATGATATAGAAGTTTAGAAGACAACTTATTATTAATTATTACAATGCCAATGGCGTTTTTGCATGCTGAATGGAATGTCAATGTTTTTTCTTTGAATTCATTCAATTTGGAGTAGTTAAAAGTTATATGACTATTAATGTTTTTTTAATTGGAACACTATGGACTTTCTGAGCTGCTAGGGCTGATGGAGACAACCATGAAAATAGATTGTCACCACACAAAGTAACAAAAGACTTACTGTATTTTTTTTTCAATGACAATATATATGTATATATTAATATTATATATTAACATATTAGTAACATATTATTATTAACATATTAGTAATATGAAGAAGAACCACAACAAAGAATACAGCAAAAATTAATATAACCAAGGATTTCTCTTTATCTGTCCATGAACTGAAATGTGACCCCAGGATTTAAAAAGTGATGCTGATTTTCTATATCCATATTGCACATGTCCACATCCTGTCACAAAATTGTACCAATTCTGATGCAAAGTTTTAATGTGAACAATTTTCGGACAAGCTTTTATGTATTTGTGTTGTCATTTATCTCTTCCCCTTTTGTAAAAAGGGGGATGAGGTGAAAATGAAAAGTTAGCATGTAACATATCTCCTCTGAAGACAGACAGCTTTGAAAATGGATACTGTGGTGAAGCATGGCTATGCTTTGTGATATGGAACCCTTAGAACTGCCCCCCCCCCCCACACACACACCAAACAATTGTACACACAACACACACCCACATACACAAAACTTCAACTCCATGAGAGCAGATTTTTCCCCTGTGGATGAAATTCCCACAGTGCCGCTGCAATATTCTGTCCCAGTTTAAAAACCATTTACATGTCTTCTCTGTATTCAACTACAACACACACACACACACACACACACACACACACACACACACACACACACACACACACACACACACCCCACAGTGTCACATCATATCTTAGTCAACATCATAGGACACAAGATTATCTCCAATCGTCTCGACCTTTCTTTGATTCAGGTCAAGTCCAAGAGGGTGTGCAGGGGCAGGGGGTGCTTATAGATACAAAATGGTGTCAAAGTATGCGGGTATGCATTCTGAATGCATGGAGACAGTACGCCTGCTCCATTACCCCTTCTGTCACATTGTGTTTCAAATATCAAACTGATTGTGAAGCTCGTTTGGCTATGAGACATGTAAGATTATGCACTCTGCAAGGATGGGCAAACAGAGCAGACAGATGTGATAGGCACAGTTATGAAAGGTCTTGGGTCATGTCAAAACATTGCCTCGTCTGGTTATAAACTCCTCCAAACTGGTGTTAGTTGCCACTCTTATCCAGAGAAAGATGCATAGTTTTTAAACACTCACTGTTCCCTGTTCCCTGCTTTGACTATATCAATACTGAGTTCTGCCTTACAATAAGAAGCAGCAGAATATTTGTGGCTGAAGTCCGCATCCTTCAAAGTCCCATAAAACGTGAGGTTTTTGTGTTCTGAGTCCTTAATTTCTCGTACAGTTAAAAAGAATCCTAATATCATCTTTGACCCAATTAGCATTTTCCCAGGAGGACAGACATGGGAAAATTCATTGGGAAGCCATTATTACTTGGTGAAGGAGGTGAACATGCATGGTAAAATGAAATAAATCATCATTAAAATATTAACAAAAATGATGTGAATATAACCCCCCCCCCCAAAAAAAAAAAAAAAAGTACAGCAAAGTCTTTCCCCTATTCCTTTGTTAGCCGGGAGTATACAATCTTATTGATACTATAAAGAAGATGACAAATCCTTCAATGCTCACTTTAAGAACATCTTTTCATGAAAAAATAAAATAAATTGAAATTTTTGAAAAATCAGATAACTGACATGAAACAAGGACTTAGACAATACTTTTTTTTTTATTTAAAGGTTGGTATGGGAAGAATTTATGGTTTGATAGATATGCTCTAGAAATGATGACCATCCTTTCAATGGACAATAAACACAATAATACAAGTGAATGAATTGAATAGTTTACGAGCTCCAAACTTATTATGGACAGACAAATAAATCACTTATTTTCTTCAACTTTCATATCAAGGGATTAAAAACAAAAATTTCAAAAATAAGTCTGAACGTTGTTTGAACCTTTAGTTTTCCAAGTAAAAATAAATTCTTATCTTAAACCACCATTGTCTCATATCAAATCATAACCCTTAATGATATATTTCTCCCCTCTCTACTTGCAATTTTAACCTTAAATAAAAGAATGCACATTGGCATTTGTTCACAATGTTAATCTCTGCTGAAATATCATCTTGAGCAACAACTGCACCACAAAAGAGATGGACTTCATGATTGATTGAGTTCAAGTATGTGATTGGCTCTACAGTGTATTCTGTAAATCAAATCACTATTAAATCAAATCACACTATGTAACAAGAAAAGCCTGCTCTTGTTCTGCAGTTCGCTCTAGTGTTTTATTTGAGTCTTGGTTGTATTTTCCACGTTATTTGAGGGAAGTCACCAACAATTCGCTGAACTTGAGTATGTGCTATGCGCTATGATTCAGGATTGCTTAGATTGTAAGACTGAGCACGGCTGTTGTCAGGCAGCCTCAACAAAACTCCAAGAGATTGAATAGCAGGAGGAAGACATGATGTGACAACCAGACCTGGAGGAGGACGTGAAACACACAAATGTCTCCTTAACTTTGATCTGGAGTCAATGCTTTGGTTTGCCAGCTAGTTTGCTGTGTCACTAGGAAAAAGATGAGCTGAAAAGATGTCATTAGTCTGCATTCTGCCCTTGCATAAATTATTTTGACAGCAAATTCTTCAAAAGTTGCTGAAGTGATTCCCGGATAAAGCTTGTCTTCTCCGCACTTGAAAGAACAGGTTCAGTTTCAAAAGGAGACAATACCTCCTCGAAAGTTATCTCTGCTGAGAGGGATGTCATAGTTCTTTCTGCTGTGGGATGAAAGGGAAGCAGCGGGGTTTCGATCCAGTCCCTGCATGCAACCAAGAGTTAACCAGGCGAATCCTCCAAAACTCACGTCACCAAAGAGATTAATTGGCGTGGGTCTCTTCAGAGTTTTGCTGATTGGCTCTTACAAACAGAGAAGCCTTATCTCATTGGCTCAGGCACTGCTTTGGGTGGCATGAAAGCTTAAGACCTTTCAGCAGCCTCAAAGTCCAGCTGAATATCTGACAGACCTTCCATGTGTCTCCATTGTGTCTTGAACATCCTGGTATGGTTCATTATGTATTCTTGTCTTTGAGGGTAAAGTACCGATGAAATTAATTTTGTGTCATTTTCAAAGTGGAAGCAAGTATTTCTTCTTACATAATGCAACACATGCAGCTGCTGAAGTTTTTAACAATATTTTCAATGGTAATTTCTCTTTTTTAATTTCTACGTCACCTGAAACATTTCACATCTTGTCAATTAATTTATGAGACAGTTATGACCCTCGGTGTCTGTCTGTAATGGCAAACAGTATTTGACCTTGTCAACACAACTATACTCATTTAAAAGGAGTTTAGATTTGCAGCACATACAGTATTACCATAAATAGTGAGAGGTCATTGTCAGTAAATTGTAACCATCCATCCATCTATCCATCCATCCATCCATCCATCCATCCATTCACCCCGTGACCCGGCACCACTTATCTGGTGCCGGGTGGCGGGGGCAGCAATCTGAGCAGGAATGCTTATACTTCCCTTTCTCCAGACACCTCTTTCAGATCTTCTGGGTGGACCCCAAGGCGTTTTGGGGCCAGCTGAGAGATGTAGTCCCTTCAGCGTGTCCTACGTCTCCCCCGAGGTCTCCTCCCAGTAGCACATGTCCAGAACACCTCCCCAGGGAGGCATCCAGGAGGCATCTGAAACAGATGCCTGAGCCACTTCAGCTGGCTCCGCTCAATGTGGAGGTGAAGCGGCTCTACTCTGATTTCATCGCTGGTGACTGAGCTCCTCATCCTATCTCCAAGGGTGCGCCCAGCCACTCTACGGAGGAAACTCATTTCAACTACAAAAATACTATACTTGTAATTGGGATCTTGTTCTTCGTTGTGACAATGATGTCATAATACCAAATGTCAAGAGCTTGCAGTCAAATGGATGTAAGTTCCATAGAAAAATCCAAAGAAATTATTAAAATGATGACCAATCAGCTCTACGTAAAGAAAACTGAAATGTGCGGGAATTATTTCTTTGTTAAAAAGTTACAAATTAGCATTCATTTACCACTGACCAAAGCTTCAGGGGTAGGACATGTTCAAAAATTGACCAGGGGTATAGGAACATGCTCTGCCCCACATGTCATGTTTAATTTTCAGAGCAGAGTCAGCTTTTGAGTTTTTTTACACAACTTTGACAACATACTAAGCACTTGAATGGTATTTCGGAACTTGATTTGTTTTTAGTTTTCTGGTTCCATGGTTTAAAGTTGAGTACATTTGCTCATCCTGTAAGTGACATTTTTGGGATGAAGCTCAATAAACTGCTCAATATTTTTTTTCAAAAGAAACTCTATGTACACATCTCTTGTGTACCGGAGATATTTTTTTTCTGTTATTTTGTGAATTTTTTACTTTTTTTTTTTACATAAATGATTTACAAGTAACAGGTATAACATAACAAACATATGTTGTTGTTCATTTCATTTAATTCACCCACATAAGGATTCCGAGTATTTCATGTTTATTTTATCATTTACATCCTTCTCATTCACTCCTGGACAGAATTTAATAACGTAACAGTTGAATAGTAAATGCATGTTTTTATGTCAATATTAAAACAATAAAATTGAATGAATACCAGATAATTTCCAACATTACTAAGTAACATTATAAATGCCAGGTTAAAACTATGTAATCCTAGCTCTGAATAATAGGAAACACATCATCTGGTGATTTTTTAAATTTCAATCTGTTCCTGTGATGAAAATATTATTCATAATTATCATAATAAATGTGATCATATCTCTAAATGCCACCTTGACACCTTAAAACAGAATGTGATTGATTGACTACTAATTTTAATTGAGGATATGGCACCTCTAATAAAAGCATCTGCCCTAATTTCTTAATAATTAGGTGTCTTCACCTTCCCTAGAGATTTATTGCTGTGTGTGTCATGGACATTTATTCTTCCCGAGGAGCGGATGTCGAGCAGTTTTTACAAAATTTTAAATATTTAAAAATATTCTAGATCTGCCTTACTTAATTTGAGTGTTACACTACATATTTCATCCAAATTTTGCTATATGATGTTTAGTGGTCTCATGAAAGGGATTTGTATTTGATGAAGGTCTAGCAATAAACATAAAACATAAATAAATGTGATTTTGCACAAAGGACAGAATCAAGTAATTACTTTGTAACTTCTAATTGAGATGTTTAACAGTCACATATGTGTGGGTTAGACGTCCACATACATTTAACCTGCTGCTAAATGTAGGTGTCCACATAAAGTACATTTAGCCACAGTCTACAGATAGAATAAGCTTGTCAATGGATTCCAAGAAAAGTTCACATGAGCTAACAAAATCAATCCATATTCAGGACAAATCTTCATTTCAAAAAGTTCACATTTGAATCCCCACATGTCTTGGTTGAAAATTGGCTATATATTTGCAGCTCTACTTGTCTGAATTGTCATGGGACTTTCTTTAAGGGTGGCAGTGAGAGGGACTGAAACAGACATTTCCCTGTACCTACCATCTTCCTTCACAAGTGGATCTGTGGGGATGCAGCAGGAATTGACCTCCGTATTGTGAAAGTCACACTCTGAGATTGAAATGTCAGCCCTAACCATCAGAGCTCGACAATAACCATAATGAGGACTTTGTTACCACAGTCGTTAAATGTTCATCAACTGATGGAATATAATGAAATCTTCCCCATGACATTAGGAGGTGGGGGCAGTTCTGATAAGAGCTGCATGCAGAAATGGTTATTGGTGATCAAGGCCCTGGATGAAAACCATCAGCTATTTGATGGAGACGGTGTTTTATGAGACACAAGGCCACATATGAGTGGGTTCACCGTGAGGGCATCTGTTGTCGATCACAAAGCAAGCACATATGTGATTAAAGTGTTTTTTCACTTACATCACACAAATAAATGATTTAAGCATCTTAAATAAAAATTTGCTGCAAAAAAAGCAATTACATAATCACAGATAAGTAATTCATTACACAAAAACAAAAAACTGCTTTTTAAAGTATTTTTGTTAGCATAGGGTTTTATTCAACAAACCACATAATTGACAGTGAGTGACAAAGACAAATAGAAAAAAAACAATCTATTATTTGCTGGTGTGAAGTCAGACGGGATAAGATGGGCGTCTCATGCATTACAATCTGTAAAACTCATTGCTGGCAGGTGAAGAGAGCAACTGATTGCATGTTTCACTGCGATAGTACATGTCAGTCACTAGCCTTCATCTTCAGGTCAACAGCAAGGTCAGGAATAACTAGGTCCTCACTAAGTAAGGGATCTGCAAATCTTGAAGTAGAGGAAAATACAGTGGCAGCTCTGGCATTAGAAGCCCAAACAATTTAAAACATTTCTTTGTATTAGGTAATTTTATTCACCATATCTGACGTAAACTACGGTATGAACGTTACATGTAATGATCTTGATCAATACCAACGAATGAAAGACAAGCGAGGAGCACAACCCTGTGTTTTTTCCACATCTAATCAGGGGCATAAGAGGGTGCTATATACAGTAGATAAGATTGATAGTTTCACATCTACCAATGTAAAATCATTTCAGGCCTCATGTAGACTGGGGTCAGGAATGAGTACATCAGAGGGAGAGCACATGTCAAAAGTTTTGGAGATAAAGTCAGAGAGGCCAGACTGAGATGGTTTGGACATGTCCAGAGGAGAGATAGTGAATATATTGGTAGAAGGATGCTGAGTTTGGAACTGCCAGGCAGGAGTCCTATAGGAAGACCAAAGAGGAGGTTCATGGATGTAGTGAAAGAGGACATGAAGGTAGTTGGTGTGAGAGAAGAGGATGCAGAAGACAGGGTTAGATGGAGGCAACTGATTCGCTGTGGCGACCCCTGAAGGGAAAAGCTGAAAGGAAAAGAAGAAGGAGAAGTAGAAGAATTTAGATTTTCTACCAAATCCTTTCTCAACCTCTGCTCACTGGTAATAATGAAAATAAAAACCAACCTCATGGACATGCACATCAAGTGCCTTGGGTTGAGGCACTCTTTCTGTGGGTATAAGGTTATCTCGGATATCTTGAAATCCTAAGAGAGGCAGTATTGATCCACCACACTATTTCACACAAAGCTGTATATTTGCCATAGAAAAATTGGCAAAAATACTGTCCATGCTCCTCATTTGAGGCTGAACACCAGTTGATATACGAACACTATTCGGTCTCCCTTTGGGCTGTATCATAAATGTCATTGTATGCAAAGAGGGGTTCCTGAATGCACTGCTGTATAAATGGAGCTGAAAAGACTGAATAACCCATCACCGAAAATGACCTCCACAACTGATGCAGCACTGCCTTAACGCAGAGATATAACCTTGACATTTCATTCAATATGTAACCTTTAAAGGAATTGGTGACACAGAGCTTTTTGATGTGACATTAAAGAATGTTGAGAAGGTGGGTCAGATAAAATTATAAAATCAGAAATGTGTTGATTAATGCTCTAATAGAGACAAATCAACCATCCACTTCTAGTTATTCACCACACCATCTGTTTCATTATGATTAATTGTGTGACTGAATGACAACACTAAATGTTTTTGTCTGTCAGTTGGGTCCGAATTTGATTATTCCCTGACTTTGTCCTTGCTTCTGCATCATTTTTTTAAAACTTATATCTTAATGTCTTAACAGCTATAAGGTGGTCTGCCATAACAGCTATAAGGTGGTCTGCCATAACAGCTATAAAGTGGTCTGCCAAAAGATTTTCTTGTCCATCCATAAATTGATGGTAATTACTTTTTCCATTTTCTAAAAACAAAATAAAACAAAAAAGAAAAAAATGAATCTGATGAATGCAAACTTGTAGTAAAAGGCTGATATATAATTTCACGTAAAAATATTATCTTCTAATAAATATATTTTTAATTCCTTTGCAATTACTGTAGGTCCTAAGGAAAATAAGTCAAATAAGAGAACAGAACAAAAGTCACATGAAACTGTTTCACGAATGTAAGAAATGAGCCAAATCTGCCTTTCTTAGCAAAGAAATATGAACAAGCCGGTAAGAAGGAATTTCAAACCATTTAATTCCCATGACTTTGGAAATTATGACAGTGTGACAATCTGTCTACTGACAGACATGTTATTTTTCAACAATTTATCTGTGGTATTGGATAAAAGCTGTATTTTTTCTGACCTTGAGACACAGTAATGTATTCTCAGCTTGCTGATAAACTAGCACAGAGAATTATATTAACATCCATTGGGTCAAAGCTCACACCTGAAGAGTACAATGCTGCCTGTGATTTACATGCATGAGATGTAGTAAATTGAGATAATCTGATAAAATGTGCAGAACTAAGGTCAGATAGAACAAAGTGAAGCGCAAGCTTGACACCACACTGTTTGCTGATAAAAAAATTCTTGTTTCTAGCTCAACATGTTGTGTTATTAGGGAGAATATTTTTTGTGATATAATAGTGGTTTACAACTCAAATAAGTCTAGATATTCACTCCATATATACATATATATATATTATATGTATATACTAACGGGAACCCGTGGAAATTCCACAACAATAATATCAGACTTCATACCAAACAAATGAAAACAAATGCATTGGTATTATAAACCAAGCGCACGTAATGTAGTCAAAAACCAACGTGGTGATGTAACAACTTTGTGTCGGCAAACCATGGATTGCGTTGGGCAGGCATTGCAAAGCCATAGATGAATGAAAGTCCTTGTATAGTGATGGGCAGATGAATCACCTTGAAGCATTGAAGCTTTTCATACGAATCAGTTCACTGCGGTTCAAAGCTTCATGAGGCTTCATTTGCTCTAGTACAACATCTACTGGATGCTAAAATATCAGTTGGCATGAGTTTGGAGTGTGTGGCATTTTACAGAAAGCCTGTGAATAAAACTGTCAGAAAAATAAGGAAATATGCAAAACAATTTATATTTTAGTGATGGCAGTACACTGTGTGTGTGTGTGTGTGTGTGTGTGTGTGTGTGTGTGTGTGTGTGTGTGTGTGTGTGTGTGTGTGTGTGTGTGTGTGTGTGTGTGTGTGTGTGTGTGTGTGTGTGTGGTTGTGTGTGTGTGTGTGTTTGTGTGCGTGCGTGTGAGTGTAAAAAATAAAAAAAATCAAATAAATAAATCTATTAAAAATTCCCGTAGGGAAATTACTTTTAGCTCCAAATACTTGCACACTTATACAGTACAAAACCACACACACACACACACACACACACACACACACACACACACACACACACACACACACACACACACACACACACACACACACATACAATGACAGTATGGAAAATGATCATTTGGACATGACAAAAATTAAAATACAGTAAACATGTACAGTCAGGGGAGGGCGGAGGGGGGATGGGGTTGGGGTATGGACAATGATTGTGCTTTTGGAACATTGAGGTATAGCCATTGATTATGCTTGGGTCATATCATTGGCTTTTATTCAAAAACAACATTTTTGTCCACTGTGGCAGGTTTTAAGTGATTTTTTCTTCTTTTTTTGATAATATTTCCCCTGCTATAAAAAAACACCCAGTTCTCCTGGAGGACGACCTCCATCGCAGAGTTCTCTCACCAGCAGGCAGCGCATCCCAGTCTGACCAAGAACATGAATGAATTAATGAATGAATATATAAATATATAAACTTTAGGACTCATAAAGAAAGAAACAGATGAACAAATATCCAACTGTCCAGGATGTTTATCAACAAATGTTAGACGTGACTCTGTTATACATCAGAAAATAGCTGGTTTTAACTCCAGCCATTCTGTGTGTACATGTAGACACGGGTCACACACACTAACGTCACAGTGATTTTTGTCACAGGACAAGCCTTCCGGATAGAAAAAGTTCCAGTTACAGCGTCCACACGACAACGCAGACCCGGCGTTTTCAAAAAAGTTCACTTTGGTCAGCGTTTTCATCCCGGATATTTGCATTGTCGTGTGGACAAAAGGCGTAACTGCAATAAAAAGCCTCGCTGCCCAACCTGGCATCAGAGCTGGAGAGGGGAAGTGCCCGTCATACAGAGCAGATTGACAGTTTTCTGTCAGGGTTTGACAGTCCCTTTCAAGACATTTCTTTGCTCAAGCCAGTTGCTACATTCATATGCTATCCTTTCCAGAATGATGCTGATATTGATTTACTCGCGTCAAACATCACCGCACTGTTTCACCTGAACTCTTTTTGAGTAGAAAATGAGATGTAGACACTATGAACCGACATTAAGTTGAAGTCCAGACATCATGGACAGTTCTCAGAGAACGTACTCAAAGGAGAGGTACCCCAACATGAAGAATATGTTACCTCCTTGACTACATTATTCATCTCCTCTTATATGTTTGTCAGCCTTTTCTCACAATAAGTCCAAATACCATTCCTAAATGGCTGATGACCGTTTGAAAGTGTGCTTGCGGCAGCTGTCAGCAGCTGCTGTCCAGACTATGCATCAAAAGTCAAAAGAATAAAGTCAGGACATGACAAAAATGCACATGGCTAATTGTGTTGTGTTGTGCAATATAGGCTCATGCTGTTAGGCAAGGTACATTTACGTAAATTGTTCATACACATAATGAATACTCAATATGTTTATGAATAAATATATATGTCACATTTTTGTTCTGAGTAGATCATTTTGACTTTAAGATTGAATTAGTATGAGAGTAGAGTCAGGGTTATGGTGGGGGAAGGGTTATGACTGAAATAGGGTGAGGGTTGAGTTAGGGTTACAGTAAGGTTTAGGTTGGTTCAAAGGTTAGGATTTGGGTTAGGGTTCGAGTAGGTTTAGATTTTGTAGTAGCATTAAGGTTAGGGTTGCATTTGGGTTAGGGTAAGGGTTAAGGTTAAAATTAGATGAGATTTGATTTAGAGCTTAATTTAGGTTTCAGTCAGAGTTAGGGTTTGGGTTGGATTAGGAATAGGGCTGAGTTAGGTTTAAGGGTTGACTTTAGGGTTAGGGTAAGGATTAGGGTTAGGGGTGAGTTAGGGTTAGACTTTGGCACTTATCTGACAGTTGAAGTCTGAATCTTATGTCACTTTGGATTAAGGTTAGGGTGAGGATTAAGTTAATGGTTAGGTTTAGGGTTCCTTATGGGACTGTGTGGCACGAGCCTACAGGGGAGGATGGATGAGGTCTGAAATTATTGGGGAAATGTTATGGGGGAAGTAATAGATGGGTTAGGGTTATGGTTAGAGATGACTTAGGGTTACGATTGAAGTTAGATGAGGGTATAGTTAAGGTTAGCGTTATAGTTAGGGTTGGGGTTAAATTGGGGTAAGGATTAGGGTGGAGCAAGGGTTAAGATGGAAATAGAATGAGTTAGGGCGAGAGTTATGGTTAGGTTGGTTTAAGGACTAGGTTGAAGGGTAGTGTTAGGGTTAAGGTTAGAGGTTAAAGCTAGGGTTAGGATAGGAATTATGGTTAGATTTTGGGTTAGGGTTAGATTTTGGTTTGGGGTTAGATTTAGGGTTATGGGTTAGGGGCAGGCTTATGGTTGGGGTAAGATTGGGTTAGGGTATACCTCATTGGAATTTGCGGCACTGGCCTAAAGAAGGTTATGGGTACGTAATAGATTGGCTAGGGTTAGGTTTAGGGTTAAAGTTAGAGTTAGGGTTAAATTGGAGTAAGGGTTAGGTTAAGGATTGGTGTGAAGTGATAGTTACGACTGAAATAGGGTAAAGGTTGAGTTAGGGCTAGGGTTATGGTAAGCGTTAGGGTTAGGTTGGTTTAAGGGTTAGGGTTAGAGTGGAATTTGGACTGATTCAGGATTAGAGTTATGTGTATGATTGGGATAGATTTGTTTTATGATTAGGGTTAGAGTTATGGTCAGGTTTAGGACTGAATTATGGTGAGGGTGGAGTTAGGAGTAGTGTTATAGTTTGGTTAGGGTTATAGTTAGGGTCAAGGTGTCAGAGCTGAGTTAGGGTCAATTAAGGGGTAGGGTTAACTTCGGGTTAATGTTAGGGTTAGGGTTGAGTTAGGGTTAGGGTTAATGTTGAGTTAGGGTTTGGGTTCAGTTAGGGTTAGGGTTAGGATTTAATAAGGGTGAGAGTTGTTTTAGGTTTATTGTTACCATTAAGGTCAGGACTAGGTTTAGCGTTGAGTAAGGTTTGGTTTTGAGGGATTAGGTTTAGGAGTTAGGTTTTAGGATTGGGTTAGGGGTTGGGTTTGGGGGTTAGGGTTTAGGGTTAGGTTACAGTTAGGGGTTAAGGTTAAGGGTAGGGTTAAAGTTAGAGAGTTAGGATTAGGTTTAGGATTAGTTGTGAGCTAAAGGGTTAAGATAAGGTTAGAGTTAGAGTCAGGGTTAGGGGGTTAGAGTTAGGGTCAGGGGTTAGGGTTAAGAGGTTTGGGGTAAGGTTAATGTTAGGGGTTAGGATTAGTGTTGAAATTAGGGTTAGGGTTAAGGATAGTGTTACGGATTAAGCTTCAGGTTAAGGTTTAGGGTTAGGGGTAGGATTAGGATTTAGAGTTAGGAGTTAGGGTGTTTAGGGTTAAGGTTAGTTGGTAGGAAAAGAGTTAGGACTAGGGTTAAGAGTTAAGGTTGGTTTAGACTTTTGTTGAAATAGAGGTTAGGGTTAGAGTTTAGGGTTAGGGCTAGGGTTAGGTTTCAGATTAGGGTAAGGGGTTAGGGTGATTAGGGTTAAGCAAAATAAAGTATTTTCTTAAAAGGTACTGTACTACGAAGTGTCCATTTTTGATACAGGCAGACAATAAATAAACAACACACTATCAAATGTTCCAAGAATTTCACTTTATTATCTTGCCATTACAAATATTATTTCAGCTATCATATCTACAGCTAAACTTTTAATCCTCCTGCAGAAATATG
The DNA here is from genome assembly GCF_040054535.1 of Antennarius striatus. Taxonomy (NCBI): domain Eukaryota; kingdom Metazoa; phylum Chordata; class Actinopteri; order Lophiiformes; family Antennariidae; genus Antennarius; species Antennarius striatus. The sequence goes on from NC_090787.1 coordinate 7,410,882, forward strand.
TTAAGACAACTGATTACAAATTGTCATAAAGATATTAATTAATGTATCCGCAAGAGGGCACAAGCCAATGTCTTATTGTGCCTGGATAAATACACAGGGTTGTGTCAGGAAGGGCATCCGACCTAAAACTTTTGCCAAATCAAACATGCGGATCAAATCTATGACTTCCTTACCGGATTGGTCGAGGCCTGAGTTAACAACGTCCGCCATCAGAGCTGTTCACCCAGGGGGTGCCGGTGGAAATTGGACTACTGTTGGTCGAAGAAGGAGAGGAGGAAAGTGTGATCATAGGAAGAGAGAGAAGAGGAACGGCAAGAGTATAGGACTGAGTGTAGGGACCTTGAATATTGGAAGTATGACAGGAAAAGGTAGAAAGTTGGTTGACATGATGCAGAGGAAGAAGGTAGAAATACTGTCTGTCCAGGAGACCAGGTGGAAAGGTAGCAAGGTTAGAAGTTTAGGAGCAGGGTTCAAGTTGTTCTATCATGGTGTAGATAGGAAGATAAATGGAGTAGGAGTTATCTTGGAGGAGGAGTTTGTTAGGAATGTCCTGGTGGTAAAAAGAGTGTCAGATGGAGTTATGAGTCTAAAGCTAGGAATCGAAGGTGTGATGTTCAATGTTGTTAGTAGGTATGCTCTACAGGTAGGATGTGAGCTGGAGGAGAAGGAGAAATTCTGGTTGGACTTTGATTAAGTGATGGAGAGCATACTATGTACAGCACCTATACAGTATACACACACACACACACACACACACACACACACACACACACACACACACACACACACACACACACACACACACACACACACACACACACACACACACCGTATTTTCCGCACTATAAGGCGCACCTAAGAGCCAAAATTTTCTCATAAACCCGTAGTGCGCATTATAATCTGGTGCGTCTTATATATGGACTAATATTCATATTAATACTGGTCAAAAACATGATCGCTGAAAAAGAGCCGGCAGTCTGGCCGCCAGTCATGCCGCACTCCGCCACCAGAGGAGCCCCCTCACAAGGCACTCGGGCCCACGCCCCCTAACAACGGTAGTCAAGGGGCGTCACCGAAGTCCCGGCTCTGACTGAGCTGCTCTCAGACGGTAGAGCAGACTGTTGGAGCACCGGTGATTACGTAGCAAAACATAAGGCACTTTCAACAATTCTATTAATGAAGTTTGACTGACTGACTGAATTCAGTATTCCCTAACTATTTGGCGTCGGAAATAACCCACTTTAAACTTGATTGGTCTTAAAAATACCATTGTGCTGGAATCTGGAATTTAGTGGCGGTCCATTCTATTAGTCTGTGGAAACACACGGAGAAACTGGCATAAAGGTGAATGAGAGACCCTCAAAGCTGAACTATATATATATATATATATATATATATATATATATATATATATATATATATATATATATATCAAGATATTATTCTGTTCTTCTTCTGTTATATATATATACATATATAATCAAGATATGGTTCCGTACTTCATCTCTTCTATGAAGCAAATTGTTTTTCTCATTCCTTTACCACCGGTTTATGACTGCTCAGCATAGATAAGTGCAAGCAATATTGCTGTGTTTCCAAAGAAGCCAATGAGCTAGCATAATCCTATTTTAAAGAACTCAGTTGTGGAGCGTTGGCTGATATCCATTCCAGCTGAACCAGAGCCTGAAGATGGTGGCACTCCATTAGACCTTGCAGATCTGGACAAGGGGAAGATGAAGAGGAGCTGAACAGTATTACACAGATGGTCTCATGGGCAATTCAGCAGGTGACACAGTTGAGGTATGCTGGAGGCATCAACAGTGTTGTTGTAAATACAATATGTGTGGCCAACACTGGAAGCAAGGATGGGATCATAGAAGGCACAGAGTGAGAAAAAAAAGATAAACTGCACTTCAGGCAGAAGAAGGAAAAAAAAGATATAAAGCAGGGCCAATTACATTAAGACAGCAGTTGTGGCCAATGAGTTTGATTGCTGGTAGTCCTCAACCAATTGCCTACTGTACACATTTACATTTACTTATTATTATTATTTATTATATTTATAGTTTTTTGTAATATCTATGGGTGACACGGTAGCGCAGTGGGTGAACTTTCTGCTTCCTGAACTTGGAGTTATACAGTATTGTGTTTGTGTTTTTTTTTTTTTTTTTTGTTATTAAACCACTGGACTACATTTTCCTGTCATTGTCTGAATTTGAATCCTCCTTTGAACTGCATTGTGACAATTTCTCTCCATTCACTGCTCTCTGGCTTCACTACTCTACCCTTCTCTTCATCCCCAGACCTGCAACCTTCATTGTTAACCCTATCGACACAGTGACATGTTCTGGGTATTTATGTTTGATCCCAGTCTAGTGGCCATCCATCTTCCCTTGAAGCTGGTAATGAGAGTTAGAGTTGCTCTTTTATAGTCAGAAAATATATGGCTCGATAAATGTAACATAATGCAACCTCTTGACTATGTGTGTTATGTCGTAGCTGCATTTCTTTTAGCATTTATGACATAATGTAATTCAGAGTTCTGCTTTTACAGTAACGTTAAATTCATCAAATGCCTGCACTCTTAAAGCACAGTGTAGTAAGGCCTATAATGCAATAATCCAGAAGAAACCATCTACTAGTTTTGTACTACCTCCTGATTAATTATATCTCAGGCCCTGAAATATCTTACACATTGATTTTTTCCATCTCTCCAAATGATTCCCTTAATGTCCTGGCTCAAGAGCATGACAGAGATAATGTAGTAAAATGGCTCCAAATTTATAAGATCAAAGATAACTTCATATGTATTCTATTTATGTGATGCACACAATGCAAGCAAAACTTTTGCTTGTTTCACGGGGTGACTATTTTATCTACAGTTTAAAAGTCTTTAAAAAATTACAACTGCAGAAACAGGCCAACGTTGTTCAGAAGCCTTTTTGCCCCTTATTACTCACAGACAAAGTACTGTTACACAGATGCTCTAGAGGTCTGACACCTTCATAAAGAGGTTGTTTTCCTTGGAGAAATGAAAAGGATGAATTTTCATCCCCTACTAAATGGATGACATAGTTGAGGAAGATACTGACATTGAGATGTAGTTCTCAGGGAGGAGCTTGGAATCACGTTGCCAAGGCTAGACTATTACTGCTGGTCACGCGAGACACCTCATCCTGTGGCATTTTGATGAGAGGAGTTCAACTGTCAGCAACCAAATGGGGACACTAATTACCAGTATAAGCTGATTTGCTGGTTCAAGCTCTCCACAGCAGCAACTCTCCCAGAGCACTGGGCATGATTGTTAAAATGAGAAAAGGTACATGTTCTGGTAGATACACCAGAGACCGTGTAAATGAATGAGATTGAGTGTATGGAAATGAAATAAATGTGCCCCTCTTATTGAGCTAGGTTCTGAATTCCAATGAAGAGAACATGGTCTCTGCGGTAATGACGGAGAGGATTTACATTCTCTTTGTTAGTCAGGATCCTAATGTGGATCTATGGTGTCTTGCCACATATCGTCACACAGACTTTTTGTCTTCATATTGGCTCATATGAGATGATGGTCTGCCGAAGCACATCAAACATGGCATTTGTGAATCGTGGCTTTACTTTTTCATGGTCGTTTACATTTTGAGCCGCTTCTCCTGGTTTTGCAGCGAGGCATTGTGCTGTCTCCTGAGTCATTTATTAAATCGTGATGGAAACAATGCTGACGCATAAGCTTTCCTCTGTCAGATGCTGGATAAATGAATTAATTAACAATCCATGCGTCAGTGCCAGAAGGTGGCTGATTAAATCATTCTAAGCCATCATCCTGTGTAAATTGATTGAGATTGAGATCTAACAAGGCTTTGACCTGGACCCCTCCCTAAAATCCTGATGTGTAAAATGTTGATCGGGGATTTAGCAGAAGGAGGCTATAGGACATGATGTCTATGTCTAGGTCACATTCTCCATTAGCTCAATGGAGTTAATGCAGCAGTGGTCAGACTCCTGATCGTTTTTCCTTAAATATATTTGAAAAATAGATCTGTTCCACATTTGAACCTGAAATAATGTAGGCACGATTGGAATTATTTAAAACATCTGAGTGTTTCAACAGTATATGGAAATTTTTTTTACATGGGTCTCTCTTCAGAGGTCCAGATTTTAATAAGACACGTAATGAGGGACTAAACAAATACAGCAGGTTTTTAAATTGTCATTCATTCCTTAAATGAAAAGCCAAGCACAAAAATGCATAGGGCTAATTGCGAACGATGGCTGGCGACACCAAACTGGTTTTGATGAATATTATTCTGATGAATATTAAAGAAAGTAATGTCTGATTTCCTTTTTTGTATGGAATAATTTTTCACACCTTTTTGTGTGACTGTACAAAGATAATAACATATCTGTCACATTTAATGCACCTCCTCCTTTTTGACCATGTTTGTTTAGTTGTGCTGGCCAAACTGATGGAAATGTGAGTTTTGGAGGACGAATGGAAATTTTGACCAATTGATGAGTCTGGACAAAGAAAAAGAAGCATCTTTCACACAGTAATAAGGTTGACAAAGAACTACTTAATTTTCAGAAAAACAAATTGTCCTTCAGCGTGGATGATTAACATTGCTCTCTGTATGAAACAGTTTTTTCAGGCAAATACACAGAAACTGTCTACAAAGTGCAATGTTGAAAAACAGAGGCCTAAGGTTAGAAAAGAGTTAGGAAGTTATTTTTTTCATTAGGGGCTGAGGCCTTACACCATACACATAGCCATCCTGGCTATTTTTGGAGTTTCTCCTAACTGTGCTGACGTTAACAAGGGAAAATGGAATATTCTATCCATTGCCTGCCCTATTGTTGAAGATGTATTCACTTGCAATAGAAATCTAAACCACCCTCAGAATTATTTTGGCAAACTGATGTAACAGAATAAGATACTCGATCCTTGATGTTCTGACAAACATGCATGTCATATAAAATAATACAGTTCAATAGTTGAGCTATTTTACCTTCAAGCTAGACTGACTTGGCATCTCTGACAAAAAAAAAAAAACTTACCAAAAACAAAGAAACAAACAAAGAAACAAACAAAACAACCCCCCCACACTAAATAGTGTCAGAAAAGTTGATTGGTCAAAGAATGTTGAGACTAGCGTTCTCTGAATTAGGTAGCTCATGATTTTTTTTAATGATTTAATGATTTTTTTTTTTTAAATGCTTCTCATTTTATTGTTAGATTGAAGTTAGTTTCAAATTAATGAAAACAATAAATTGTATCCTTTAAACTGCAATGATAAACAGAAAAAAAACCCTGCCAATCTGTTTCAGATGATCAGCAAAAATAATATATACGTGGAAATTGAAGTTTGATTAATTCCACTCAGGATACTACTAAGGCTTTTGTTTGGCTTCAGTGAGCTTCTTGATTTAGTATTCCACCCGTGCATTGTGTATCTGGGCCAAAGCCTCTAAAACAATCTTTCAAAGGCATTATTGTCTGGCATTAATCATATGCTTCCTTCAGTCATTACAGTGGTGCAGCTGAGTGATGAATCCCCAAAGAAAATCAAATGAATATTACTACTGTCATTATTTTTTGAGCTTGCCTGCCTCACTGAATATGTTCATATAATTTTTTTAGCCTTCTTAAAAACCCACAGAAAGAATCCAACTGAACTAGACGTGATTAAAGACCCTGCATGAAATGTCACAATACAATTTAAAAAGTTTAACCTCTGAGGAAGCTTCAAAGGTGATTATTCCGCCTACTGTAATTGTTCAGACAACGGGAAATTTAGCTCACCATGGAAAACAAACCTAGACCATGCTCATTCAAAATGATTACCTTACCTTTAGGTAAAGGGGGAAATTATTTGTAATTGTCACATCACAGTGTTGCGTAGAGCAAAACCCTCAGAAAGTGTCATGTAGTTATGGGCTGTTGGAAATATTAGGTGAGTGCCTTGGATTACTGTGTATATATAGCCCAGAGAGCTGAACAAATAGCCTGAAAGGCCAATCCATGAAAGAGCTGAAGATATAAACCTAGAAATTCAGATTTTTTTGTTAAAATCTCTGTTCATTCGATGAGCTTACTTCTCTAAAAACAAAAAACCCCTAAACCAGTTAGATTACAAAAGTAAAAAGTAATCTGATTCTTCAATGTGACAGTGATGAAGTTTGTCAATACTTGAGGACAAGTTAGGTAAGGCAATGCAAGGCAAATGTATTTATATAGCACATTTCATGTACACGAAAATTCTAAGTGATTTACAATAGAATAAAAGAAATCAATAAAATAATAAAAGCATTTGTAAAATTATAAACAAAGAGGGAACATGAAAAAAAGTCTCACACGATACCATGCAGACTCCTAAATACAATCTATTTAAATACAGCTGAGAACAGGTGGGTCTTTCACCGGGATTTAAATTAAATTAGTGTTTCAGCTGACCAGAGATTTTCTGGGAGATTTTTTTACAGACATGTAGAGCATAGAGCTGAACGCAATTTCTCCATGTCTGGTTTTGACTCCAGAAACTGATAAAAGACTGGATCAAGAATATCTGAGGACTCTGGTGAGTTCATACAGGTCAGGAGGACACTGATCTATTTTGGTCCCAAAATTCAGAGCTTTATAGACCAGAAACAGAACTTTAAACTCGATCCTCTGACAAACAGGCAGGACCACAGTTCTGAGGTCCTTACACTGACCTCAGTGGAAAGTGGACTACATCACCAGAAAAGTGATGTAGTCCACTTTTCTGGTCTTATTGAGAACTCGAGCTGTAGAGTTCTGAATGAGCTGCAAGAGTCTAACTGATTATTTTTTTAGGTAGACCAGTAAAGATGTTGTTACAATAATCAAGCCAACTGAAGATGAAAGCATGGATACTTTTTCCCAGAATTTTCTGAGACATCAGACTTTAGATCCTTGAGATGTTCTTCAGGTGATAATGGGCCGTAGGTGTAGGTGTGTAGACTGAAGCTCTGTGGTGATCTGTAGTCATTTCTCTTTGGCTTCAAAAGAATCACCTTACTTTTCTTTTTGTTCGCTGAAGGAAGTTGAGGCACATCCAGTCATTAATCTTTACCAAGAGACAGTATGGGCTCTTGGTCTCCTGGTGACATTGTAATATACAGTATGTCTATGTGTTGTCCGTATTGCTATGCTAACTAATGTTGTTGTACCTTACAACCTGGGCCAGTTGGAGCATATAGACGTTAAATAGAAGGGGTCCCAGAATAGAACCTTGGTGAAGTCCACAAGTGATTTTTATATGTATAGTTGTGTGTGTGTGTGTGTGTGTGTGTGTGTGTGTGTGTGTGTGTGTGTGTGTGTGTGTGTGTGTGTGTGTGTGTGTGTGTGTGTGTGTGTGTCTTTTGTGTCCTTTTACCAGCTCCAAGGAGTTGCTCATACTGAAGTAACCTGCTTCTCATTAACATGTAAATAGTGTCTGTGTAATCTGCTGCTCATTCTCAATCCCCTGTTTCTAATACGGTGGAACTGTAGTGCTGGACATAAAAACAGAGGAGCACTGTCCATCAGAAAGCCAAAGCACCAATTAATAGTCAAGAATGTACAGTATAATGGACATGGATAGTGCAGTGGTGTAGGTGTGAGATCAATTCACATCCCTTTGCTCCCACTCTTTCCTCCTAATCCTTGGCACCATCTTTAGATGTCTTGTCTAAAGGCAGAATAAAAATAGGAGGTAAAGCATGGAATTTACAATTGATCACACGGAAAAAAGAACTCATGATGAATAAAATAAGTCACCAAAATTAGTGTCTATCTCCTCTCACTGATTCCACACATCCTTCATTAACCATAGATAACCTTTTAATGTCATGATGCCTCATGTTCATTGGGGGTTCCTGTCAAGGCACATTTGCATCTACATTATACAAGGCTTGATATTCTGCAGTTTTGCTGACCTTAGGTTCATAGATGAAATAGACTCTGGCTGAAATAATTTAAACGTGATTCCTCTGGAGTCGATCCCAAGGCAGCCATTTGGACGACTTTCAAAATGTCAAGAGGTGCTTTTTGTTAATCAAAAATTAAATACAGATGATTAATTAACATACTTGAAAATCAGTTCTCCACTTGCTTCATTTGTGAATTGAAATTATTTTGCTAAAAGTGACTTAACTATATCCATCAAAATAATCTAGTCCTATTACCATTTTAAGACTAATCTCTTCTGTTGAATTACCATGCACAGATATTTTATTACATTGGATGAATTTTATTTATGCTTTTTAATATGATCATACCATCCTCCTGTAAAGTGCATGTCAATTTTTTTTTTACAATGGCTGGTATTGCTGCGGAATATTTTAGGGTAAATTGTCTCATTCCACATGAACATATTATAGTCTCTTGACAGTCTAGTAAAAACCTCCAAAGCAAACCTTGGAGGAAATATGCTCCCAGAAATAGGAGGGACTATAAGTTATAACTCACTCTCTCTAATCCATGTACTGTATAATGTGAGTTATGACATCAGGCGCAGTTCTCAACAGGAACAAACAACAGTTTGGAATTTGTGATCTTAAATTTTTTTTTTTACCCATCTCATCCATGTGGTGTTTGGCACCTAGTGCAACATGCACAGTCTGCAGGTGGGTGGGACAGCTGCACAGAGGGGGGAGATACTTTCAAGTTAGTCAGCATAAAGAGAATGATGGCATTCTGGTCCATCTCAAAACCATGTCAGTTTCTGGGATGTTTCTTCACTGACCATCTGGTAAAATCAAAAAGAAAATCAAACTAATAGTCTGAAGCAAATGTACAGCAGATACAGAATAATGCTTACAGTATTAAGAAAATAAATTTAATGTTGCATTTTCCAAATATGTCATTACCTTCTTTTCATCTTTATCAGTAGCAGATATACTTAAAATGCAGGAGAGCAAACACTGCTGATGTAATTTCATTGTAAGAAGAGACTAAGTTGGATCGATGCTATCATATAAACTAGCTAATCAACACTTTTCATTATTATGTCAGTATTGTACAAATTTAATAAAAACTCTAGCCATCTGCTTCAGCCAGATCAGCCATATTGTGTGAACAAACTCCTTTCCGTTCATTTGGATGTTGTTATTGGCACAGATGTTTCATAGTGATGCAACCAATGATGCAAATTTGCTGAGCATCAGTTCATTTACTGTGTTACCCACTCATTTATTTTCCACTTTGCCCTGCTGTATGTATATGAACCAAAACATGTTTGTTTTGGTTGTATGTTCAGAGACATACACAGTCCAACATAGTCCACTCTCTCAAACCACTACTAGATACTGCATTTAATGCAACAAATTAATGAAGGAAATAAAATTAATAAAATCAACTTCTGACTGTGTTAAGTTAGCTGTCAATGATCTTATACTTAAACCAGTTTATCAAAAACAGATATCATGGGCACAGACAGCTGATTGGCTATCTGTGCCCACGACACACACACACACACACACACACACACACACACACACACACACACACACACACACACACACACACACACACACACACACACACACACACACACATACACTGAAAGTGTGATGCAGCTGGATGTTAGGGACATTGGTGTACAAATACAGTAATAGCTTTGGTGGGCCTGTGCCATGCACACCACAGCAACCACATAACATAAAAACATAGTGTGTGTAAATACTGTATTTAGGTGTGAGCGACACGTCCCATCTTAAACTAGATGTTTTTACTGCACCAGTTTTGATGCCAAGGCAAACAGTGACTAACTATAATGAAGGATATGAGCAGTGTCAGCTTCAGCACAAGGAGAACTAAGCCTTGTCACACTGGATTCTACACTCCTGCAAAAAACAATCGCCCAAGTGTTTTTTTTGTTCTTTCTGCAGTTGAAGTAGAATATGAGAGTGCAAAAAATGACCAAGTCCCTCGACAAATTAGTTTACAGCAATTAAATTAGATTATTTCGTTTCAGGTGATTATCCACTTATTAAAAAATGAATTCAAATATCACATTTCATTACTGCCTCTTACACCCTGAATATGAAAATACAATTAGATGTGATTTTAGTTAGTAAATCTAAAAAACATCCCACAGTGCCAGAAATCAATATTTTGGCCTTTTTCTGTATTTACCAGAAACACTTGTTGAAAATATTATAACTTTTCAAGAAAATGTAGAAGCAGTGTCAGTCTTTTCAAGATGGAAAAGAAAACTGAAGAAGTAAATATATTCACCCCGAATTCGATGCCAATGCGTCATGGATGTACATGTTTTTCTGATATTATTTTCTGATATTATTTTCTGATATATATATATATATATATATGTGTGTGTGTGTGTGTGTGTGTGTGTGTGTGTGTGTGTGTGTGTGTGTGTGTGTGTGTGTATATACTGTATATATATATATCTTCCTTTATCTCTTTATATATATATATATATATATATATATATATATATATATATATATATATATATATATATATATATATATATATATATATATATATATATATATATATATATATATATATATATATATATAAATCGGGATATATCTATATATTATGGCCTCAAACTCAAACTTTCCTTTTTATTTGAAATACATCTGACAGATTCAAAAAATTGTTCAGAATGAGTAATTTAATGCACATGAGCTATCGTCGCATGACAGAAAAATTGCTTAACCTTTGTTGAATTCACAGAATAGCTTCACTAACAAATCAAATCACTGCCGGAGTGACGCTCTCTAGTGAACTCTTACAGGGAAGATACCCGTCAATCCCACTTCATTTCTCAGAAACACATCTAATGGAAAATCCCTTTGAACCTTGTTCACTTTCTGGATCGAGGACCAAAAGGTGGAGTAATAGGTAGGGAAGGGAGTAACCCTTGTGATGCTACACATGTCACCATTATTACCACAATATTAACACAAGGTGGGAGTTTGTAACTGATGTGCATAATTAAACATCAGACCTATACTTATCTCAGACCTGTAGCCCATATTTAATATTTTGTTTTGAAAGTATTTTATTGATGGTGTCATTTTTTATTCAGCAAATGCAAATGATAACATCTAGTGCAATAGCAAATGGTTCATTATTGATTAAGACATGACTCATTGATGTATGACTGTTTCATGTCACTGCAAAAATATTTGTTAACTTCATCTGTATTCCGCCAGTATGTTATGACATGATTCTGTTGCACTAATGGAATTTGTATTGTTGAAACGTACTCCATGATGATTTTTTTTATCTGAGCCATTATAATGCATGTACTCACACACACCTCTCTGGGCTGTTTGAGAATTTATGACACTTAATAATACGCATATAACATACTTTATATACTGTATTTGTCCCAGTGGAACCACTCCAGCCTTGCAAATTTCCAAACGTCTCTGTAGTGATTACTGAACCAAGTCGCAGAGGACATCCCCTCACTAGTAATGGGTAAGTTGTTGGCAAGGGTAACTAAAAATGTCAAATACTTTTAGCATCAAAATACAAAATTTTCTTTCAGTAGAACCCTCATTACACATCTGAAGTATTTGTCAAATTAGATTTACAACTGCTATGCCTCAACATTTAGTAAAGAATCTCTTACCAAATTTGAAGTATAATGTAAATCATAGTAATCATGCTCTTGTGATTCTGCATTATCTTTACAGATATATTAATGATTGATCCACTACCATGCCATCTTTCATTTATTATCACCTCCACATTTTATTTGTCTCTAGCTTTATCAAATCACTTTGTTAGTATTGAAAGTTAAACACCATCAACCTGTTCGTAGCCATTGAAACTTGAAAAAAAACAAAACCAAAGTTAACATTTTCATTACCGAGCAGTACAATATGTGGTGATTCATCCAGCTCAGTAAAGGCTGTTATCTATGTCGTCCCTCCGCCCCCCTCTCAATTAAGGCATCATTAAGTTTATTTCTCAGCTAGCTAAGAATTATTAATGATGAGACAAAGGAAAAAAAGATGTCAAGGACACTCAGCATCTACATGTATATTAAGGTATTGAAGATACTCTTTGATGATTACCTGAGACCATTTAAAATAATATATTTTCTTTAAAACATGTCTTCCACAACGATTTTCTTCAGAATTAAGTTTTTTTTTCAACGCCAAGTTTTCATAAAGGCATATCTTACCTTTATCAACTATATTGTATCTGTGACGGAGTTCACAGAAAATGCAAGGATCTTATATTTATTATAAATTACTATAGACACTTGGACCATAGCAAAAAATTGTTATCTCATATCTTTGGTGCTGAATAATGTAGGACTGTACATCATGTATGTAAATCAGTAAAAGAGACAAATCATGAAACTGATGTGCATGGCGTTAGCAACTAATCCAAATTTGTATACAGTACAATATTCATGCAAATAGCACAGGACAAATATTTACAGCAATAATAAAGAAGATCTACCTGTAATGATCCATGTGTCTGGGAGTGCAGCCAGTCAATCCCAACTGACTTTTTGGTGAGAGATAGGGCACAAGCTGGATGTGTCGCTAGATATGCCCTTGGCTCATATATGGGAACAAGGCAACTATTAATTAAAACTAGGTTAGAGGAACAAATCTAATGGGAAAAAAAACCATTAACAGTCCCAACACAAAGTGACAGGCGAAAAATAACACGAACCGACTGAAGTGAAGCAAATAATTTATAAACAAAATAAAATGAAATTAAGCATTACTCATGGACAGGTCTCTGGTCTTCTGATCCTAAAGACATGCAGGTTAAATATGTTGGTCAGCAAATTTGGTTAAGTTTAGTTTGTTTCATCCATGGCCAACTGACTCCTGCTTTGCTGAATGTGTGATGGGACAACACCCTCATGGAATCCCTGTTTGCTGATACCTAGCTGTGATGGTAGTGTCAGCGTGTGCCCTCGTTGATGCAGAGAGACACAGCAGCAGAAACAGACTCATGACAACATCAGAGTAGAACTTTTCAAATATCGTCTGTTCTTTGCTAAATTCATCCTCACTAACATAAATAAATGGGGGTTTTTTTAGTTGAGGATTATATAAAATGGCAGCACCAAAAAGTCCAGCTGTGATCCTGAAGCATGATTCCAGAGGCAATTCATATTAATTGCTATCACCACAGGTGGAGTGCCCTGAAGCTGATAATGGTAATGAGATTGGTCTGTTTCTATTTGATGTTTGATATGTGATCTGAATCCTCACACAAATATGAATGCCCAACATTATTTCTCCTAATACTGCTTATAATTAGCAGTGCAATTTAAATAAACCTGGGCTCCATAAAAACTGTTGAAGTTGCTACTGAATTCTAATATTAGCATACAAATCTTTGTCACTATCTCAGTGGTTTGAGAAGTAATGAAATATTTGATTAGATATATGATCCCGTATTTGACAGACGGACAGACTGTTTTGATAGGAATTTGCTCATTGGCTTTGTTACAAAGATCTATTGTTCTTGTCCCTAGAACTTTATACCACCAACTTCCCCGTCTTCATCCAGATTAAATAAATAAAGGAGAACTCCCTACAGTTACCCCAGGGTCCAAATGATTGTGGACCTGACCTGGTCAGTCCATAGCAACATCCTGGTCAAAAGGGCATACCTTTATCATCTCAGATGGATGCCGAAATGTTCCCACAGTCACACCTGCAATGTGGACAGTATTTTATCTGACATAATTCTTTTTCTTCTTCTTCTTCTTCTGTTCAAGAAGCAGTTACTGTTTTTTGCTGTAACTTCAGATGTCGCTTAAAACTAGAATTTGGTTTCTATAAAATGACAAAAGACCTAAACAACTTTACGAACATCTGGTGTTACAAAAATGTCCTATGCACTTTAGTTGATGATCACCTCACTTTTGCAAACTTCCTGATATAAAAAATCTTCTTCTTGTTACTGCTTGACAGCTCTTCCCAGCAGGACTCAAAATCGTGCGGAGATCCTTATACAGGCAGTTGACAAGGTGCTCTATTGCGAGACAGGCAAGTCCAGGGTTGCCTTTGTCTCTTTCCTAACCAGCTTTCCTTTACCTCGATTGAAAACAGTTCACAAAAGGATCTATCTGTCCATTCATTATTTAAAATACATTCTTTGCGGAAAGAGGTGGGGTACACTCTGAATAGCTCCCTTGATCATCACAGTATGGACACCTAGAGAGATAAACAACCGTTCCCGCTCACAGTTACGTCCACACAAAAAAAAGAGAAAGTCTGAAAATCAAGAAAAAAATGCAGCTAAGTACGTTCGTCTATAAATGCAACTTTGACCAGGATGCCTCCTGGACACCTCCCTGGAGAGATGTTCCATGCATGTTGTACTGGAAGAAGGCATTGGGGCAGACCTAGGACACGCTGGGGAGACTGTATCTCTCGGCTGGCCTGGGAACGACTCAGGAAGAATTATCCGCCTCTGTAAGCCGAGGTATTTTACTGATTATTGTAAAAGGCAACTTTCAGGTGCAAAAATGGGTCTGGCTGTACCCAAATATCTCGTAGACGAGTGTCTATCTTTTATTCACATTTTTAGTCATTTGTATTCTCAACGTGCTAAGACTAACACCCTTAAGTCATTTGAATTAATAGAGGCTCATAAATTTATATTCTAAACCTTCTTTGATTCCAGAATACAGAGCAATCTGGCCTTTAGGCCTAATATTACGTGTTCAGTTCTTCTGGTTCTTGTTGGAACTCTTGCCGCAGCATTGTGAATGTATAGTGGTGGGTGAAATACCAGGAAAGAAGCCTTACCTGCAGTAGGAGCTGTATTTATTGATGGGTCGATCAGGTAGGGTTGTCTTGAAGTGGTTGCAGAAAAAAATTATGATTTTGCATTTATTTTTAGGCTCTAAAAACAGCAAAGACTAACTTTAATATTTCCATGTTTTTGCCAAAAAGGAAGATCTATAGTCACATCTTTATTTAGCTGAGGAAAATATAGTGTCATTTGATTGTTTAGCACATACGCTAAGGGGGTTTCAAAGGCATCTGTTGGTTTGTTGGCTTGCTTGTTTGTTTGCAGGATTATACTAAAACTCCTTGAGTTATTTGCATGAAATTTGGTGGGAGGGTAGGACATGTGGCAGAAAATAAACTACATGAAAGGATGGATTCAGCATTTTTTGTTTTTGTACATAAATGAATTCCATCAATTACACAAGTTGGCCTTCAGATTTTGATTAAATTTGGCATTAGGGTTGTGTAGGTCGGATCCAGAAATAAAATAAATTTTGGAATGGATTTGGATAAAGGGATGCATCTAGTCTCATGGTACCTGTCTGACATTTGAGTGAGTGAGCTTGATTTCTTTCTTCGTGGCCATTGACCACCAGCATGGCAAGGTTTTTGCCATGCTGTAACCTTCCTCAGGCCAATACTGTAGATCATGAAAAAACATCAGTGTCCAGTTCCAACAAGTTTTCCATATCATATTCTTTTATTTGATGCTGGATTGACACTCTTAACAATTTCATTTCTTTGAGAAATGCCATCAATTTAACGGCAAGAAGCACAGAAACAAGATTCGATTTCTGCAAGGGATTTTAATGTGAATGTTTATGTACTGAACACTTAAGCTTGGACTCTAAACGTTTGATCTGTGAGATTTGTGATTAACAACATCTCACTGTGCTACACATAAAAAGAGAAGTTGCAGGCCCTCCCTAATAGGGTCAAAGGACAATCCAGCTGACACTGAATCCAGAGAAATAAAGGTGCCTGACTTTCTCAAGAACACCAGTTGGCTTAAGGGTCCCAGTTTTCTGTGGAAGGTATAGAAAAAGTGGCCAGACAATTACGTCAGTGATGTCACAGTAGACTCTGATGATCCAGAGGTCAGAATGCTCGCTTCTGTGACCTTTGTGGCCAACAATGCACTCAGTGATACTGAGTACATTGCTTACTCAATGTTATCGTTATACTTACTATTTAGATCGGGGAAAAAACTGAAAGTTTCAGTGGCTTGGTTTTTGAGATTGGGAGCAGTGTTGTTGGAACTCAGTGGTCTGAGAAAAGGATGAAAGCCTCTGATCACACAAGCTGGTGAAATCTAAAACCTTAAGGCCAAAATCACCCAAAAGGAATAACATCTTGACAGTAAAGGAGGTGGAAACAGAGCTGACTGTCATTTGTTTTGGTCAGCAGCAATGATTTCAGGATGGGATTTCTCTCTATCTGAGACAAGAACATTGAACAAGCAAAGTTCCATCTACAAGCTGGATCCAATTTTGGAGGATGGACTCCTAAGAGTTGGAGGAGGATTATGCAAAGGAGACATGCCTTCAGAAATTAAGTATCCTCTCATCCTCTCCAAGGATGAGCATATTCCTATGGTTTTCCTTAAGTATTCATACCAACTGCTGGGTCATAGTGGTTGACATCATACCCTGTCTGCACTAGGGAGGAAGTACTGGATCACCAATGCAAACTCAGCTGTGAGGAAAATCATATCACAATGCACAATATAATGGATGAGCTATGGAGCAGAAGATGGTAGATCTTTCAAAGGAAAGAAAGGCTGTTGCTGCATTGAATCATGATAAATTTCAAAGAGAACCTTTGTTGGAATTCATTGGACTTTTAATCCACCATGATGGTGTTTGGGAGCATTTTTAAAGTGTAAAGTAAAGTGCGTTCTCAACTCAATCTTGCACCAGCAACTCTTGGGTGAAGACAGACTCCACAGTTATGTGTGGAGTAGAAGCCATTCTCAAAGATCGTCCAATTACCAAGCTGTCTGACAGTCCAACAGATTGGGAACCTCTCACACCAAACCACCACCTTCTCTTGATGGGAAGACCAGCATTGCCACCTGGACTGTTGGAACCATCTGATATGCATGTGAAGCATTGCTGGAGAAAAGTTCTTCACGTTGCAGATCTGTTTTGGAAGAGATGAGTCCAAGTCAGAAGTGGTACTAAAGGAAAAGCAGTTTAGTGCCTGTAGATGTATTAGTAATGATGTATGCTTCAGCTACATGGTTCCTGGCATCTTGCCAAAGTATTGGAGGGTTTTTTTGACACCAAAGAGATCTGGTGCTCCAGATCAAAACTAATATTATTGAAAGACCTGTAACTAAAGGTTTGATTCAAGTGTTATAGATCAAATGATGATTATGTATGATGAATAGCTTTTCACATTTATTGTATTGAATTGTTATGTCATTAACAATTAGGGGTCCGTGTGTAGGAAGCAAATGATGAATTGGGTCTCCTAGGGATAATTGGCCCCCCGGTTTAAATGGGAACCAATTGCTGGCGGGATTAGGTTTCTGCCCAAAGCCTTAATAGTTTTTGACAGTTGAACGCTGAAAAGCTAACGCTAATTACTGAACGCTGAATATTGTCATATTCGATGTTATCTATTGGAGGAGTTAACAAAGGAGTTAATTAAAAATAATGGGAATATTCAAGCAAAAGGTTGGCATGTCGGACTCCTGATTAAGGAAGCTCATCAATACAGTAAGTCCATCATTCAATCGTGGAAGAAAGCTCAGTGGCTTCAAGTGTGGTTCAGCCTCTAGTGGTGTATTAATTCTTTGTTTCTTACGCAGATCTTCTCATTTTTAAGTTTTTTTTTTTTAAATTTTGTATATTTTTGTTTGATCCCCGAAGGGAAATTAAGAAAATCCACATTAAAATTTGTTTAGCCCTAAAAATATTAAGGCTACTATTGCAAGCTCTGTGCAGCAGAACTATATTTTCTAATCCTCTGTCATAGCTGCCATAAAAATTGAGATTTTTTGCAATGTGTGTTAGACAATGCAGAAGTTTTTTGGCATTTCTTTTTGCTTTTTTGAAAATTGCACTAAAATAGGCCATTACACTGAGGACCTGATGACTTGTGAAATTACGTGATCATCTAGAAGTAGTAGTAGACCAAGCATCAGCATCAGATTGCCAAAATTGCCATAATGGTTTGCCATTTT
Organism: Antennarius striatus; assembly: GCF_040054535.1. Lineage (NCBI taxonomy): Eukaryota > Metazoa > Chordata > Actinopteri > Lophiiformes > Antennariidae > Antennarius > Antennarius striatus. The sequence goes on from NC_090787.1 coordinate 7,428,826, forward strand.
TGTCTTTCTGTGACTAGCCATGCTGTAGAAAATGTGTAACATTGATAAAGCACACACACAAATGGCAAACATAGTAGAACAATGTGGGACATTAACTGTTTCTTGTACGTTCAAGGAAGCAAGGATGAAGTGTACTATTTTTAATACAGATTGAGAGCAGTGTTGGAACTCAGTGGTCTGAGAAAAGGGTTAAAGCCTTTCAGTGTTAAAGCCTTTCAGTGTAAAAGGGTTAAAGCCTCTCAGTGTCTTTAAAGCACAAAGACACTGAAATCTTTTATCAAATAATCATTCAAGACATGCATACAGGTATATGAGAGGAGCAAATGCAGTTTTAACACAGTCAGTGTTAAGACAGTCAGTGACTGCCACATCCCGTGACACCCAGGAATTCAAAATTTTACCCTGACCTACTTTCATAAGTCAGGGTCATAAGAACTTTAGCCCTAAAAGACCCATGATCCAACATGTAACTGGTGCATTCTATTTGTAATGAGGTTTCAGAGATGCGTACCTAAAAAGGTATAAAAGTGAAAACGTGACCTTGACTTTCATTAGCTAGTGTTTTGATCTATAGTCTTACGCTGGCCTTTTCCCTCGTCTTTCTATCATATCCGGTTCCTGCGTGTACAAAAGTTGAAATTTGACCTTGACCTACTTTTCTCAAAGCCAAGGTCATCATCTCATTTCATCCCCTTTGCCGCCAGTGTAATTTGCTTTTTGTTTCATCTTTCTATCTACAACGATATTGAAGATATTTGGTGGATGAATGGACGGATGGACAGACGAACACACCTTAAAAAAAACACGAACACGAACACCTTAAAAAGGTATTGTCTTTTAGTTGGTTGACTATCTTATACAGTACCCTAATTGCTTATCTTTAAAGGAAATATCAATGGAACCATGAAAAAAATGGTCATCAGCAGAAGTGTTCCTTAAAAAGGAGAATTAGGTTTGATTGTAGAAGGAATTTGTTGGGTAGGGACCAATGATTTACTCATCTACCTTTTTGCTAGATAGGAAACTTGAGCTCAGAAAGTTTCTCTATTTAGAGACTTTGTGAATCATCACTTTGTTTTCTTCATCTTCGAAAACAGTGGCATATATTAAATGTGTTTCCTGCAGTATCTCTGTTCTCTGGGTGACTTTTCTAACTGGGGTAATGGACAATTAACATCAGTGTTCAGAAAAAATTGCAATGAGATGTTTTGTCTTGAAACTTGTCCCAGACATGTCCCTCTAACACACAACCCATCACCCTTTGTTATTGCTATAGATATAACTTGCTCCCTGTCCAGCTGGGACATAAACCCTTGTCATGACAACAGAGCACCATTGGCATAGTAGCATATGTTCTATGTGAGGCAACTGCAGACAAGGTTGCTCCAGTCCCATCAGCTAAAAGGCATTGTAGAGAGGGTGGGTTCAGCAAATTGTCCTGTGATTCACAGGGTTGAGTCAGCCTCCAACAACTTTATAGAAGTGATATTTGGACAAAGATCCAGAGGATCAGAGGTCTCTTACAAACAGGTTACAATTCAGGCTTTCTATAGGTCAGTCTCTTTCAACAGAAAACTCCTCCCAGGCTACTCTCAAGGACACATCTCTTCACGTCCAATTACATCATGTTACTGCCCATATTTATGTAAAAAAGAGGAACACAATTATTAACTGATTGTGTGTGTGTGTGTGTGTGTGTGTGTGTGTGTGTGTGTGTGTGTGTGTGTGTGTGTGTGTGTGTGTGTGTGTGTGTGTGTGTGTGTGTGTGTTCATTCATAGTAGAAAAATAATGTGTCTAATGAGGGTAGGAGGGACGGGCTTTTTTTGTAATGATTTTTCTTTAATTGTGTATCGTATTTAATTCCGTAAAGCGCTTTGCATTGCATGTTCTTGCATGAAAAGTACTTCGTAAATGAAGTTGATTTGATTTAGCTTTTTTTATATTTGTGCTCATGGCTCTTAGGGTTATCCTTGTCCATTCATCCATCTTCAACAAACTATGGTCTATCCACATCTTCACTAAAATGGAATTGAAAAAAATTACTTAAATTTTACAGGGTGCATTTCATGGACGATGTCTTCAAATATACTGTATATTTTCATACAATATCAGCAACATTTGTATTCACCAGACTTTATGTTTGTTAGCTTACATTCAGCTGGGATGGAGGTTATGGTCGATTCACTTTAATAGCAATTGAATTGTTCCATTTGTGGTGTCATCTGTGTACTTCTTTTCTAGCATAGTTCTCAACGACACCTCTCAAGGTTCCAGGCAAGAACAAAAAAGCTTGAGGTGAGAGAATATAGACCTTTTTGTCCACTTAAAATTAAAGATTAGCGTGACCTGATCAACTGATTTTGTTGGTGAAAGGTCACTAATATCTCAAGGATTCGTGAACTAATTATTGCAAAATTTCACACAAGCCTATTCAGACAAAATAATTAAGGGATGACATTTCAGATTCAAAAGGTCAACCTCACTGTGACGATATAATGTTCTATTAAAACATCTCATTGGCCATTATTCAATGCCATAACTCGCTGATAAAAGGGACCATATTTCCCAGTGGTCAGACACTGAATTGGTCACATGATGTGCAGTTTTGCAAGGGATCTTCTGTGCTAGAGTATATTGCATGATGACCATGCAAAACAATTATTATTCAATATCCAGAATAATATTCAACCTCAACTAGTTTTGGCCAATGACGGCATTAAGATGATGAGAAAAATATTGTAGTTTTTCCTCAAATGTGGTTTTCGGTGTATTCTGACACAGCGGCAACATGTGTGTTTTCTGATTGCTACGCTTGTGTCCAGAGATAAAAAAAAATGTACAAAAAAATTACAGGTACATAGTAATAATGCATAAATCCAAACATGATAAATGAATCCAAACTTGAAAATCTTCATTAACATTGACTAAGTCTGTATATACAGTATGCCAGGCAACACTGCAGTGCAATGTTTTGAATGCACAGTGTTCTGCGTGTATTATGAAAATAATCTAATGGCTAGCATGCTGTATATAACATTGTATTAGAAAACTTCTAATGATTAATCAAATTGCTCATTAGCAGGGTTTAAATTCATTCATACTGCATTCAGAAAGCATTATACAGTATGTAATTCTGCAGATAATTTAAAATCTTTACAGCATACAAATTAAGCGAGCAATGCATAACTGTTTAATAATAATGTATAGTGTTTCACTGACAGGAAAGCACATTTAATTGGACTAACTCTGGATTGGGAAGAGCAGGGCGCTTTATTTATCACTGAAGAATGAAGGATCTAATTTAAGTCATCGAGTACACACTGCATTATTTCTACTTTTTAGTTAGAGATTCTTGTAGCTTACTTCTATACAATGTGAGGAGGATGAGCTTGGTCTTTGTGACAAATTAGAAGAATGGAGTGGGCTAATGCCCTACCATGTTAGGAAGAAGGAGGTGAAGTTTTTCAGCATGTTAGTATGTTAGTTAGAAAAAAGGGAAGTAAATGAACATATTGTCATTATGGTAGACACCACACAGTGTTTTAGTATTCCTCATGAGTTTGCTGCATGTCATGTTGACTGACATGCAGCAAACTGCAGTAACTCAGACCACACATATAGAAATAGAATCAAAATTACCTCCTGAATGCTAAGCCATGGCCACCCAGCAAAAGAGGAAAAGCATGCAGCACCCTCTTGACAAAAGGGGAAAACATTTATTTGCTCTTTTAGACTTTAGCCTCTGGTTCTCTGTAACAATTGCTGGAATGAAACACAGCTGCAGGCATGGTCTCAAATCATGTTTCTTGGCTGACGTGTTTCAGAAGTTCACGTTTCTGTCCCTCACTGCGCACGATAAATCAAAATCAAACCACTGAGTCTTACTTGACAAAATCCGGCTTCAGCTTCTCTCTGTTGGTTACAGTGCAGTGAAAAGGCCCAGGTGAGCTTTCAGTGGCCCATTTTTGACCGGGTCCTTGTGCTAATCTGTCCCTGCTCAGGCTGACATGTTGACTGTTCACGTTGGTGGCACCAGGTGTTAACCCTTCATGGGAGTCTTTCTACAATCCAATGTTGAATAAAAAAAGGTTGGAGATCTGCAATGGAGAATTTTACCCTGGTGCTGTGGTAGTCAACTGTTTTATTTTGATTTGTATTCCAAATGTGTCGGACAACTGTCCCTTCTGTTCCTGTTTCCTGTTCAAGGGCAGGAAAAATCAACAAAAAGAGAAGCACATTAAATATTTCTCTCTAGGTCAGACTACAATGTAGATGTTATTTTTCAAAGAATGGTGCAAACCAGAATCACAACTGATTTCAGCTATTACAGAACAATGAAGTCCAAAATTAAGAACTTATGTGTGACAGAGATGATGCTTTCTATATTGAGTGAAAAGCTTGTGTTTGTCATTGGTTGGCATAGTTTATGTATGTTTGATTTTTTGTTTCTATATTATTTATATATGTTTGTATGAATCTTCTTTTCAATATGATATTATGAGTGTGGGAAAGCATTAAATTATAATCCTGGAAATAAAATTTAAAAAAAATCAACTTTCTTTCACAGCTCAGGAGATTGTGTACAAATCTCCTTTAAGCTTATCATCATGACAATAAAGGCAGCATATAGGTAACTACACTGTGAAAAACCAAGAGCAAGACATCTTAACCGAGGTAGCTATAAAATGTAAATGTTTACATTTGCATTGACAGATCACAAAAGAGCTGAAAAAAACAGCTTAACCTGTTTATTTAAGCCCACGGCTCCAGAGACAGATTGTATTGGGTTTTATGAGTTTGAGAAATCGTTGGCAAGAATGTCAATTTTGTGGTCATTAATAGATGGCAGACCAAGAAATTAAACACTCACCTTTCACCTTTCATTCATCTCACAGCAGGAATTCCTATCGTGCTGCGGGGTTCAAAGAGTAGAGAGAGACGTCACAAAAACAGCTAACGTATCATTTTCTCAACATCTGCTACCACAGCAGGTCTTTGCCTCCTGGAAGCTGTCAGGGCTTCATGCAACTGACATGATAGGACAATAATTGCTCCAGCCAGGAAGGGCTCCGACTTGCCAATTGTGACTATGGCACAGAGACACTGGCTTCTGTTTATGATCAGTTAGACACTTTCAATTTGCCATACCACTTTAGGCCTTCCTGCAATGTTCCAGATCAGGAAGAACACCAATTTGGCAGTGAAGCAAGGATAGATTAAAGCGAGCCCTGAGTTACTTTTGGAAAGTGAACATTGTTCTTCCTGCTTGGATGAATATGTTTTCAGAGTGGGATGGACAACAATGTTCATTTGGCACTCTCATAGTATATATCCATCGCACTAAATGGTCCATGGAGATGGTCAGTCTGCGGTTAATAGGTCAGATGTGTCCACTCTGTGAAGAATCACTCCAGCCAGGCATATCTGGCTGTAGAGGGACAAATAAGGTATACAGCTTCCTGTTCTAGTCCGCCGCTTTCATTTCCTCACTCCATACACTATATTGCTGAGCTAGGGAATGGTCGTTGTGCTACATAACCCCTTCTTCTCGTCTTTTTGTTTCTCTCTGTAGCCTCTCTCTAATTTAGTACATCTGGGAGGCAATCCACAGGGAGGGAGAGAATAAATAGGGAGGTGGAGACAGTGGCTATTTTCAAATACACACCAAGGCTAATAGCTGCAGTTAAGATCTTAATGGGATTAAGTGAGGATAACCAGCCTTTCAGAGCTATGTTGCTACATATAACATCTATCATAATACATATGAGGTGTAACTGGGTGACATGAAAAGCAATGTGTCCTGATAATAGAGTTTGATAAAGTTAGGTAAAAGCACAAATCTGCTTATTTTCTTTGCTACAACATTTTGACCATAGAACATGGTTAGTGCTTAAGAAAACTCTAGTTTTGCTTTTTTCATGAACCAGTAATGAATAGTGTGTCTCATCTGCAACAACACCACCTCTTATGAACAAAGACTTCTCCTTCAGAAACAAATGAGTGGGTTTCAGTATACTATGTAACAGCATTGTTATGCATCAACAATATACAGCAATTCATTTGTTGACCTCTTGAACTTGTTGTTGGTAATGTTATATAGAATATTGAATGATTAACCCATACCTTGGAAACACTGCTCAATGATTTGTTTCTAGTATCCTACATGCACCAACTATGAAACCGTGGTTTCATAGGTGGTTTAGAAATAAGCTTTAGTATCAGTTTGGCATGCTACAGATCTCATAGTTGTCTAGAAGAAGTAAAAGAAACATCTTCGAGATCTCTTTTCAAATTTTGTTTTCCTCTGGGCAGCTGTCACACTAATACATCGGGTATTGGAAATTCATAAGAGAAGATTCCTCAAGGGTCAATATATATTATCCTCATTGTTGTCAGGTATACAGTTTGGTTTACATTAATAAAAAAATAGAAAATATGTTTGAGAGATGCCCCTCACCATAGTGGCTCATTAAATTCATTTAAATCAAATGTTACTTTTACAATAATGTGGAAGAGTAAATAATGATAGGTGGACAAAGTCATTTAATTTTGTAGTTTTGTCAATAAGCGGTACATAAATATTGCACATTTTGTGGATGGATGATCTTTTCTTTCTTTTAACTAAACTCTTATTATACCTGTGAAGGAGAATAGAGAGACATGTTTGTCTGTAAGTGTGTACAGTATGTGGTATGTATTGTGCATTCCCAGTGTGAATCCTTTCCAATCACATTTTTTATGTCTCCGTGGCCCCTGTGAATGAAGAAAGAAATTCTATACATGTTTTTGTTATTAGTTTTTGTTATTCACCGAAGAGAGAATGAGGAACCGTGGAGTGTTTTTCCAGTGTTTACATATGCAAGAATTGATGACCACAGTCATCTTTGTACTGAAAGGCAATATAGAGCACTGCTTGCAAACATGCTCTTTTTTTACATGATAATACTGCATACACATACTGCTGTGAAAACCCCCAGTGTCAGTGAAATATGAGTCTCAAGACATCTAGGAGGGTCCACAAAATCAACTCTGACTAAATCTATGCAAATGTACCATTTTGTTGGCTCAGTGAAACGTGTGTGTTCTAACTGAAGCTGTTTAGTGTGGCTGGATTAAGTTCGTGTCTTTTTCTCATAATGTTTGTTTTCTTTCTTCTCGGCTATTCAACTCCTCTTTCTTTTCCTCCTTAAAAACACATTTTGTGTTCTGTTTTCCTGACAATGCTTGATGATCTTAGGTGAGAAAGTGTCAGAATTAAGAAGATAAACTGGGCTGTATCCAATCAGCATGTAGTCTTTAGCGCTGTGTGCTGCTATGATCAAGGATCGGCAACAGAATCATTGCAGCGACATAAAAGCTGCCAAAGAAAGAGTGGACCCTCCCATAGATTTACTGGCCAAGCCTACTGAAAGTGCAGCTTTCACCACAGGGATTACAATTCAGCCCCATTTCCCCCTTTAATCCAGTCATTAGTCTGTGTGTTCGAGGACACAGAACATCCTCCACTCCAAGCCGTCTCTTCTGCTTGGAAAAACAAGCTGTTGACCAACACTGAAAATAAAAAAAAAAGTAAACAGTAGTTAAGCTTCAGAGTGTTTTTACAGGTGTTTATAAGAAAGAGCAGGCTTGGATATAAAACTGTGACGGTGACTTCCTAGGTTCAAAAGGGTCAGCGTCTCTACCTCTGACGCTACTGTGATGCATGATTTCAAATAAACGTGTCTCTTAGTTGTTCATGTTTGAGGAGTATTTTAAAATCAAACATTGTTTAGGCAGATACCCTCTAATTATTTACGACTAGACTTAAAGCTTTTCTTTTTCATAAATTTTACAATTAGGGCGGCTTAAGCTGCTAGGTTCTTTTCCTTATAGGCCTACTCTGCTGGAGACTCAACATCAAGAACCACTGAGCTCCTCTCTCCTCCTTCTCTCAGAACCTCTCTGTTAATCCTCCGCCTCTCCGACCTCTCTTTCTCCTAGTCTCCAGTCACACCCTACTAACTCAACTTCTTCCCCAGAGTCTCTGTGCTCTATGTCCTCACAGGTTTTTCTCAGGTTCACCCCTCATCTATCCATCCGCTGTAGACCTGCTCCTCCAAGCCCACCAGTATCACCCTTTATCTATCCATCGGCTGGGGTTCTGCTGCCTTTCTTCCTCCGTGCCACCATACAGTCCATGCAGCTTTACTTGTGCTTTGAATTAACGAACTATATGATGGGGAACATGTATTGAAGACAACAACCCAGGAGTCTGTGAACGCAGCCTGACTTTCCCGTCCCTACTTCAGCACCTGCATCAAATTGCCTAACCATAATCATAAAGACACTGACTATCTGCCTTATCTGCCACTTTCTCTCTCTCTGTTTCTTTCTTCCTCTTACCCTGGCCTTATCTTCATTGTATTTCTTTTCCACCCAACCGGTCAAGGCAGATGGCCTCCCAAAAGAGTCTGGGTCCTTCTTGGAGTTTCTTCTTCAATGAGTTTTTCCCCACCACTGTGACTTATGCTCGCTCTGGAGGGTTCTGGTGGGTTTTTCTGTTTGTTAAAGTGCTTTGAAATGTCTGTTGCTTTATAAATGAAACTTGGTTGATTTAATACAGCTAATCTGTGTTCATAAGACTGAATGATTATATTTTCAATAATACAGGTTTGTGATTATTGCTTGACATTGGAGTGAATGAAAAACATTTTGATCTTGAATAATGAGTGGTTTCAAATTGTACTGTCTTAATCTAGTCTACACCACACAAGACCTCCACATCCAGTTCCTTCATGGCATGGCAATCCATCGGGTACTTTGACAAAATTTTGTTTGTATAAATGAAGACTTTCTTCACACACTGTTTTTTTTTAGTATCCAAGGCTTCATTGTGCTTCATTATCATAAGCTTGAGGTGTGTGCTGAGCAGATGGCAGACGGCTTGTATGGGATCATGTGGGCGAGCAGTTTGTTGATACACTGAAAAAGTGGCCCGTTGTGGCGGGAGGTCATGGAATGGGTGGGCGTAAATTATGGACACATAACAAGCATGTGTATATTATTAAAGGTGGAACACATAGAAACCACAAGGCAATCCTGAGAGATGCTGCTATGACATTCATTCGCTGCCATGTCCATATTTAGCAGAGTAATAATGTTCAATCTTGTTTCACTAGAGTCTGTGCACAACTCCAAGACACTTAAAGCATCCGGGTTCTTTCATGGTTGGGATGTGTCATGTTAAAGGAAGTGTAAAAATGCAGTATTTCACAAAGTCATTAAAGAGAAACAACATTCCACAGTCCCAATTCAGCAACCTGATCAACTCCACACCTAGGACTTCAGTGAGCCAGATTGTTATCTTATAAAATATAAAATTCTAGTATGGATAGAAAAATGTGAGCAAAAAAGAAAGATGTTGCTCGAAGCTGTGTATCAGTGGGGGACAACCTAATAAAAAAAAGAAACTGACCAATAAGTTGCATCAGGACTCGATATTTTCACCATCACAGCAAACTGAAGTCCTGTTGGTACAAACTAAGTAGGTTAAGATAGTTATTAGAGTATAGTATGCCATAGGAAACACTGTTACTGCCATACATTAATAAATTATGAAATCTTCAGAGAAACGTAGTCCATTGGTGCATGTTGAATTTAAACATTTTAAACATCCAAAGGAAGAGTGAAGGAACTTAGACTAATTAGCTGAATTAACTAATAATTCTCGTAAAGAAATTATCAAAATTTCCATCCAATCCCGTACCAAACATCCATCAAATATGAGTTAACCTTTTGAAATGTGTTTGCAGTGGCAGATATAATCATATCAAATGATCTCTCCATATAGGTGGACTTTTTGTGTCTTCTTCATTACAGGCAGAAAACGAGACAAAACTTGATACAAACCAAAAGACAAAATATGGGTGAGGTTCTAGGTCTCCTTATAATAATCTGTGTCAATGTCTTACATAAACCATCACAAATGATGATAGACACTTCAATTCCCTGACAAATTAGTAAGTAAATAATGAGTTGGCATCAGCTGTTTTTCCACTGCTCAATGGTGAAAACTGACATGACACGTGTTAAGTGGATTTAAGTTAGTGTTTGTTTCCATCACCCTGCCCTTCATCTCAGTGTTTGCCTTACAGTGTCTCATTGTCTTTTATAGTGTCTTCTTTCCTCAAACAGCACTCTCCATGCAGACGCAGCATGAGTATGCTGGAGCTGTTCTATATAATGTGAATACGACTCCTGCTGTTATTGATTCTGTCCGAGAGATGAGCCCTCTGGGTTTTTCTGATGTTTATGCAGGAGAATGGTGATGCTTGCTAAGTGGAAAAGAGACAATAAATCAATAGGCAAGGTGAGAGGAGGGGAGTGTGAGGCATCTCTTAGTTCTGGACTAGTTTTCAAATTTCAGTTTTTCTCTTCTTTGAATGCACTTTAAGGGCCGAGTGAGTGGGCTATCGTCGAGTTCTATCGCTGCCGAGCTGGAGGTCTTTATCACTTGGAGTGAATTTCAATGTACCATACACTCATCCCTATGCACTACAACAGGGAAGAACTTCCCTCATTTCTACTTTTATTTGCTTCTTACAACTATTAAATTAGATACAACAAGTTGTTAGAAATAACTTCAGCTAAAAGAATGCACCGAGCAGAGATGTGGATGGGGGTCAAGACCTGAATTGCTTATCACCCCAACTATCCTCTTTTAAGAGAAGTAATTGCTGGTTTTCAAAGGAGTGCTCATAAAGATTTTTTTTCAAGAAGTTTGAATCACTGAAACATTAAGAAATCTATTATCATATATTTTTAGATATGAATAAAATATTCTTTACGGGTAATGTCAGGGAAATTATTCCTGATAAATTCAGAGTTTGGTAATTCTCTGAAGAAATATTAGTTATGGATATGGTGTGATCAATAATTTCTGTCCAATACATACCGCTATGGAGAGAAGAGCACATAGAGAGTGATACTCTGAAAATTGGAACAGTATTTGGCATTTTATACTTGTTCAAGCCCATTCCAAAACCAGATTCAAATATTACAACCGTCATTTGTTTACCTCTGGCTTCCAGGAACCCCCGGCTTCTAGGAAAGGTTATCACCTCCTGTGATTGATCTTTTCTAGGATCAGTGATATGTCCCTTATTGTATTAACAACCCTTTTGTCTCAAGCCAGCATAAATACCATGTCAAACCCCAACAAGGCACAGTGACTTCCACAACTGTAAAACACACATTTTCTCACAATAATCATTCACTTCATGTTAACAGCCACACAAAACTGGTTGTTTCCTGCTCTGCATGTACAAGTTTACTCTTCTCATCCATTAATGAAGCATTAACATTCACTGCTGTAGCATCATGCAACCCCCCCCCCCCCACACACACACACACACACAAATAAAATGTCTGAAAAGTGAGGCTGTACTGAAGTCCACTTGTATATAAGCTTATAAGACTTTATTTTTCATATGATTTATTACAGTACTTTAAACACTTTACTTCTGCATTTTTTTAATCACAAAGTTGAAGTCTTCCTCAATCTACCACCCATTTCATCGGCCCCATCTAGAATAAATTTGATAAAACATACGTGTGTCCAAAAAGAATGAGACATTTGCCTTTCTACCCAATTTTCTATGGTCAAAAAAAAAAAAGTGTATTTCTGTTATATCTATACTAGTGGGAACCTGTGGAAATTCCACAATAAAATAATAATATCAGACTTAGTTTGTTTTCAGTTTTTTTCTTCACTGTCACAAGAAAACAAACCACTGTGTCCAATGAAGCCGTAACGGCTCTGTGTGTGTGGGACGGACAAACGTGAAAACGAAGGCCACTTCAGCGTTATGGTTCAGCCATCTGGGTAGACGTGAGTTCAGTCCTGGTGAATAAAGCATCGGGGTTCCCCACATGACAACGTGAGGTCCGTCACGATCAAAGAATGTAAACCGCTATGTTTGACGAAGCCAAAACGGCTCCGTAAGTGAGAAACATGGACAAATGTGAAGACTGGAGCTAACTCGGCTAGTGGCCCAAACTTCCGGGTAGAGGCCAGCCATTGACATATAATGTGTTTGTTTGCATTATATGTCAATGGACATTAAACAGAAAATAGAGTGTTTTTGTGGTGACGAATGTTTATTTAATTCCACGATTCTCTCAGGAGCTATTGTTCCCGTAATTCCTTCTGGCAGATGTACCGTGATTGGTTGGGTGCTTGATTGACAGACAGTGGGCGGAGTCAAAATGCGTGACAGCATGAGGTTTTCAAGTGAGCTTATTCAAATATATAGATGGGGAAATTAATTTATATTTCAATTTTCTGAACCCATTTATGATCAAGTCAGATACTCTGTCACTGTCATCCATCTGTGACCAGCAGAAAATATTGAGTTTCTGTCCTGTAATTTGCCCTAGGGTGCAAATTTTGTCCGATAATTTTGTCCAATTACCACTGAGAAGCATTATTACTATCAATAAATTCACTAGAGTTACTCTTTCTTTTTTTTTTTGCTCAAGGAAATATAATGATTACTTTGGACCTTTTCGTGGTGTAAATATCAAAGTCTTTTTTTGTTTGCGAGTTAGATGAAAGTTGCGATTTGTTTCAAAAGGAATCCAGATTGTTCAGTGTGTTTAAGGGTAGAGAAAAACACTGACATCTGAAACCTCAGAGCTTTGAGTGGAACAAACAGACATTTATAGCCATATGTTCAGGATCATTTCCATAGCATCCAACGCTTTTCTCTCACATTTTAATTCTACACAATATTACGTGACTATAAAATACAGCAATTACTCAAATCTTGCCTTTGTACGAGTGCATAAAAGACAACATGGCAGTCATTTTGTTGAAAATAAACTGAACATAAGAATGACTTGACGTGCTTGAAGCATATGGATCAGTTCAGAGAACTTGAAGATGAACATTACAACATGACGAGCAGCCCTTGTACCTGTACTACATGCATTCACCATTTAATATTCCTACTTTTCTGCTGCTCAAGTTTTGACAGAAATGTTATACTGAGGTTTCAAATATGCAATGATATGCTGTAAACCCTTGATGGTGCCAGTTGGCATATTCCTGCATTCACATTCTTTATCTGAGAGGCAGCAGTTGCTGCTTTTCACTGAAATTTTTATGTTGTATTTGTGTCTTGATGCGCCATGGTAACTACGATCCCTATAGTCAAGCTACAGATAAGGTGGCAGCCAGTCACAACATTCATTCACAGTTCGAAGCCCATCGCAATTAAACTGTATAACATCACATCACAACCTCACATTAAAACAAACTGAACAGTTGTTTGCTGCAAAATACTTCTGTCAGTTTTTCTCTTTCTGTTTTTATGAGCACAAACGGGTATCTTTGCTTATCAACGACTGAAATCCAGTAGTTTGTAATTTGTGCCATGTATTTTCATCCCAAAATATATGGTCCAAATGGAAGTGACCTTATATTGCCTGATCGACTTATTACTTCCAGAACCCAGAATGAACTTTACAACAGAAAATCAGCAAAGATAAATCCAGTGTTTCATTCAAATTAATTAGTACACTGCATTACTTATTTCACTTTGGTGAGAGCAAAGCCTTTCGCAGCAGTTCTCAGCATAGCTTGTCTCTAATGTTCGATTACATCAAAACAGATTCCTCAGCACATCTCCTGCTCTCCAAGGCAAAAAAAAAAAAAAGATCACCCTGACTGCACAATTTATTTGCAGTGTCCACAAATGCTTTTAAGTTAACATCTATATGGACAAAAGAAACACTCATTTTTAAATCTAAAAATCTATAGGGAAGCTATTTAAAACAGTTAGTGTCTGTGATCGATAGAAAATGAGGAAATCCATCAGAAGAAAATGTTTTCACAGCAGCTTTTGGACCTGTGTCAACATTGATATAATAGCAATGGAGAAGACCATCATTAAAATGCAGTGGGCAGGGTATGCTGGTAGATCAGGCCAGGAGTACAGGCAGAGGGATAAAAGACAGGGGTGTTGCCTTCTGCCTTCTCTGGTTGCTATGGTGAGGGAGGAGGTGAAGTGTGGAAAGACAGCCACTGTAAGTAAAGCAAAGGAGACTGAATTGTCATTCAGTGGGTGGCACTGATACTGTGTCCTCACCATCAGGTAATGAATGGTGTTGGCCTTCCCGCGCACACAGGGAGGGCGACAACGTCCTATCAGCCACCATCTCCTGCACAGCAGGGGAAAGACCCCACATGGATGATTGACCTATCAGGTCAGTTAACAAGTGAACCATAGAAGTATGATGCCTCTAACACACTGATCACTGTTTGAATAGGCAAATTGTTTTTAAGGTGTGATGTATTCTGTTTATGCCATAAGTAAGGGATACAAAGTGGAAATAAGCCAGCTTTATTCAATATTGATTTACAGTTTATATAAAAATTACTTACATTTAATACATTTCTTCAAAATACAAGCAGCCAAACGACATACAAATCAAATACAAAATTATAAAATTTCTTATATTTATCATCTTCCTCTCTAAAGTAACAGATATGTTTTGTAATAACCTTTGTTGCAACTGCCGTAAATCTCCTCCTTGTCAATAGCTTCAATCCGTCAGTGGACATATGAGACCTACAAAAATATGATATTCATTATCTGTATTTTTAGTGTACAGTACAGGATCTGGGAATCTGATTGGAAAACATTCAAAGAAGGCTTCAATCTCTTTCACAAAAAAAGATAACTTCATGTGGTATATTACTTTCATAATGGGCGGATGGAGCTTGACATCCACCAAAATAGAAAACACATAAGACACACCATGTGAGGAAAAATAACATACCGATATTATGGCCTTGACTGGACATCCAGTCAGTAATTAGATAGAGAGAGAAAAAAGAAAAAAAAAACTTCAAAAGTGTCAAACTTCACTGATCAGTAGCAAAGCTCAGTTGCGTCTGTAAGTCATGTGACATGGTAAAATAAAGAAAATTGCTTTATAACAACTCACTTAACTTACATTTGTTCAGAAAAACTGAGCCAACCTGCTTACACTATCTTCACAAAATGACACAGTGTCTGTGTTCCACGTAAACTAGAAACAGGCATGTACAAATTTTAGCACTGCATTTTACACTTAAAACTGTGCACAACTGTGGCTTATGATGTTAATAACATTTTTGCAAATCAGCAGCTTAAGTTCAGTGTCATACAGTATACAGTGTGGTGCTGTATATCCTATGTTTGACAAACATTAGAAAGCAAACGGTAAATGGAAACCAAACCTCTTCGGCACACCAACAAGGACGTTATGCTGATGCTAAACCAGTAAAACCTAAGAGCCTCATAGGAAATAGAAAATTATTTTTTTCCTCCTTCATATTATACATTGTACACTGTGGTAAAAAAAAGAAGTACAAAGTGAAAAGTTAGGCTATGCGGCAGTTTCGTGAATTGTCCCCTCTAGTTTCTTTGGGAGTAGCTCTCTCCGCTCGTCAATACTGATGACTGGCTTCCGACAGTTTTGTCCGTCGATATATATCTTTGCATACACTGGGTTGGAGTAGTTCATGGGCTGCATGGGAAGGGGAAAAAAATAGTCAAAAGTTAATTGTTATAAAACAGATGATGTCCCAAAACTATAGTCATAGTGATAGATTGATTTCCATGTTTTTGAAACAAAGCTGTTTTTCGTCAGTTTGAGTAAAATCCAGATTGTGTGAAATAGTATTCAACTGAAATCCACTATTCATTCTTCTTTCAGCAGGCCCTCACCAATTCTTTACAAAAAATTACCTCACATGACTATACTGCAGTAGAAAGACAATGTGCAACGCAGAATCTGCAAATTTTCACTAAATTTCCATTTGTCCCAATCAAATGGGTCGTATCCCCTCTGCAAACTGTTGGAGTTACTGTTATTTTGTTCCTTTTGCCAGTGATATCAGGTTCATTCATTTAGTTTTGAGCTTACAATTCAAAGAATAAAAAGAAAAAAGAGCTGTTTGGCATTTTTGCAGATGAAGCGTTTTGGGTTGTAGGGCAGGATATTCGCTAGTTGCCAACTTTGTATGGTCGCTGCTCAATGCGCTGTAGGCGGCATGCAGTCCTTTTTGTCTTCAGGGTTTTGTGGGCCAGTGTGTAGAAATCCAAAACAAGTAGCTAAAGGAAACTAAAACAGTCATTGCGATGACAATTGTAAAGTTAGTAAAATAGATGCCCACCATGATAGACATGTTATACTTAAGTGTTGTTTAACATGAAAATATAATATAGCATTTAATAGGACAGCTTTAAAGGAACCTCTGTTATGACGGTTTGATACTGGGGAAAACATCTTTAACTGAAGCCATGCAAAGCAAAACCGTAAAGGAGAGCATTCATGCATATTTAATACATGAATTGTTGCTTCACAAATAGAAAGAAAAAGGTGACAGACAGCAACATGCAGGAATCTTGTCATAAAACCAATACAAGCAGAGAGCTTTCTGTCCCCATTAAAGGAAACTATTCTGGGAGTAGTGTACAGTTGAAGTAGCATTAAACAGCTTCAGGCTTCTAGATTTTTTTTTGTCATTATGAATCTATCAAATGTGGATGACTGCTCAGAGCACACACTGATACACTCAGGATGATGTCTTTTATTTTTATTTTTTTATGAGGACAAAACACATAGTGACATTCAGAAAATTCACCTGTCCAGGTATTACCTCCTTGGGCACAGAATTGATACCCAAGGTACGAGGGTCACTGGATTGTACGCACCAGCCCTGCAACACAAACAGCACCACCTCTGTTGACAGTGGTTATCTGCTTTACGTACAACACGATCAGTCCCAAACTGTGGATAATATGTTAAATTCAATAAAACTGCACTGAATCACACAAGGCCAGAAGTGTGTGGGCGAAAAGGAGTGCTGTGACACACAGAAACTAGTTTAGATTCAAGCCAGTGTCTTTGTTGAAAATACAGACAGACTGGAATGACACTAACAGATGTCAGAGCTGGCATGGAGGGAAGCGGCAGCATTCGGCTTGAAGCAAGTAGTTGTGACGCAGTTATCTCACTGGAAATAAAGTTTCATAACTTACGAGAGTAACAAAGAATTACTTCGATGAAGATTAAATTTTCAATTCCTTTCATCTTTTTTAAAGTGATGGACTATTTACTAAATACATTTCATTAAAGTTTAAGTCAGATGACATTTGACTGAGAATGGTGTGCCATTTGCAACACTCTAATTCAATTACCTGACATTGTCTGACAGTGTAATAAAAACAAAGACATTTCTTTCTCCTGAAATCCATTACAGATTTTATCAAAGCTTCCCTTGCTAAAATAATGTTGCTGGAATTAATAAAAGTTCCAGTGGATAGTCAGGCAGATCGATCATATCACAAAGTTATCAATTATGTAACACTGTCAGACATAGAAAGGTGCAACATGGCCTTTTACACCTACTGTATACATCATAACTGTGTATTGTGATGTCACTTTTACAATGAGTTTAAAAAGTCAACCTTGTGAGGGTCAAGTGTGAAGTTGGGTCGTAGCAGGCTGCCTGCATCAGCGTGGTTGTCGTGGTCCACTTCATACATGTTGTATGATGGGTTTCCGATTTCCACGTTTATCCCGCCGTTGGTCATGGGCTGCCTCTGGACACGTTTTCCCCTGAGGTGTTGAATCATTAGCATCATTAGCCCAAGACATTGCATTTCTTTACCAAAGAAATGCAATGTAAACTGTAGGTGTTCTGCTGAACATTTTCAAACATACTTCATAAAGCACAGTTATTTGTTTCATCTTCAAAGCTGTGAGGTGCTGCATCACTCACCATTTGTTGCAACTTAGAAGCCTCTTTTTTTAACTTACATTTTATTATTTATTTGCGTACCTTTGCCTCCGCCTGCAGATGTAAACACCTGCTACCACCGTCACGATCAAGATTACCAGCAGGACCAGAGGCACAATGATAGCTATGCTCCCTGAGACACACAGAGGAGAGATGGTGTGAAGAGATGAGCTGCGACTGAAGGGAGCTGAGATGGGTTCAGATAGTGACATATTGCAAAAAAAAAGCCGCCCCTTCAAAAATGCATTTTTCTTTTTTAGTCTTTGGTACGTGCACAATTATCTTTACAGCTGCGCAGTGCATATACTGTTTATACCAAAAATATAAAGGCATTGATTATTTAAAAAATGCATTATTCTCAACACCCATGAAAACCTTAGGGATTTCAATGTATTACTATTTCGAACTCATTTAAAGACCTTTTTGTTATTGATCTCTGCAAGGTATGATTTGATTTTAATTAGTTTAACCTGCCTTTCTGAAATTATTATGGGTGTAGGAGTAAATATTTAAAACTGTGTGAACTTCAGGTTTACGTTTAATCATTTGACTGAAAGTGAATTTGAGTGCTGTGCAAATTATGTAGACATTTATTCATGCAGCAAATGAAGGTTTTCAGTGCAAAAATAAATAAATAAAAGAAGACAAAGAAAAGAAAAGCTACCCACCTACGCTGGTGTTGTCTGATCTACTGCTTTTAGGGGCTGGTCTCTCACACTGTGTTCCTGCCCAATTGGCTGAACATCTAAAGGAGGTCACAGAGTAGAAGTAAAACACCATTAGAACGTGTCTTCTAGAAAAAAACCCCAAAAATACCTTTACCAAATATACTACAGTATTATATGACTGCACATGGAACACGTTATGATTCAGTCTTGCTATGAAGTGTTTCGATTCCACATAAACACCACCTGAAGAGAAATCACTATGTGGCCTACATACATATTGTGTCCATAAACAGCATGTATAACTTTAAATATTGAACAATCAGTTTAACAGAAACAAAGGATGGGAGCAGGACAACAAGCCGTCATTTGGTTTGTGTTCCAATAGGAACCGATGGGCGTGATGTATGACCCTTGTTAGAGGAGGTGATATCTAATTTCACGCGACTGACGCAGATGGGTTTGTAAAGCATGAGTGATTCCTTGGGTGCGACTGGATGATGACAGAATGAAATTACTCTAAATTACATGCACTCTAAGAATCAGAACATCAGGCTATCGAAAATAAGAATGCACGCCCATACACGTTGGAAATGAATCATGTCCTCGTAGAACAAAATGTCACAGCGACATGAATTTTAATGGGGGGATGGGGGTGGGGGGCAATGGGGAGTTTGATCTCCTTTGGGAAGCACAAACCATGAAAAGAGTAATTCCTAAAGGAAGGAAGAAATGTGTTTAACCTCTGTTGAAGGCATTAACGATGAACACCGATAACTGGTGACATGTTCAGCCTGGTAAGTCATATGCATCTGTGATGACTGGTCAGCAAGGAACAGATTCAACTTCCCATCATGCACGTGTTGTGAATGCCCACATCACAAAAGGTGGTGTGATGTATTATTTTCCCCGATTCCTGTGTGCCGGGTGATGACTGCAGGAGATGGGTGGATGGGTGGCTGCGAGGGGCGGTAACAGCACTGAGTCAAATAGCAACTGGTAATGTAACATGTGCTGCATCAGCTAATGACTGTTGAAGATATAATTCAAACAGAGGAAATCAAACAGTACATGAAGGCAAAATTAACCGTAGTTACTCTATTACCACTAGTGAAATGAACAAATTCACTATTAAAGCAGTATATAAAGCCTTTTCTTTTAATTTTCTTAGCCACGGCAGTATGACAAATCTACTTCATTTACAATAGGAGGGGGCATACTTATACTTTAGATAGGAAAACACCCCAGATAAAAACAAATGGCTTCTATTAATTCAAGTAAACCTGGGCAAACATAATTCAGTATGATCATAATCTGAACACAGAGTAATCCCTGAGCAGTGCAGTGTTTACATGACCTTATCTTTTCATTCCATTTACTATTACAACCAAACAAGTCATTAAATTATCCAGCATTTATTACATAGGAGGTTGCTACAAGGCAGCACTGTGACAAATACCCCATACATGGAGCGGAGCCTGAAATGCAGCCAGATGAAGTTGGGGTGATAGTGACTACGAAAGAGGGTGAGTGGGCTCTGAATACAGCTGGAGAGGTGAGAAGGACCTACTTGCAGCGTGGTTTGTTAAGAGCTGTTAATGTGCACATCCCCTCATTCTGACAGAAGTAATCGCAGGGGTTGGCCAGCTCATCACAACGTTGGTTCTTGAACCCTGATGTGCAGCTGCAAAACATTTTGTTGGGAGTGATAAAGTGGCCCAGAGAATGGATACTGTTGATCTGTTGGCTACTTGATAAATATCTGACAAAATAATCATTTTTTTCAGCAAGTTCATTTATAAAATATCAGTTAATGTTGTGTCTGTGAGAAAATAAGCAACGGAAATTATTTTCACTTCCATATACAGGTGAGGGAAATATCTGTAAGATAAGATTTGTTTTAGTTGGTTCTTGGTAAATAAGGTACGGTCGCCCCCCGACTCCCCTCACTAAAATAATAACAAGAATCAAAATTATACATCTTCTGTGAATGAAAACAAATTTCAGTTTTAAACGAAATCAGTCAAAACCCACATGCTTTCAGGATAGTTTATGCTAGCGTTGATGGTGAGACATACGAGGGCAGCGAAGAGTCAACATACAGAATAAAATGCAATAAAGCAATAGGCAGTGATGTACCTCTACAGATATCTTCAATAAACACTATCATTTGTACAGAGGTGTTTTTCTCCTACTCTAACCCCAAGACGAAGAGTCTCCTCGTTTCTGTTCGTCACAATGTTCGTCATTGTTCAATTATTGTTATACCCCCCCCCCCCAACAATCTGTAGTGGTACTACTCCTTTACATCTATGTTTGACACAATGCCTGCATCCGGAAACCTGTAGATGTTTTTAGGCTCGAAAGTCATGACCTTTAGTGGAGTCATTTTCATTGTTGCCTTAGTTCAAAAAATAAAACCAAAAAATACTTCCACCCCACTTCCTCTGTTCAGAAGCCTTGTTTTCATTTCAACATCAGTATTAAATTGGTTGTTGATTTTTGCAAATGCTGTGGTTATAGCTGCTATTTCAATCAGCTGTGCTGCTAAACAGGAGGTGTGTTTGTGTTCACATTGTGAGCACAGTAGTTTTGGACCCCTGGGATGAGGATGTTTGCAAGCCTGGGGCAGGAAAAGACAGAGTCAGGAGTGCTGGCAGGGAGCAGCAGGCTGGTGAGCAAACTGTGAAATCAGCCTCAGTAGAAACGTCGGGTTCAAGTTGGGACAGGAGAGGCGTGAAAGAGTTTATGTGTGTGTGTGTGTGTGTGTGTGTGTGTGTGTGTGTGTGTGTGTGTGTGTGTGTGTGTGTGTGTGTGTGTGTGTGTGTGTGTGTGTGTGTGTGTGTGTGTGTATCTGTGTATGCTTGTGTGTGAATACGTGCAGGTATTTCTCTCTATTTCATTTTATTGAACTTTGAGGTCATTTAATTACTGTGTTTTGAATAGGACTTTTACTATTTTTAGCATTTGTTTTAACATCATAAATGTTCAGTTGACTCATAGACATTGGAATCAAAATTACATCAAATGTACTGTAATCATATTAATGTGTCACCATTCAGTCAGTCTTCAAAAGATCTTTCATAAATTTGATCACAAAACACACAATTATACATACATATGTTAATTTAAACAGATGAAATGGAACCAGAACCTTTGGGTTCTGTTCAGTCAGAACCTCATTCATGTTTTTCACAGCTCTACAAATCTGTGGTGAGACCAGCGATGTTGTTTGGTCTAGAGACAGCGTCACTGAGGAAAAGACAGGAGACAGAGCTGGAGGTAGCAGAGATGAAGATGCTGAGGTTCTCTCTGGGAGTGACCAGGAAGGATAGGATCAGGAATGAGTACATCAGAGGGACAACACATGTTAGAGGTTTTGGAGATAAAGTCAGAGAGGCCAGACTGAGATGGTTTGGACATGTCCAGAGGAGAGATAGTGAATATATTGGTAGATGGATGCTGAGTTTTGAACTGCCAGGCAGGAGGCCTGGAGGAAGACCAAAGAGGAGGTTTATGGATGTAGTGAAAGAGGACATGAAGGTAGTTGGTGTGAGAGAAGAGGATGCAGAAGACAGGGTTAGATGGAGGCAACTGATTCGCTGTGGCGACCCCTGAAGGGAAAAGCCCAAAGGAAAGGAAGAACAACAACAAATCAGCTGAGTCACTGAGTAAAAGAAGCCAGTAGAACCAACCTTAGACCAGGCATGAAGGCACAATTTCAACTTGTTTTGAAATTTGCTAAGTAATTTAGACAATAATTGTAACATGTTGAATGGATTTCACGCTGTTGAAATGTAACAGCTTAGAAAAGGGCACAAAATATTTCTAAGT
The DNA here is from genome assembly GCF_040054535.1 of Antennarius striatus. Lineage (NCBI taxonomy): Eukaryota > Metazoa > Chordata > Actinopteri > Lophiiformes > Antennariidae > Antennarius > Antennarius striatus. The sequence goes on from NC_090787.1 coordinate 7,451,159, forward strand.
GTGTTGTCATAAGGTATAATTTCTGAAACAAAAACTCACTCTTGTAAAACCAACTAAAACAATAAAGACATTGAATGATAATCTAAAAAAAGAGATCTGTTTAGGGTTTTATCACGGCTTGTTTTCAGCTGCCAAGAAGAGCTTCAAAAAATACACAACAGCAAAAATTAGTCAAATCTTGGAATAATCTTCATCAATTTGAAAACAAATACAATAATTTAGGAATTACAAACATGCAAATACAAATCTGCACCATAAATACATACGACACTTTGCAGAAATGTGAATTGAGGAGACATAAAATGTAGCAACACAGTATTTTTTCTGTAAAATTGTTGTGTTGTATTTAATTTCCTTGTGTTTAAATCTTTGGCCTATACCTTCCTAGGATGCAATGGGTTGAAATCTGTCTCTCAACCTTCATGGTTTTTCATGGCTGCACTGACACATTTGGAAATAGACCACCAACCCTTTTTAGTGTTTAATGCATGAGTTGTCATTACAATCAAAGCAACTCTGCCCTGCCAGTCTTTCACTTTGGGAAGGCTTGATGAAATATACATTTACTCAGAGTATTAAGGTCAAACATTCTGATTTCTTGACACATATATATCTATCATCTCACATAATCCCTGTTCTTTGCTGCAAATAATAAACCACATTATCAGGACCTGTTAACCTCATGAAATCAGATGGGATCATTTGCATAGAAATTGATTCTATCCCTTGGAATTTGTGAACGATGACCACACATTTCAATTTAACTATAGTGGACAATGGGCATTTTAAAAAAAAATAGAGAGTTGGCTTTTGAAATGGATTTCCAATTTCCTCCTTGGAGATAACAGAGCACTGCATGTGATTATAGCTGAGGCATTATTAATCTGTGGACAGCGCTGTGAGTAGTCCTACACAATGGTTTCCTTGCGACTGTCAGTCAAGCTTTTGTCTGTTTTAAGTTTTCAAACCGTTGATTTTCATGTCATGCTCTACCACTGACACATACCTCAGCTTCTTTTTTTAGATGACAAACTTCTAAAACCTACTACTGAAGAGTGTCAGGGAGGCCTAACATCAGCTCTCAACTGCAAGGAGGAACGGTGTGATATGTTCAGAATGTCAAGCTTTGAAACCATTTTTATCTGCCTTAAAACCTTAAGCCACAGTAAGGTGTCACACAGCATAAGATGATGTACTGGCACTCAACCCCCTGCTGCGCCATGGCCTCCACACAGTGACATCAAACCTTCCCTCGACTTAAGGAATTTATTTCCAGAGGAAGACATCAGTCTTGCACTATTCTCCGAGCAGGAGAACGGTATCCCTTGGTGATCTGAGCCCGAGCTTTCTGGGGCACATTTGAATTGAAACATTACTGTACGAGTGTGCAGAGTGGAGAATATTCCGTACTTTCCTTCACCCATTAAGCAGTGACTTACTGACAGAAAGGCAGGTTGGTGTCAGGGTCCAGGTGACAGGTGCCTCCATTGTAGCAATATCCGTCACACAGCTGACAGCTCGGTGCTATTCTGCCATTTGTGCAGCTGCAGGGCGAAGAAAAAAATGGATCCGAGTGACAAGAGGGAAACGAGACTTTCAGTTAAAAAAAAATAAAATTGTCAAACATATGCATTACACAGATGAAGGTTGGGGGATGACCCGGCTGCTAATTTGCTTACATTATGGTAACTTGAATGGCTCTAGGTTATGAAACAATAGTTATACTTAATCATTTCAACTCATGCAGTTAGCAGCCTGCAGCAACACGGAGAAATGACTGTAGAATGTATGTGTTCACATGGCACTATAACAAAAGGAGTCAGTAACAGAATAGTGAGCAAATTACATCAAACCCTTACTTGCAAACCACGTCTCCTGTCTCTTCGTCAATGAGGCAAGGTGCCCCGTGACATCGAAGACACTTATCCATCTCGCACTTGTTCCCCTCAAATCTGGCTGGGCACACACACTCCACATACCCACTGCTGGATAACGTGCAGGCCTTGGAGTTCACACAGTAGTGGTGACAGATGTCTACTCCAGACAAAGACAGGAAGTGAAATGGGGAAGTGGGAACAGAGTTTAAGTCTGTTTGATTGGAATTGTACTGGGCGTTAATGGAAGTTAATTACCCACTTCAAATGACATCTTAGCCACAGATAAAAAAAAACAAAACATATCTCTCCTCGGGCAAAAGGAAGGAAAATACTAATGATGTGCATTGAAATTGTTTTCCCACAAATAATTATGATAAAGCAATGCATAAGAAAATACATTATCGCTTTGCCACAGAAACACCCATAGGTTGTTTGATTTTCTTTGTCAACAAATAGAAGCAAATGCGGTGTTTGTGAAAAGAAAGTCCATTAGGGGTTTGTTTTTGTCCCGCAGTCTGCGTGTGAACTTTGAAAAGCTTATTTCTATAGATTGTATGCAGCATGAACAAATTCAAATCAATGCTTTGTTACAATTGCTCTTGCGGCAAGACTTGAAAGGCTAATGTCAATCACATAAAGGACAAGCACATGATAATAATCATTTGTTGTGTTTACTGCCACCGAGTAATGGCTGCCAGACTCACGGTGAAGACAACGGTCCCCCGTATATTCTCCCAAACAGCGACACACCGGCTGGTTCCCCTGACTGACCTCACATGTTCCCCCATTCAAACAGTAGTTGTCACAAATCCTCCTTTCACAGAAGGACCCAGAGAATCCCAAAGGACAGCGGCATGTCGGCTTACCTAGAAGATAAAGACAGGTAGATGTATAAACAAAGGATCCAAATATATCTGCATTTTTGCTACAGCCATCAAAATGATGGACAAATTGAGCAAAATCGGTAACATATTTTAATCTGTATTTCTATTAAGAATTAAGTATAGAACATTTTTTAAACCATTTCTTCCCACATTACAATGCAGTCATAACCAAACTTTCATTCTTTAGATCTTCAAATGATCCTCCAATGATTTTAACAATCAAAATTCAAGTCAAAAGTGCAAAAAATAACTTTTGACTTAAGGGTTTGAAATAGTTTTAGTTGCAGTCATGAACCTTTTGAGTCTCACTCATCTGTACCTCCTGCACACTCGCATTTTCAAGCTTTTCTTTTTTTAATTTCAAACTTGTAACACAAAAGATATGTTGAAAATGGTGTTAGTGTTAATTCCCATGTAAACCTGCAGTAAAGTGACAACAGAGACTTGTTCTGAACATAAGGAGCATAACTTGATTTACCGAACAGCATGCTGAAATAAAAACAACATAAAACAACCATAACTCTGCTTAGACGCTTCTGTTCATCATTCAAGTATGCAACACTTGAAATATTGCCACATTCACTAAGACAGTGCCAAACGGAAGCAGTGAAAGGCTCGGTAAGAGCAAAGGCAAAAAAAAAAAAAAAAAATCTATCATTCCACCTTTTGACCTTGGATAAATATTCATGAATGGGTTCCCATGATTTCAGATTGGCTCCTATGGAGCTGAGTTCCCTGTGGCCTTTTATTCCTCAGTTCCATTCTCCATCACCATCTAGAGAATTCAAAAATGATTCCTAGTCCATCCAAAATGTACATGTAATTCCTTTTACTGCATTCTAAGCCTGTAAACATTTGATTTCCTGGATAATACACCACAGGGAAACATCTTTAATCAGACGTCGAAGTGATGCCAAGCTGCTTAAAATAACCTTAGTATTTCTATATAGCATTCCAGTGAATTATTTTGATTGTACATACTATAAACCAAAAATTGAGGTAAAAAACCCCCACTTTACAAGTTAAGCCTTATATAAATAAAGTATTTTTCTCGTGGATCCAACAGGATGACATCTGAACTGGCAAAAACACTCAAGTGACTGCTCTAACTGTATGTCTGAGGTTTCTTGGAGTTGCGTATTTGCACACCGAGCAAATACACAGTAAGACAGTATTCATTTGGAGCAGCGTTTCATGGTGGCTGATGATTACAAGAGCGATAGTCACTCTTTTTCTAGCTCTGTTTTGATCTCAGCTTACTTCTGAGGGGAATATCTGGCTACAATCGTTAAAAACTCCACTTTTGCCAGTTTTGTCTCTGCACTGGTTTCTGGGCTGGTAGTGAACAGGCTTATCAGGTGGGTTAGTAAAAGTGTGAAAAAGCTTTAACTTTACAGTTGGAGAAATATTTTTAGCATTCCTCACTATAAATGACAGATGAGCAAGCTGCTGAACCTGCAGTTATTATAAAAATATTGAGTCTAGTAGTTTTAATGTCTCCACAAGTGCACAGAGAAGAGACTGAAATAGATCAGTATGTAAATACAGAGTTTAGCTTCAGGCAGAGATCCATATTCATCAAAATGGTCAGACACGGAATCTAGCTGCTACTAAAATCTTTTCGTTCCATCTCATGAGATGAGATCAGTTATAAGTTCAAATGAGAACCACAAGCTTTTGCCAAGGGCACATACACTGTATAAGTGTGTCCCACTTATTTCTGCCATTTTGGTGAGTCATACGTGCTTTCTATTGTAACCATTATGCTGCTCCTCACTGTACTGAGAAATATGACCTATTGTTAGGTAAAGCAACGCATCTCCATGTAGAAATATTTCCATCACATAAAACTCTTCATATTAATTTGCTGAAACCACACACTGTCCCTGGCAACCACTTTCATACTGGACAACAAAGTTGCAATGGATGCAGGTCTCGTCATATAAGTCACACACACTCTACTTGGCAATTTCATACTCCATCACTCTGTAGCTGGGATAATCAAGGTTTTACACGACAAAGTGAGTCATTCAGCCTCCGGCCTTTCTCTGTTGTTTCAATGGCTGCTGAGGATGTGAGCTTTCAAAACAGGCCGAGCTCACCCAGCTTTGCACTTTTAGCATAGAAGCTTAAAACTACCATTTGCTGAATTATCAGCCATGTGTCCATCAGATGCTAGCAGCTTTCATTTGAAGGGAAGTGAACATTGGTCATAATTTGCAGCTGACCTAAGCTTCAGATTGTTACAAAAAAAAAATAGAATACAGATGTGGATTTTTGTTGTGCAGGTTTGCTCTTGATGCTGTGTAGAAAGCTTTAGCTAAACACTGGTGTGGGCTGAGAGAAAAAGGGGCCTACACCAGCGAGTAGTTTGTGTAGAGAACATGTAATCTCTTCACATGCAAACACTTGGAAAAAAACAAAACAAAAACACAACACCACTGTGCTTCCCCAAGACTTAGTTTATAAGTTAAATTGATCCATATAATTTAAAAAGGTTGCACAGATATTAAAAGATGTCATTCTTTGCATTGGCCATTTTTCCCAGTGGAAAATGCAGATCATGTTTTTGATTATGATATATTATAACCTTTGAGAAATCTCAGTTGGCAGAAAGCACACTTTCATCTTAGTAACCTTACATTGCTGTGGCATGGAGACTAATAAATAATATTTTTCAACAAGTATGGAGGATAAAACCAATTACTTTCTTGCCATATTTTGGATTTTGAATTAATTATAAGTATGTGTAATCTCTATGTTGTACATGAGAAAAGACAATAAACAATAAAACAATACAGTCAGGAGATTGGGAAATTTTCCAGCCAACTATCACCAAGAGTAAATTAGGATCCATTACTTAAATTTAAATCCAAACAAATAAGGCTAAAGGAGAAATCAGCCAATGCATGCATAATCAAAATTCTCTCTGGTGAAGTTATTGTTACAGCAAAACCAAGGTTTTTTTTTTTTTAAATTTTAGTACATTTTCTTCGTGAAGACATTGGAATATTGCCAACGTGGACTCAGTTAAGTAGAATAATAAATAAATAAATTCAAATAGGCTACGTTAGTCCCTTAGATCTCATATTTTTGTTTCAGGTTATCATGAAGTTGTGAATGATTACACTTAAAAGTAACTACTTACAATCAAAAATGACACAAGGAAAATGTAAAAGGACGGGATTTTGTATTTGACCTATATCATGCTATGTATGTAATGTAATTTCCCCTAGGGGATCAATAAAGTGTATCTTCTTCTTCTTCTTCTTCTTCTTCTTATGCAATAAGTCATAACTTAGAGACAAATACATCTGAATTCTAAAATACATCTAAAAAAAAAAAGCATAGCAAAAGTAGAATTACTGTTAGTGTCTGTAATAAAAGTGTGTGTTTTGTGCCAAAAGCTCCATTAGAGTGTGGACAGCCCAGTCAAAGGGACAAAAGAGCAGCAACTCAATGACACCTTGTGTTTTTAGATAAAACTGGATATTTTCTAGTCTACTGTATAATGGAAAGTAAGGCTGCCTTCACTAGAGTGGACAAATAATTTCCCCAATGTGGGATTAATAAAGTTGATTTGAACTTTCATCTTCTTACGTATTTTATTCAGGGCAACCTTGAAAAAGAAAGATTTTGCTTAGTCACGCTCCCCGGTAATGAATCCATTAATCAAGCCAAACACGTAGGCCTTAGTTGTGAATGAAAATAAAAGTCTGATTTTTCCCAGTAGATACCTTTCCTTTGCTTTATCCCAAAATTTTGACTGCTTGTAATATAATGAATCTTATCATGATAGATGTAATACATTCTGTTAATGAGCATAAGTGATTACCCTGGCTTATTTTTATGTCATGCAGAGCTCTTTTAGTTCCAAACAGAATTTTTAAAAAAAGCTTTAAATTAAAAAAAAAAAATCCTGTTGAGCAGACATATTTTCCAACAGACAGGAAAAATAAACAAATTTTATTTTATGTTTTAAAAAGACTGGCAGGGACTAAAAGATTTTGGGGAATAAACATTTAATTAAAACTATCACTAATCAAAAGCCCACATTTTTTTATCTCTCCAACTGTAATGCAGAGCTGCTGTGACTCACTTGAAACCTAGTGCTTGGTTCCTTATTTTATTTACTGGGTGTCACTCAAAGTAATATAAAAACCCAGAATCACTTAAATAGTGTGCTGTCATTATAAATCATTTATGTGGGAACACTTTTCTGCATGAGGGCAATTTCTGCTGTAATTTTGTTTTTTTTAAGAAATAGAAATGGAGATGTTGTGGATAATTGCAAACACTGGAAGGATAATGTACAGGCTTGAGAATCAATAATAGCATGTTTTAATAGGGCTGTGCATCCTGATTCAATTCCACTGCTGACAGTTTGGCACATTCATAAGCACTCGTTTAAAATTGTGGGGTAGAACTGGTTGTTCCGGAAGCCATGGAAGCATTGGAGGAGGCCTTGGCACGAAGCAAATTTAATATTTGAGGCTTGTATGACAGGAGCAGCAATGAAAAAAAACTGCTCAGCTGGCCGAAGTAATGCAGTAAATTTGAGATGAGGTGAGTGAGGCGTGGACGTTTAAAGGAAGACAAATGTGGTTCAGTGCCATCATGTGTTGGGTCGGAGTGCAAGAGGAAATAGGCTGGCAAAACGAAATTGAAAACGCCTCGGAAAATTTAGTCTTTTCAAAGCAACTGGACGAGAAAACAAAAACCACTTATTCAAACTTACCCAGGGGTGAGCCCATGCAGGTGCCTCCATTTAGGCAGTAGTCTGTACAATGGTTGACCTCACAGCGCTCTCCTGAAAAGTCAGGCCAGCAGTAGCATCTCCAGTCGCCTTTCTCATTGGCTAAGCAGCGGCCTCCATTCTCGCAGGGGGGGCGGCACAGTTCACCTTCACAATAGCAAATTCGAACTCACTTACTCTTATGCAGTGTGAAGCAGTCAATCACATCAGACAGCAACAACAACAGAGGTGTGAACCTGAATTTTTGAGCAGATAAGCATTCACAAAAAGTCCATGTAGGAGGCATCACACAAAACATCACTGTGAATTATGTTCTGGTTCCACACTGGTCAATTTTGATTTTAGCGCTGTATTTTGACATGTTTTTGGGGGTCACACAAGGGTGTCCACTGGGTGCTAAATCTTTCTGTGAGCCGCACTGCTTTCCTGCAACAACGACACACTTAAACTGTGAAAAGAAGGTCCAAAATCAGCTCTACCTGAGATGATGGTGTCGCTGCAGGTCCCATTGACCAGTACCTTTCCCTCTGGACAGGTACATCTGGCACCCGTTGGGTTGAGCAGACACATGAAATCACAAGACATTCTCAGGCAGGGATTTGGCACTGTGGAAAAAGAAAAAAAGAGAGCCAAGAAGATAATCTGTCAATCTGGCATGAAAAGAAGAAGAGGCCCATTTGTTTGTGAACAAAATGTGTTTGTTCTAGCTCAAAGTAATTTTTTCCAAGTGTTTTAATTCCTCTGCTGAAAGGTGTTATTTTCTTGACACACACACACAGAGGCTCAAAGCGTAAAGCATATAAGAAACTTACCATCATTCAAGTTGAATAATCAATGATTGTGGAATGTGCTCAGAATTTTCCATTGTCTTTTTGATTAGACAAAGGAAAATTCTGCATACTACTGCATAACTGGGTAAACAAAGTGATGTGAAAATTGCATGAGAAGTCCTCTGAATTAATAATAAGTACAAACAGTTACTCAAAAAAAAGGTGAGCTGTACAAGGTTTATTGTTCATCAGGATACAAATGGCCAAGAACTGATAGGCAATCTCATCTTAAATTATTATAGTAATAATTATTGTTTATTATTGTTATTAATTATTGTTATTAATTATTAGTACTTATACCCTTTATATGGCAAGTCACTAATAGTCACAATATAAATGTACAAAATTTATAGCAATAATAGTTACTGCACAGATTTTGAAGCAAGATGGGATGAAAGCCCAGAACAAATCCAAATAGAAGCTATCAGGTCTTCATGTCATAGCTTTTGCAGGCTGTGCACATCGTCTGCCCACAGACTGCACACAACATGGCTTGGCTAATGAGTCCCTATGGAATACAACAGCTGCCCTTTAAGTGAAAAACTGACCAAGACTGAGTTGTCTGATGCTCTGTAACCATTAAAACCAGAGATGTAACAGATAAGGAGAGTTGGTCTATTATATGAGGAAAGTGGGAGGAAGGACAAAATTGTATTGACTCAGTGTCCATCGTCGCCCAGTTTGTCTTGCCTCACTTAAGTTGTGTCTGAATCTTTACCTATATTCTACTACGAAAACCCAGGTGACACATATTGATCATAGTTTTGACTTAAATACTCTCTTTTCAATAATAATAAATTTGTTTTTTAGAAAAAAACAATTAAAAAAAAACAACCTTAAAGCTTCCCTGTTGAATTTTTGACCATCACGGATATAGAATATTTGTAAATGGGTTCACATTGACATGCAAAACAGGCCATACACATTGCTGCCATTCATTTTACTACATTCTGCTGATTTGCATATGACGGTAACTGCACAGAGGAACATTGTTAGCAAGTAAACATGGTTTGAGTAGTGCAGGTTTTGAGGATTAAATGTATTCAGCTCATTTGATTGACCTCAAGGATACAGGTAATTTATTTTGATGAGCAACACTAAATGTAATCAGAAATTTTGTTGACAATATTACTCCGTAGGGCAAAGATTCAGTGGGTCTTTTAATAACTGGTCTTATATCTGTCACAACAACTGTTAATAAACTCATTTTATGACCCATGGCTTTATTTGCCAATACGCTTTAGTCTGTTACATGACTATACCACTGCAGCACGCAGGGCATTATCTGTTGCTGATAAGCAAGTAGGTCAAGTAAATAGGATACAGATGTAGTTGTCAAGGACAAATATTGAATGTCAAATAGTTTTGTTCCCCATGTTTTGTTAATTACCTGAAATACACTGTGAGCCGGCCTTATGTAAACCTAATGGGGGATAGGCAATAAAAGAAACTCAAAGCATAAAAACTGGAAATGAAATCCAAAAGTTAATATGGATGAAATCAATATAAATAAATTTTAAAGATCTTATGAGAGGCTGTTCTGACTTGACAATCCCTATAATGCATGTCTGCAGGTTCTCAAAAGATAATTATGTACATATAGTATTACTCCCCAAAATTCAAAATAAGAATCTGACTGTCAAGACCACTTACCATCTTGTTGTTTGTAACGCTGAGATATTAAAACATTTGTGGGCTTCTCCATCCCCAAATTAAGAAATTCCACTGGTTGCGTGCCATACTTGTGAATTCTGAAGATCTCGTGTTTCAGTCCAGTTCCATAGATATAGTCTTCAAATAGATCAATTCTGTATGGTTGGGAAATTCCTATGAATTCAGCATAGAAATGAAGAAAAATGACATCAATCATCCCTTGTGAAGACAAAAGTTCAGATCTCGTGAGAATGTGCTGCGTGGGCAGACCTCATCATTTAAAAGCTTTCTCTTCTGAAACAAATAAGCAGTATCACTAATTACATTTGACAAAGATAGATAAGGAAACCAAAGTGTATGAGGAATAGTAGCATAAAAGAAGAACTGGTGTTGTGTGTTTGTCTTCACCGTGTCTGTCACTGATTGTCACCAGAGGGTCCGAGCCATCCAATCTCATGCTCCCTATCTGTGAGAGCTCAGGATCCGCCCAGTATAATCGTTGGTTGAAATAATCAATGGCAAGCCCTGTGGAGGGGGTGAAGGAAAGAGATTTATCTACCTGAAAATTACACAGGGATGATCGTGGAATCCCTCGTTGCAAGACAGGTTAAGATTTGTTGTAGCAGTTCAACAGGACACAGAGACAGGCCTTTTGTTTCTACCTCACTTTCACTATTTGTATTCGACATTTGCCGAGCCTGTATCTGCCATCTTGCTGTGCATTGCAACTTTGAGCGAGTGTAGGTGTGCTTAGATTATAATTTTAAACCAGTGGCTCTTTTGCATCCTCCCAAATGTCTGAATGCATAATTGAGCACCTGGCTCGAATGTTTAAATAGGTTTGCGTTTTTCCACCGATGATGAATTCTTCTTTCTGTAACTGAGACAGTGCACGAGGCCCCTTGAATTAAAGGAGGCCAAAGCAGCTCTTCAAACTAGATCAGCACTAAGTGTCTCCCAACAGACAAGGGGATGCAAGGTATTCCATACTTTTATTCTGCTGCCCTCTGTAGCTTTAACTGCCACGTTATAGCTTTGAGTTCCAAGTTGTCTTCAGTCAGTGGACTGTTTCTGCGCTACAATACACAGCGTACAGTTGGAACAGCGGCTCTTGTTTATTTGGTTTACTGATAACATATATTTTGGTTATTGTTTGCAGAAAGAAGAGGCACTTTATAGAAAACCTGATCACCTAGAACTCCAAATTTGTAATATCCCTGGTTTATGTATCACAAACTTCTTTAAATCCCTCAAAAGATTTTTTATGAGATTCAAGTTATATAGTGTCAGGAATTCTTCTGATCCAAGCCCTTGTGGACTTTGCATTCAGCTTGGACTCACTGTCCTTTTTGAAAAACCCACTGATGTCACAACTTTAGCTTCATCACAAATGTTGAGATGTGATCTCCTAAGATTCCTTGACAAAAGATAGGATCCATTCTTCCCTCTACACGCATAAGTTTTCCAGTACCCAATGAGACAAAGCAGTCCAAGAACATTACTGAATGAAACTTACTGAAACTATCTGAATGATTTTGAGCAGCTGGAGTTGACTTGTGAGGCAACAACAGTGAATTTTGAGTACATTTTAGACTGCAGTAGTAGTATTAGTGACTTTTGTATTTAAAAAAAGCTAAATCCCTCAAATTGAAATGTCAGTAGTTCTAAGAGTTATTTGTTAATGGAAAACGCTTGAACAATATAATTTTTTTAAAATTAAAAGCTGTATGACTTTTGATGACACAGAATCTGTGTATAAATTCACTAACCAAAACCTTCTGTCTTCAGTTTCTGTCCAAAGCATTTCCTGTCTTTGTCCCTGCATTACAAAGTAATGCATTTATCACCTAGCAACGCTGAGAGCTGACTTCTCTAAGGCAATGATTTGCCATGTGTAGGAAAGGAGTAGTAATGGTGAGAAGAGCAGTGGTTAATTTTGTAAGGACTAAAATCTTTGTCATTAAAATAAAATTTCATGCTCTATGTTTACTTCCGATGAGGGAAATACATTGAGCCGGTGCACCTTGTTTTTGTAAGAAAAATTGAAACGTCACAAATATGCAATAAATCTTGGGAAATAGAGGATGATGAAGGACTCATCATTTGGATTTTTTGCAGCCCATGAAAGGACAACTAACTTTGAGAGCTGCACTTGAAGGAGGGACAGGTCTTGTTATGCAGCTGTGATGAATTTGGTCATCAAAATGCAGCCTTCAAAAGACCCAAACCCTAACCCCTGAATTGGTGATTTACTCTTCTCTACAGGCATAGCCATTTCAAAAATACTTTGAAAAGGAAAGCAGTGGCGAAATATTATGAGGTGGCGTAGCAGGATTTCATGTAGAACCAGGCAATGAAACAGATTAATGGAAAAAGTGGTGCGTCTCCTTCAACATCAGAACTAAAATTTCAACTATGCAAGGCATAAAAATGTAACACATAGCAGAAGACGAAATAGCATTAATTTATGTGTGGCTTGATATCAATAAGAGAGACTGATCTGTCAGTCAGATCTGTCAGAAACATTCAACATTTTCAAAATATTCTGAATAAAAATAAGTAAACTAATTCACATGTCTTTTAAAAGCAGGACCTACCAGTGGGTCTTCTGGTATTTCTGTCCAATAGCACCCTGCGCAATGAACCGTCCATGGCTGATTCTTCTATGTGAGAGTGATCGCCTATTACGCTCCAGTACATCATCCTACAACAGACAGATATAGAGAAAAAGGATTATTAACCTCCCTGACATTGTGTTGTGAAGAAGAAAACAATAAATAGCAAGCATGCAACCTCTAAAGGCTCCGTGGACTTTTGTAAATGTTTTAATTCTTTGTGATGGCATTAAAGACTTGTGCCTAATGCTATAATATTTGTGCTGACTATTTGGTGAATTATTGGTTGTTGAGTCGGCTAATGAAAAGTCTCACAATCCATTATCGGAGTGATGTATGATGATCATATGTGCAGTATCTTTGCTCGTGTTGGAAGACAGACTCACCCTTTGGCTGGGTTTACAACAATAGCGTACGGCTCCCCAGCTATGTCAGTAATCAAGCGTGTGCAATTTGGTCCCTTCAGTTGCCCCACATTTATGGAATATCGTAACTTAGTCCAGTGGGCTGTGTAATAGCTGAACCAATGCATCCGAGAGTGATCAGTCCAATAAATGTTGCCTGTGATCCAGTCAGCAGAAATATCTCTGGGTCGACGGAAATCTGAACACTGAAACCAACAACAGCGTCAAAGTCAGGTGCACTCTTTAACTTTTACATGGGCATTGAGTCACATAGTCTCATAAAAGACATATCAAGGAGACATTTAAGATGTGTAATCTATTCTAAATATCTAAGTTCATCATATTTCATCATCTTTCTTACACAAACATTGAAATAAATAATGACGCCATTTTAACAATTTTCTATATTGCTTGGAAAAGCAAAGAATAGATGTACTTACAATGTTCCTGACATTTGTTTTAGTTTGAATTCTTTCTAGAGCGTCTTTGTAGAAAATTCCACCAGGATTGAATTGGGTAGCCCAGATAAACTTCTGGTGGTGGAACAGAGCATCCATGCCAATAATACGGGCATTGTCCTCTATGTGCGTGAGAACTTTGTGTCCATTGCTCTGGTTAAATGGATACACAAAACTTCTGATCTCAGTGTCATTAGCTATGTAGAGCACACGATCCTCGGGTCCTGTCCGGTATTAAAAAGAAAGTGAAAAGTTCAAGAAAATTTCATTTGGGTACCAGAAAATAGATTAAGAAGTAATTGCAAAGAAATGGCTTTCAACATTGCATTCATTTAAAATTGAGGTCATATCATCAATTACAATGTAAACTCAGAACAAAGGATGCTTCATCGTAAACAAAGGATTGTACCTTTCGCTATGCAGTTACTGTTGATCTCCTTGTAATTTCGGTCACATACACATTTAAAAGACCCCTTTGTGTTTGTGCAGTAATGAGGACATGTGTCAAACTGCAGACATTCATTTATCTCTGGAAAAAAACCAAGAATTTTAAGAAATTAATCAAGTATAAACGTTCTAAAACTACTTATTCCTATTTTCTATCACTGAAACAACAAATGACATTAGGCATGTCCAGTCAGTTTAAGGCTAAATATTGCTGAACATGTTAGATATGGACATTATCAAACTTTCCATTTTAAAAGCTTTCAATACATTAGTAATATGGAAAATCTTTGCATGCAGTAAGACACATTCAAATCAAGAGTGATAAGTTACACACAAAATTCGCTTGCAGAACAGTGTAAAATTACAAGCCAAATTGGACAAGGGGGGATAGAAACTATACTACACTATTATGGTTTATTTTGCACTAATATTTTAATCTTTGTGACATCATTAAGTTTAATCACAATATTACTGTTCTTTTGCAACTTAACAGTAAATGGTATTTTAGATGTCAGCATTAACAGTATAGGATACTATAGTCAGTAGGTGACCTGTCAAAAGGATCTCAACATAATGGGGAGACTGTCACTTTGGAACTAAGCCTGCCAAGAGACCAGGGGCTTTAGTTTGACATGTTTTGACACGGCTTGCTAGGAGTGAGATATCCATATTATTTGTGTTCATTTACACTGTTTTTCACAAACTGGCTGATCTGCTGCCAGCAAATGCTCTGACAACTTCATATTGTTTCTTATTTCATTTATTCATATGTTAAATGACAAATTATCTATTCAACATTTGTATTCTGCTGTATTTAGTAGGAAATATATTAACTCCATATGATATCCTTGACAATGTAGAGGCTAAATCGTTAATTCACCAGACGAGTTACAAATGTCGTAATGACTGACGTAGGGATGAGCGTACTGCTAACTATTATAAAGTGGAAAAAGGAGTATAATGATTACACATTACCTTCACATTGTCCTGTCCTTTGGTTCCTCTTAAAACCAGATCTGCACTGACATACAGCATGAACATTTGTCTGGTTGCAAATTGCGTCTTCTCCACATGGACTTGTTTTCTTTCCACATACATCTCCACTGGAGACTACAAATAAAGACAGGAAATTGATTACACTTCAGTCTCCTGCATCTTAGACACCTGCTGTGATTTTCTTTTGATGTGCAAAAGCCAAGAGGCCATCATTGTCTTTCATGTGGTCTACAACAAGGATATGTACATATATTACCATAAATATCAAAATTTCACATTACAGATGAGGTTATTTCTGAGCTTCCTGGTGATACCTTCGTGATATTGTGTTTTTTTAATCTCTTTTGAGTGATTCTTTGATCTGTTTGACTGCACTTACAAGCCTTGCAGTCTTGCTCGTCCGAACCACCATCACCGCAGTCGCTGAAAAGGTCGCACTGGAGTCGGATCGGAATGCAGCGTTGATTACTGCAAGTGAATTCTGTCTTCCCACAAGGCCTAGGCCTCCCAGCCACCACCTCTGCTTCAGTACACACAGTGTCAGTGTTGAAAAGACAGGAGAAACTGATAATGTTGCTCATGCATATATCCACAAGCAGTCTGTATGTAATGCCATAAGTATTATACAATTATGTCTTTATAATTACATATTTACCATACTGTACTGAAATAAATGTAAATCTCCTATTTTACCTTCGATATAACAAAATAAACAAGAATGGCAATTTTAAAATTAAAGTTTATAAACAATTATCATCGAGATTACATTTTAGTTTTCATACATATGTTTTTATGTTAATTTAATTAACTGTGCTGTTGTCAGCTGTCTTCACAGAGTTCACAAAAAAAGGAATGAGCTCAGCCACCACAAGCTGACGACAACAGAAGTGGAAAAAAAGAACGAAGTGAGAGGGAGGACAATGGAGGGAATGGAGGGGTCAAAGTGAGATTGAAAGGATGGATGGGGGGAAGAATTATACAATAGTGAGAGTTAATGGAGTGAGGTAAGAGATGGATGGATGTATCAATGGAATCAGAGAGGAAGATGAATGGAGGACAGAAGGAACAAAAGAGTGAAAGGTGAGAAAAGAAGTGATTTGTTCCTTCCTTCCTTTCCTGCCTGCTCTGCTCTGATCACCCTGGCAAGCTGTCAGCGGAAAAAAACCCATCCATTTTTGATATACAAGAAATACAAAAATAAAAGTAAAGTAAATCAAGACTGCCTGTAAAATATGTTATTTACAAATTAAAGAAGATGCTTAAATTTAAAAAGGACTCACTAAATATTAATGGTGGCTGCAAGCTTTTACTGCTCAATCAGATAATTGAATAAATTTTAGATTTGAAATGAATATGAATATTAATCATATGTAAATATACGAGTACATTACTGTTAACATTTCTTATTCTATTTCCAGCACTGGGTCGACAGTTTTGTTGAAGATATTTCAAGGTTCTCTTTAATGGTGAAAGCCCACCTGCTTTTTCATGAGCCACAAACCCAAGACGTACAAATATCAAATAATAAAAGTAGTAGAACAACAGACTTCTATTATAATTTCAATCACATGTTCACATTTTTGTGCAGATTTCAGCGAATTCCTTGCTCACCACACTCTTCTTCGTCAGAGTTGTCGCCACAGTCATCCACTTTATTGCAGACCTGGTCTGTGCGCAGACACACATGATCATTTCTGCAACGGAACGGCCTTGTGGGAGGGCACGGTAGCTTTGCTGAGGATGAAAAGACACAAAGAAATCTAATGGACATGTCTTTCAAAGAAAAGAAACAAAAAAAAAAAGGACAAAAGAAACAACAGCTTGAAATCTTGCATGAAATGACAATGTAATTTTCCCTCTTGGGTAACAGAAAGGTAGCGGCTTATAAAATATGCATCAACTGCCTTCAAAGGAAAGCTGTGTGAGTGAGAATTTCAACCTACCACACATGTCCGCATCTTCATCTGAGTTATCTCCGCAATCGTCCTTGCCGTCGCACACCCAGGTGTGGAGTTTGCATAATGTGTTGTTGCAAATGAATTCATCAGCGCGACAGAAGAAAGCACCTGCAATTAACCAGAATTTCTGAATTACAGTCCACAATAAGTTGTAAAGGTTAAAGTATCTGAGACAATTATTATGGCAGGTCATTTTACATAATGATCCAGAAAGCCCTGGATCATTTTCCCTCTCTATTTATATCATTCAAATGATCTTAAATCTGTCATTTCTATTACCTTCATGATAGAGGTTGTGTTTTCACTGCTTTTTCTCTGTCACTTATTTAATTATCAGGATGTCTCAAAAAGTTGTAAACGGATTCTAAATTATATTTTGTAGAGATGTTGCCACAGGAATGCGAAGAAGGTGATTACATTGATGATGATTCACATCAAGGTGAACAGACCTTTTGTCCTCTTTCCTTGACTGTGTGACAGTTTTTGGAAAATAAAGCAATGAATTAAATGTTGGCTCCGCGGTGCACTGGCGTCGTGCCTGGAGTGTCCCCCGCCTCACGCCCTGAGACTGCCAGGATAGGCACTGGCTACCCCGCGACCTGCGTTAGCGGATTAAGCGGATTTGGAAAATGAATGAATGAATGAATGAATTAAATGTGAAAACTAGAGCACACATATTATTGTTAGGTGGTGAGAGGGAGTCGGAGGACCCGCAGAGAACCTGTGAAATGATAGGGAGAACATAGAAAATTCCCCGGGTGGAATTGAAGCAAGGACCTTCTTAATGTGAGGCATCAGCGCTACCCTCTACGGCAGCACGGTGGCTGCCCATTTGCAAATAAGTCTTGTTTTTTTTTTTTTTTTACCATCGACTATCAATCATCACAAGAATACCGAACCACAATAACATGAGGATCCATCCTCATGCTTACCCTGGCTGCAGTTTTCCTCATCACTGTGGTCCATGCAGTCCAGCACATCATCACAACGCCAACGCCGAGGGATGCAGTGAGCACGATTCAGACAAAGGAACTCATCCTCCCTACACTCCTTCACACAGCCAATCTGTCAAAACAGAAACACTATAAATCATCTACACAGTCTATTCCACTGATGTCAGCTGAAACCAAAAGAGTGAATGATGCATATTTTAGCCTGGATTGAACCATGATTGGATAAACAGCTACTCTCCACTGATGCACTGTATACTATAAAGCTGCACTATTTATAAAGATTTTTGTCGAGGGGGTTGTTTTATTGAGTTTTGCTGCACTGACCTCATCTGAGCCATCCAGACAGTTGTCATGTCCATCACACCGCAGGCTGGCCGACACACATCCTCCGCTGGCACACACGTACTCGTTGATGGAACATGAAGGGACTACTAAAGAAGGGAAAAGTGTTTCAGTCAACAACAGGACTCCGCTCTGCTGGAAATCACTCAGGTCAAAGTCTTTCTGCTTCTCATTACATAAGCAAGTGGAAAAACTTCTAAGTGACTGCAAATGTAGCTTTAAGAGGGAAATTGCTATAACCCACCTAAAGTTTATGATGGCATTCTCCTGTAGGTCAGAAATCACCTAATTTTACCTCTACTGTTGCTAATCTCTGTGTTCATGGCATCATAGTTAAGACACCACCAAACCTTAATTTATTCTCATGAAATCTGGATTGCCTTCTTCTATATTTAAACATGACGGTCTTTTCATATTTGTCAATACTGTGGTTTTTTTTTTTTACAGATTGTGATGAACTCAAGTGGCTGAATGGCATTCAGTACCTCTCCCATCTATTGGCAGTTTTCCCTTTCAAGCATACTCTTGGGGGACACTAGGTCCGTATACTGGACCGGTTTATACATCAATTTGAGCTTGCAAATTCAATTTAGTCACATTTTTCTTGTTTACAAGCCAGAGTACATTTTTTTCTCACACCTGTTCCTTGGCAGTTCCTTTCATCTTCTCCCATCTTACAGTCCTCTTGGCCATCACAGAGCCACTTGAGCGAGATGCAAAGGTTGTTGTGGCACCGAAACTGGTCATCCGCACAACGCTCCTCACAGCCTCTCTGTAAAAAGATTCAGTGCAATTGTAATTCAATCCTCTGGTGTGAGGGCACTTTAGTTTAATATCTCATCTAAAATTCATCATTTTATCATGCCATTATATCCAAGCACTTTGAATCTACAACGCAGTGTCTGTTTTTCGAGGATAATGACAATGGTCCAACAACAAGGTGAAAAGAAATGATTTGACTAAAACATGAAGTTGATTTTAAATGTCAGAAATCCTTTGTTGAATTGATGGGTCTTTGAAAGGGTTTTACCGAAGTCTACGTTTGACAGAACCGTTGAGATGTTTGAATAAAGTAGATAAATGTAATAAAAAAATGACAACCAAAATGACATTTTGTAGTATTTTCCATCAATATTGTCTACATTGGTCTACATTCTCCAGATATTACATGGAGACTTCAGATTTCTTTATGCTGTACTACAGCTAAATGTGAGGGTTTTGTGATGAGGAAGAGAAAACTGTGGTAGAGTCTACAGACCAGTCTAGATATAATTATTAGCATGTTTAGAAGTTAACTGAAAGACAACTTTTCTTAAACCTTTTGCCTGCATCAACCCAGAATGCCGAGACAGGAGAAACACACAATAAAGGGTTGATAAAATATACATGTTTGGCAAGCAACCATTAAATTAACAAGAATAATGAATGACAATAACAAGCATTATTGCCATTCATTATTATTCTTAATTGTCCTTGACTTACGCATTGTACCATGTGATTACCCCTGATGGTGCACTGGTGCATTTATATGAATCCTGCAAAATCTTTCTAAAACATGTGAGGCTGAATAAGAGTGTACATAAATTAACAGGTACCGCAATACACACTCTAATTACATACAGAAATATAAATAAAATACAAATAATTTCAGAAATTCAAACATTTTTGGATAAATCAAGCAGCTTTTTTGCGCCAAGGCATAGAAGGTTAGGATTTTCAGAAGCACATTAACATCTGAAGGTATTTGATGCACCAATATCAGTTTGTGCTACAATAACTCATCACAGTAATGCTTTATGTCCAGAATTGTCCGGGAATCAAAGAATAGTTTACAAGTAGGAAAAAAGCTCTTTCCCTTGCAATTTGAAAACTGTGTGACTGGGATGCAAACTGTTAAGTATTATTTACAGTCCAAATTGCAAGATTTAGTCTTTGTGCATTGATATACGTAAGTGCCTGTATGTTTGTATTCACAGCTTCACAGTATTGCATTCATATAAACAGACCAACACTAATGGTCTGTAGTGTTGATTTCGGCAATAAAAGTATATTTTCTTGAACTGTCGTATTTTATTCTCTGTTTACAATCTAGCTAATTTCCACCTCATTAACAGCTATCCTATGGATTTGCATTGGTCTTCGTTTTGAAAGAAAACAGTACACATCTCAAATACTAGCCTCATCTGAATTATCCAGGCAGTCGTAGTCTCCATCGCAACGGAATCGGGAGGAGATGCAGTCTCCACTAGCACAGGCAAAGTCCTTGTGGTTGCAGGTGACTGGCTCTAAAAAGAGAAGAAACACAAAAGACGCAATACTGTGCCAAAGTGATAATTTTCCCAGTATTGCAAACAACAAGCATACATCCCCCTGACAGTTATCAGCCAAATGTTCTGTTTCTACAGTCATAGGCTAATGCTTTGGCAAAACCTTCATTTCATCGAATTAAGAGTCATTTTGTATTTGAAGTGGAGAAACTGGCAAAGCTGATCAAAATGTAAATACAGTCATGTCTGCTCTCAAAGCGGAAGGGGTGGGGAGTGGGTATGGGGGGTATTTTCTGAAGCCAAAAGTCTTGTATCTGCCATTTAGTGCAAGTCTATCCCCTAGGACAATATTAAGGTGCAGCTAAACAGCTGTATCAGATCCAATGTCTAAGCCCTCCCCTTGTTATCATGGACTGTTAGCCAATGCAGGCTGACTAACATGAGTTGCACTGCAATGAAGGTTCTCAGCAGGCATTGCGGCAAAATCTGATTTGCAACCTTCACATGTCTGCAGCTTTAATTGTGTATGATTCACCACTTGAGTAGCTTTTATTTCTATTTTAAGTGACGCTAATACATACAGAGAAAAAGAAATCTAATAACTCGCAAAAATAATGGTTCAACAGAAAAAGATGTGCGTCACCTATGGATGTACAGACAAATTGCTTGACTCACATGGACAAGAACTGGAACGAACAGAACAGAACAGGTGAAAGCTAACAAGGTGAACTGTCATTGCCATTTCACCAGCTTCATCACTTGTGAAAGAAATTAAAGTTTTCTTCCAAAAGTGATGGATCTAGTTCAACATAAAAAGAACATGAACTTGGTAAGTTAGAGAAAAAAAAATATTCAAAGAACTCAGGCTACTAAAGGAATCAGCACAGATGAAAAGACTTTATTTTAAAGAAGGGGTTGAGCTTGGCTAACTCAATAATGGAAACATTTCCCGGTATGTGCAGACACAAGTGTTTGTGTATAAGTGACAGAGAGAAAGAAGTGGCAGAGAGCTTATGGTGGTGGAAGATGCATTCATGTGTTCAATTCTTCACTGCTTAAGTGTTTGTGAACAAAAACAGTGAATATAACTCAACATAGAGAGCCGAGAGAAAGAAAGGAGACAGATACTCACTGCAGTTCTTCTCATCTGAGTTGTCTCCACAGTCATTCTGGCTGTCACACCTCCAGTGGTCTGGGATGCAGTTGTTATTCTCGCAGCGAAATTCATGAGGTCCGCAGGTCTTTTCATCTTTTTCATCAGGAGCAAACAAACACGAAGATGGAAATGGCTTCAAAGAGCATGAATATTAATAGTCTGCTAGCTATCATATTTTCTATGTGTAATCATCGTTTCCTCAGGGCTTCCCTGAGCAACTCTGACTCCAAGTTCAAAACACAGTGTGCACTCCAGAGCCTAACACACCGCAAGATGAAATACCTGACTGTGCTACCAATCATCCTCAACAGACTTTATGACACAAACTTGGCAAGATTGAACTTTCTTCAAGAAAGCATCCAAGACAATTTCAGAACAAGTCAAATCCTGAAAAATTTGTTTTCTACTTCGTTACATACGCAAGCCAAACAGGGTTTGTGTCTGCAGACAATAACATACTGATATTTTAAATGTCATCTCTTTCAGACAACAACAGCTGGTGCTGATATAACACCACAGCTTCTGTTTCTTTGATACCGTTCATTTGAAGTACCATACTATTTAAAATGCCAAAATGATTAAAATAAAATTATTAACAGATGTGGCTTTGTAGAACAAAGATGACTTATTTTACAAGCAAAACACACATCTTATGTGTCCTGCAGAAAGAGTTTGCTGAACTCTACAATTTACAGTGATGGCAGAACAACTCTAAAATCTACTAAAATCTGAATCTGAACAAAAAAGAAAATAAACCAGGAATGAATTTCAGTATAGAAATGTCAAAATAACATGTTGAAATTCTTACAGTAGAGTGCATGTTAATGACAAATATGAGTACACATTTTACCAAGTCTCGAACTAAGGTTTTGTCAATGAGATTCAGAGATCTGATCACAGTAAAATAGCACAAAAATGATCACACAAAAAAATAGCATCAAATTTGCTGTGATAGGACCTAGACTACATCAGTTTTTAGATAGAAAGGGCATCCTAATGTTAAGCATTCCAGATATTGTCTGATCTAAAATGACTGCATTAAATTCAAACAAATGAGATGTTCTAATGTTTTTTCCAGCAAACCGATTTTCAAAGTCAAATGGCGAGCTTTCACTTAAAAAAGTGTTCTCTCTGCCGACATCATTGAGGATAATGGCCGAGGTAACACTGTTATCACTTAGGGAAGAGGTGCGTGTAAAAAGAAAGGAGGCAGATTCTGTCTGGATCTCTTTCCAACATGACAGCGGGAGGAGAGAATCAGGAGGGAAAGCTGAGAACAGCGGCAAAACACACCAGGCAGGGATTCATTAGGAAGCAGCTCAGTCACTTACAGCACATAAAAGACGTGACACAGGTTAAAAAAAAAAGTAAACATTTCCTTGCCAAGTCAGAGCTCATTACGGTGCTAACAAGTGAAACTTCCCTTAACAGTCTAAGGAAATTCAAAGTGAAAATAAAATAGATATGAAGCAGAATTAGTTCTCCACTGCACTCTGGAAAGTTTTGAAGGTGACAAAGACACTGATGAACATTGCAGATACAACATTACTTAGCTGTGTCTTATCAAGTTAAAGAATTTTATTAGGTGGAGGTTTCAGGAATCAAACATTATAGCTTGTATATTCTTTATCAGCATGGCACTCAGAGGAGTATATACTTTATATAGCTGCATGGCTGATCAATTTTACACTAGACTGTTCAGCTCGCCTGATTCAAGGCTCACCTCTCCATACTGTACTGTGTGAATCAGTTCAGCATTTTCTCAGAACAACACAAGTAGTAAAAATCTCTGTCTAGAAGTGGAAAAGAAATAAGAAAATGTCTTCGATCAGCCTCTTGAGATAGATGGGAAAGTTCTTGATCCATACCCCGTGTTGACCCACAATTCCTCTTACTGTCTTTCTGCATAATCCTTTTTAATATAAAAGCATTCAACCATGAAAACATAATATCCTTAGAAATAAAATTGTTCTGCATCTCTGTTAACACAAAATCTAAGACATACAGTGAACTTTTAATGTTTGGAAGTTATTTCGGTGAAACAAGCTGTAATTCATGTTGTGATTGGTGACAGAGGAGATACTCAAAGCAACAATAAGTGCAAAATAAGCATCATGTGTAAAGTATAGGGATAAAGGGGGTATGGCATATGATGAATAAGAAAGACAATACATGCACAATAAAGCTGAGAGCCATGGCATGCATCATCTATCCTCACACAAGATGTTACTGACGGCTGAAGATGCCATGAAGAATAGTGGCTTCGATAATGTAGTTGCATTTGGAACAGAGCAGTTACACTATAGTTTTATAGTGTTGGTCTTGAGTAAAGAAAACATGTTCTTCAAGCAAATAAAATCATTACGTATAATGGTAAAAACCTTGTATATATTGAGGAAGAAAAGGTTTTTGTTGCTGTTAAACAGCTCAAATAAGAAGAACGTTGGATTTAAATTGAAAATTGAAGCATTGAGAAAAATTTAAAAAAAGGACTTTTCATTACATTTATGTCTAGGTCAAGTTAGCATTTAACATCTGTTAAGAATTTCTGTGCTCATTATGCTCTTATTTATAAAAATGGTGGCTATACTTCGTAGCTTCCTCTTGCACACAACACAGGCAGCGAGAACAAGCTGAAGGACTCGTTGGAACAAGGTGAAGCCAAGTGTAAAATTAATTCAGATTAAATCAGATCCCTCCCCATTTAACAAAACTAAATTAAGTCATGTGATTCATGGTTAAGTAGATTTCTACAGCTCACCACAATTAGCCTCGTCTGACCCATCGGCACAGTCGGGGTCTTCATCGCATACCCAGAGTTTGGAGATGCAGTGCATGGATGCCTTGCACTGGAACTGTTCTGGGGAGCAGGTGCTTTCAGCTATAGGCAAAAAAGACACAGTGTGTGAATGATGGGGAATATTAGATAGGTAGAATTATGGAGTTTTCAAATTTTAATATACATTATTGATTTGAATAATCAACAACACTACAATCGGAAGAGGACCAGTAAAGAAGCCATTCATTTCTCAAAAACGCTCCTCATATACCTTTTCACTACTTTATGATATGCAGGTTGCAGTGATTGCTTGTTAGAAAACATTGTTTCTGAGAGCGCTTTCAGCAGTGAGGTAGTCATTACAAAATTGCATTTAAAACCACATTCAATCCCCATGTAAGTCTGAGAAGGGGTGAAGTAATTAGCACTACTTTAATTAAAGCGTCTCTTTCTCCTCCTTAACTTTCTAGCATTCTCTCCCTGACTCTCACCCCTTTTGCAATCACATGTAAGAAAAATGAGGTGGCCTGAAAGACTTGAATGGGGTGTGATATTCTGATGAGTTACATCATGAGAGAGGAAATCTGTTCTTATCTTCTCTGTGATTCAATGTCTAATCCCTTTTCACAGGAACAGGCCATAACAAGGATTACCTTTTGGAATACTTAATGAGGACTGTGCAAGTTTAATGATGTCACATAGTCTGTCCCAGCAAGGTTTCGCTCCAGTGTTTGGAGAGACTGAACATATTTATAAAGTCTTAAAACTCAGCGCAGCCAATTTTATGACAATAAGCCTGATTACAATGATGCTGGGCATGCTTACGGCAGTCGATCTCATCCTCTCCATCACCACAGTCATCCTGACCATTGCAGCGCAGATTTAGAGGGATGCATTTCTGTTTCCTGGTACACTTGAACTGGCCAGACAGACAGATGTATGTTTCTGAAGGAGAAAGTATTTAGAAGCAGAGGAAGAAACAAGGGACACCCATCAATGCTAATGTTTCAAACATTGTTATACAAATCTTTATTTAAAATTTCAGGTCTGCCTTTGAGTGAGTTTTTCCTTACTCACGATATCTGAAAGTAGAGGCTATACATGTGAAGAAGGAGGACCAACGCTGCTACTCATTTTGATTATATTCTGTCACTTATATGGTTTGCTTTATCTGACACTTCATGAGTTTTTGTAAAATTTGCAATTTCACAAAGGCAAACAATGAGAGTTTTGCTTTTTGAAAGGCAAATTATTGAACCATTTAGTGAATTTAATGAGTTTTCTGTTGACATATTAATAATTTAACTAATGCCAAGATGGTGAAATAGTGCCAAAATAAAACAGCAAATCAGACCGTTTCTACCTGTAGCCAGTTTTCTTAGAAAAGCAGGAACAGATTATAAATGTTGCAGCTTGAACTATTACAGTAGTTCCTTACCACAGTTAGCTTCATCTGAGTTGTCACCACAGTCATTCTCTCCATCACAGATGAAAGGAGGAAGAGCACAGAGGCCAGTGCCACATTGAAAACGCCCAGGCTGACATTTAAATTCCGCTGTTTGACAGGAAACAATAAGGACATCTCAGAGAGTATAATTTAAGACTTCAATCAGAGGATGTAGAAAGATGGTACCGAACTCAATGTGAAAGAAGTGAGACCAGGTGATAGCACTACAGTGAATGCTAAAACTGTTAACAAAACAAAATAGGATCACCGTAAAATAGGCAACATAGACAGAGGCCTTTCAGCTCCAATTCAGTTTTAATAAATGTCAGAGCTACCCCACAAATTAGGAGTTATGGGATGTCTTGTGGTTCAGTATTATATGCAAGCAAGTCTTGAAATAGAATGGCACTCACGGCAGTCAGAAGGTTCGTCTGATCCATCCCCACAGTCATCCACGGTGTCACACTTCCACCAGAAAGGGATACACTCATCTGTCCCACATCGAAACTGTTAATGTCACAGACAAAGATAATACACAAATAAAAATATAGCCAACAGGAATTTTGGCTTACTGTTTGAGCTTCAAAGTTCTTCAAAGCCAGTCTAAATCAATACAAAACTATATTCTAAGACCTACAACTGAAGTCAGTCTGAATAGAATAATGTGAATTGCCGTTGGGGGGGGTAGCTGCAGACAAAAAAGTTGCAATATGGTGAAATGTACAAGGGAACAGAAATGTGACTGACCTGACTGGAGGTGCAGTTGGAGAGGCATGTCTTGTTGTCAGCAGCCAAGTAAAAATTAGTGGGACAGGCACATTTGTGTTCCCCACCGGGAGACAGGAGACACAGGTGGCTGCATCCTCCATTTGCAATCTGACACTGGTGTTTGGGTACTGAAGAGAATGGCAGACATATAAAACTACATTCACACTATATTACACAAAGCATTTCCTTCTCAACACTATAAAGGTGGCCCACAGCAACTGCTCAGCATGGGAGGACAGAATGGACATGAGCGCCAGATGGATTTCATACCTTCAGGCTGGCGCAGGGAGTGGTAGACCTTCAAAGATTTGATAGCTTGCCAGGAGTTAAGGAGCTCCATCCCTTCAGCGCCGGTTGTCTTGTGAGCACGTCGTAATGATTTGGACTTCCCGTCCGTCCAATAGACAAAGTCCTCAAACACAGTAAGTGCCATTACCCCATGGATGTGATCATAGGAAACTGAGGAGGGACAAATTTCCATTGCAAGCATCAGCTGAATTATTTTTTTTAACATCATTTAACAATTGAAGTGCTGCAATGTGTTTGGCATAAATTGCCTTGGTGGAAAAATTTGATTATAGAGCAGATGTATCAAGCCTATCCTAAAGTAGAATTAATATATTATGCTTTCTTATCAGGATGACCCACTGCCAAATACAGGCATAAAATGATGTAAGAAAAAAAAAAAAGGAATTCAGAAGGTTACATGATCAAATGTTTCTGTCAATGTTTCAGGCAGGAATATTTATTTTCAGATGAATGCTTGATACCCACAATGTATTGATACTATTGCAAGACCCTTAACCCTACTGTCAATGAATTTAAAGTTTGAAAGTCAATGAAAAGTCAGATTTGGAGAAGCCATTTCCAGTGTTGGTGTTATGATCCTTCAACCACCAGCTACTGTCTCTAGCATTTCATTTATTAACCATGGCTATGATTCACTTTCTAATCAAACTTGGATTAAAGACAGAAAGAAAACGTACATAAATGTACTTCTGACACCTCAGGCTCACCTTTGCGTCTTTGCGTGCCATCCATGTTGGCAAACAGGATGTGGTTGTCATCTGCCCAGTAGACTCTCTTGTTGGTATAATCTATAGTGAGAGCAGTGGGGCTATAGATTCCTGTGTCAATGATAACTGTTTGCCCTCGGCCATCCATGCCAATTCGCCCAATGTGCGCAGGTTCACAACAGTCTACCCAGAACACGTACCTATTCAGAAGGTCAGCAAAGGGAAAGAGCTAATGTTGTACAGCAGACAAATATTTTTTTCATTCATTCATTCATTTCCTGTATCTGTCTATCTTCCCGCTATAGACAAATATGGTGGAAAAAAAAATTCTGAAATGAGAAAGTTATTAGTTAAGGTTTGAAAGAGAGACTCTTTTCTCCCTAAAGCTGTGAAATCAATCCTCATTAAAGATAGCACATTGCTGTTACAACAGTGGTAATATGCTCACCCTGCCTGGGGGTCCAGAGCCAGATCTGTGGGGTTCTTGAGGCCAGAACTGATGAGGACGGTGGGGTAGAGGCCATTGGCTTTGGACACCTCCAGTGTCTGCCTTTCTGCATCACACCAGTAGATATTTTTTCCTATCCAATCCACTGCTAAGGCACTGGGCACCATTGTTCTGTGAACTATCTAGTCATGCAGTGAGAGGAAGATCAATTTCAGGATGGAGATTTGCCAGTTGCAGATCTTAATTGCTTTAAATGCTTCTATGAATGGATGTAAAGAAATATAGTTATGAAAAAAGATAATGTGCTTGCACAACTTCCATTAGTTTATCACTGACAAAGGATATATTTTCATCTATGTCTAGATGGGATCTGATTCACTCAGCATCAAATTCCAACACCAACCCAACATCCCATTAACATCCAAGGATAAAATATTGATTTGTTCCAGAACTGGTGCACATATGTTACCATAGTAATGGCCACACGTCCTTTTTCTCTCCGGTACAAAGCTGCTAAATCCCACTGCAAGATGATCATTAACAAGCCTAACTACAGAGCAACACCAGCTTTTTTTGTTTTGTTTTCAATTAAAGTATCAAAATTTGATGAAATAAAATTGTGCAGTAAAATTTTTTTGAATAGACAGACGACATATTCTTGGATTCATTAATACACAAAAATGCCTGTATGTATGTACTAGTGTGTGCTTTCATGTCACAGTGATTATAGTTCAAGAACGAATACAATGCACTCTTATGCATACAAATACAGCGTTTCTGAAGGATAGTCTTATGAGATAGGCATCAATATGAGATAATCCTTGCTAGACAATGTAAATTCTCTAATATATTGTCTCCATTTTTTGTTATTCTTATTGGTACCAAAGAACCTGTTATTAGTTTCATTTTCAAACCGTTCTAAAATATTTTCAGCACCCAAAGCTAAAACAGACAGATTGTCGAAATACTCAAAACACTCTTCACTTACCATAACAAACAACAAACAAAAGCAGCAACTTTTTAGATCTGTACATCACTTTCACTCAATAATCTCACTGAGAGATTTGACTAAGACTTTAATCAGAGTATTTGAGACTTGAAACAATTTTGGGAGCTATCTAGAACCTTCATCATAATGTGGAAGAAAGTATATCTTTTTGAGTTAACAAAAACAGTTGAATAAATGTGCATTGTGAGCAAGCAGATAAAGCCCATCAAAAATCAAATCAATCAAAAAACAATATCAATCGAGCACTTGACCAATGTTTTATCATGGAACAGGATGTTCTTTAAGGACTTTCTCTGTCATCGTTTGCTGGAAAAAAGAAAGTCTTGGCATTAAACTTGGCTGTGCCCAAAGTGAGCTTAATACCACTGTGCAGAATTTTCCAAGAAAACCACTTCTCCAGGACAAAATGAGGAGGAAGAGTTGATACTCATTCAAAGTCCTCCTGGTCATTTATTCATGTCACTTCAATGCACTGAATAAAAATATCACTTCATATGGAAATGAAGGTTAACTTGAATACAGCTCATTAAAACCCAAATGAATCCACACTGTTTGATTTACGCAGTCACTGTTAGTTGTCTCACCTTGAGCTGAAACATACCTTTTTTCATCACCCATTTAATTCAAAACATGCTAAAACAGAGGTGAAAAATTCATTTGGGGGTGAGGGGCTTCACTTTCATAATGAGATCCATCTAAAGGGTTTTCATATAATTGCTTGGTAATTTTTTTCCGCAAAAGTGATATTGGCTATTTAAAACAAATTAGTTTGGGAAACAAGGATAGTATATACTTCACTTTGTAGTAATGAATTTCACAATTACTTGATGCAGAAAACTGCTGTTGCATTACAATTTATTGAATAGAACCAATCATGAGTGCCACAATGGTTGATTTTTAGTTCTGTTCAATAAATCACAAAATCAGTGATGTTTGTCATGTCGCTGAAGTTTGTAATTGCAAAATGTATCAAAATTTCGACTGACAATGTGCACTGAGACAGTTCATTTTAAAATTTAAACATAAATTGTTAAATAAATACCTTGATCATTTCTTCTGCACACATTTCCTTTCTCAAATAGTAAACCCAGATTAATAACTACAGACATCTGATGCTTTTTTAATTTACTAAATGTAACAAGATGCCTGTCCTCTTGCCAAACTGTAGCAGTGGTCTCACAGACTGTAGAAGCAATTGAGCCAAATGCCCCCACACACGATGCTAATGATGTGTGGAGTGGAAGCCCAGCAGGTGTTTTGCTGATATCTTGGTGTCCCTAGTGCCTGGGCTTCAATCCCATGACCTGGATAAACCTTGTGGATAACATCAATGAGCACCATTGGGCATTTCTGGGCATTAATTGTATTCCATCCCCACTGCACTGAGATGCATATCCTACAACACTCAGCCCCTGTCTGGGTGTCTAATCCATAGAGTGAACTAACCTCTGTTTCAGGGAGTACCCAGACTTCTCTATAGAGTAGAAAAAGCCAGAGGGTGAAACACAAGAGGTCACATGCTTCAGGATAGTGCATCTGTACATGAAGGATAAGGGTCATTCCTTTGAAGAGTCCTTCTGAAGATAATGTTCACTTCTTGACCAGAGAAAACAATTGGTTTGAAGGAGGGGTTAAAGAAGTCATCTATATCAAACTGGAGCAGCCATCCCACAAGAGAGAAAACAGCCTGTGCCATCATGTACAGTACAATGGAGTTTTGGGTCCTCTTCCCAGGAAGCTCAAATCCCATTTGCATGGTAGTGAGGAGCAAATGACTCAACCATTATCCAAAACACTGTCAGATTACTTCAACCTCCTGGAGTTGGGGGCCTAATGCATGCATACAGGTGAAACCAACATGACTGGGTTTCAACAACTGTCACTGTGACTTAATCATGACGAAAAACACAAGGTTAAATCATTAAATGAGGCACTCCCAGCCAGTCTTTCGGAATCAAAGAAGCTACTTGCATAGCAGGTAAAATATCTCCAAGCTTTTCCATCTTTTTCCTGCACAGAGATCTTCCCATTATTATCAACACCAAGTCATCGCAGTAGTTATTAAATATGTTAAGAATGCCTGTCAATTGGGCAGCAACTATGAATCACTCAATCACGTCTCTTTTATCATTACATTTTATTTTTAATGAATAATGAAATTAAAAGTCATGAATTGTATTTGAACATGGATCATTTAACTTCAAGCCAATGATCTGGAGTGATTGATGAATGTGTAATAGATGCACAGCCATTAAATCCTGTGGTACCTTGAGGTCACTCCCATTGAGGCGCATCCTGTTGATCTTTCGACCGCTAGGCCTAGTTGAGTCCACCCAATAGATAAATTCCTTCTTGTAGTCAAAGTCTATGTGGATGATGTTGTTGAGGCCCTGAGGATGCAGATGCAGAGAGACCACAATGAAATATAGTATAACGTAATTTGAGGTTCCAATAAAAATGAAAAAAAACAAAAAAACAAAAACCATTCATTAGAAAAGAGTTGAACTAAAGAGTATACCTTTGTTCACATCTATTCCCCATTAGCCCTGCAGTGATGTTGATATACAGGTCCATGAAAATGAGATTTCCAAAGCCCTGTTTAAACCCTTGTTTATGGCATATCAATGGCAGCAACTGACTGTTTAATAACACAATGAGAACAGCTTGATTTCAAGGGCTGAACATAGTTTATTGTGACAATCAGAACACAAACATTGTTTAATGACATTATCACTGACAGCTTATCGACACGGCAGGCGTTTCAGTCGCATTTTTCAGTCATCCCCAGTAAATGCCTTTGACAAATATGTTTATATTTTAATCAATAAATCTGTGTACACAGGCAGTCTAATGGCTCACCGTGACGCGTATTTTCCCCCTCTGCTCTTTTTTCTTCCTTTTTGTGCATGCTAATAGGATGAATGTGTGTTGAGGTGGCTGATCCAACACAGGTGACCTACACTTAATGCTACGCCTTGGGACATATTGTGTAGACAGATGTTGACAGACTGCTGATTAAACTATATATATTCAATTAGCTCATGTTTGATTATCAATAACATCTGTAATAATTTGAAGCATCTAAATAAAGGTACTTACCGCTCCAGTATGTTTGTGTATATATATGAAAACTAATATATATATATATATATATATAAACTAATTGGGATTGGACAGTATCTGTGAGTGATATATTTGCAATGCAGGCAATATTGATTTTGGTGCATTCCCATAGGTTCTAATGCTCACAGCTATACAGGGCATGTGAAGTAGGGGTCTGTGAAGTCTGAGCCCTATCAAAGTGAGAGAGTGAGATGCTTCCTCTCTCTGTCATGCCTACAGGACCACTCTGTCAGTCAGACCGTGCTCCTCGCTAAACAAGTGCCCCCACCCTGCCGTTTCTCACTGAGGGTGCCAAGAAAAGGTGTCAGATCATCTGACAGGCGAAATGAGACATCTTCATCAGATCATCAACACCGTCTCACACAGGCGCCAACATGTCCTGGGGGAATTCTTCACCTCTCCAAACATTAGCGATAGAGACAAGACCAGCATTTCCGTTTATCAGCTCCACAAAAAAAAATAAAAAAAAATAAAAATAAATAAATAAATAAATAAATAAATAAATATATATATATATATATATATATATATATATATATATATATATATATATATATATATATATATATATATATATATATATATATATATATATATATATATATATATATATCCCTATTCCTTGTAGACCGACCAAACAACCAATCATCTAACCAACCCTGTCTTAAAAAAATGTTCCAAATAGTAAATAAGCACATACAAATGTTTTAGTATGATGCATGTGCTCAGGCCAACTTTGCTATCAATTCACTATTAATTGTACATGTTCAAGCCTGTGTCTTTCATAAAGATGATAATTTACATCTGCCTGTAAATTATTGAGGAAGTGATTGCAATCGAAGTTTGTTTGCCAACCGACTTTGCTATTTGGCTTTTGGCGACCAGCCCACGCATTAAATCAAAATTATCCCCAAATTACATCTTTAAAGAGGGCATCATTTCATCACAACAACCACCAAATTGTCTAAATTATTGACAGTATACTAAAAAATATCAGGACTGCACTCTAAGCCCAGTCGCAAATTTACTTTGAATATACTTGCCATTTTAGGCACAATTTGCAACATGAATATTCGTTTATCTTCCAATGAATGACCATTTTATTACATGATAAAGAAAGGTTCTCAATTATTTTATGAAAAATGTTATGCCAGGACCAGAAATGCCCACACCTACTATTGCATGACCAATTATTTCTCATCAAGCCCCCGGTTTCTTTTGGATGTACGGACGGTTCCATCATACCCAGCAAAACACCTGATCTGTCAAGCACACTGCATAGTTTGTAATGAATTTAGAGCATGTTATGTATTACCTTAACTGTCTCATCAATCACTGAACAGTTTCAACAATGATGCACCCTTTGGAATTTGATCAAGTTCCACCAGGCTATTGGAATGTAAAAATTGAAAATGGAAATGGAAATTACACTGCCTCAGAGAACTGCATCAAATAACCTGATATGCAGCCCAGTTACACAACACAGTAGGACAATACCATTCTCAATGAAGGTATGAAAACCGGGAACAAGTAAAGCCTGCTGCTGTGACAGAGCAACGATGAAGGTAATGCACTATAACAGTGCAATGAGGACCGTAGAGGAAATGACAGCTCTCCACACAACATACAAGAGGATGGGCACACAACTGAATCTTCCAATATCAATCATTCTGACAAAAATGTGACAGACACGGGAGCGTTCCCAACACGGTGGAGTGAAAGTGCCAAAGGATTACATTTCCACGTATTCATATGTGACTCATCTGTCTTTAATGTCCACTGGAGTTTGAGTCACATTAAAATTCATGTCAAGCAAAATGTCTCAAATGTGTGATACCTTTAAAACAAATCATATAATTTGTTAGTGCTGTCTATCCCATGAGACATCGAGCAAGGGTGTATAACATTTTACTAGAGTGGGAAAAATCTCATCCTTTTCAAAATCTATCATTTAGACCCAAAACATTTTAATGCATTGGAACCATAACAGAGGAGGAACATGAGATAGCAAATAGACTGAGAAAGAAAGGAAGAGCTAATCTCAAGAGCTAAAGGAGAGTGAAGTGAAGTGAGGAAGAAAACCAAAAGTACTTCATATTTTAACTTTATCTTTAGTCATTTAATTGCTGCAAGGCCACAACAACATGGTGGTACCAAAAAAATCTAAATTTGTGTTCTGCAAGTTGTAAATATGACTTCCAATGTTTACTACAAAACCATGTAAACTACAAGAAAAGAGTTGGAACTTTAAATTGAGTAAAAATTTGTGACACAATAATATTGTGAGTCACATTGTGCGCGCGCGCATGTGTGTGTGTGTGTGTGTATGGACATTTTTCAGGTAGACAAACGACTTTAGCATTTGAAATTTGTATAACATCCGTCCGCCTGTCCGTCCATCCATCCATCCATCCAGGCAGACACGGGGAGAACAAACAAACTCCATACAGAAAGGACTTGCACCTGGAACCTTCTTGCTGAGAGGCGAGAGCACAAACTACCCACTTTGTCACCGTGCAAATCTTGCATAATATCATGAATATATAATCCAAACAGGGTATGTAATAGCTTCACAATCTGATATGAGGTCGGTGATGTCTCCACAACCACTTAGCAGACACCATGTACATTTCCCTGTCTGCGGCTTCCATTAATGCTAACGTGCGGTGATTAAAGTGAGTTGTGGCTGATGAGAACTCAGACAGTACAGTACATCGACTCGAGGTTAATATGAGGAGACTGTAGCTATATGTTGATTTACAGTAAATCCCAGATGACCATTTGGATAATAAGCGGTCAGACTTAAAGACTGCCCTGAGCAGCTTCGATGACCGGGGAATAATTGACATGGCTTTTCCCCAAAATCCTTCATATTGCACCTTTATTCTCTGACAATGAAAACTTTCCATTACTTCTGCAAATTTGCTTGATGTTGTCCTGTAATAATGTAACACGATGGGCAATAAAAAGATAATTTTACAGAGGTACAAAGGATATTTTCATATCTATTTGAAAGACCAATTTTTATGGTTTTATGGTCATATATGTAACGTGTTGAAGCTGAGTACCTTTAAATACGATGAATGCTGTAATAGACTCATTTCAGGAAATTACCTTGTCATATCCTTTTATTGTTCTGTAATAATGTTACCTTTATCATATGACATTATACATTTCTCTCCACCATTCTTGTGATATAAATCAAAGTATGCGAAATTCATATATTACATGATTTCTGTTTGGATGCTCTGTATTACCGTTGCATTTCATCCAAACATTTAGCAAATCAGTATAATCACTCTGTTAATCAAATTCGTGTTTTAAAAAATGTTCACACAGAAGCAAAACCTTACTTCTTTCCTCCATCTAAAGGACATTGCTGAAGACTGGGGGAATTTTAAAATCAAATGCAACAGGGACTAGATAGTAATCTGGGCATCTGCTGAAGCCTCTCAGCAGAATGTCAATGCAATAATGATGAATACTTATCGTCTATCCTATGAAAATGTCACTACAGGCACACTGTGGAGATGCAAATATCACTTACTTGCTTCAAGATTGTGTAATTTGAGCCATCCACACTCAGCTTCCGGATCTCATGGTGGTCTGCCATGATGAGAAAAGGCTCTTCAGCTGAAATAACAAACATTTGAGATAAGAGGACTGTTGGGACTCAGATAATGAAATTCTGAAAGTTAAGAAATCAAAAATCAGACCGGACAGAGATTTGCATGTGTTGGGGTTGCGATCCAAGGCTTCATAGCCATCCACACACAAACACTTGTAGGAGCCATACATGTTGATGCATCGCTGGCTGCAAGGAAGGGTGGTGGAGCACTCGTCAACATCTACACAAGTCTTGCCATCATCCTTCAGGTGGAAACCAGACCAGCATTTACACTGATGGCAGAAAAAAAACCATAATAACATCATGAAAAACATTAAATCGTAGATATTTAATCAGAATGCAAAGGGAATAGAAGACAAAC
Source organism: Antennarius striatus (assembly GCF_040054535.1). Lineage (NCBI taxonomy): Eukaryota > Metazoa > Chordata > Actinopteri > Lophiiformes > Antennariidae > Antennarius > Antennarius striatus. The sequence continues at coordinate 7,487,334 of NC_090787.1, forward strand.
CAAAGATTAATTTATTTTTGAGAGCAAACAACATTTGAATTATTTATTTATTTCCATCATGTTATAAAAGCAGTGCATATCGAAGTAGAATATTTTACAGTAATTCCAGAATGAGTGAAACGTCTCACATTTCAGAATTCAATGCCCTTTCCACAAACATGCCAGTAATAAAACACCCATTTTGGCGTGCATATATTTTATATATCAAAACACACACACACACACACACACACACACACACACACACACACACACACACACACACACACACACACACACACACACACACACATATAAAAACATGATATAGACATACACTAACATGGCTCAAATATTCTACTGCAGTTCAGTGACCAGGGCCTCACAAAAATAACTCAAAGTGCTTGTATCAACTGTTGTGGACCTACTGCAAATCATCTCCTTATCCAAAGTTATAACCTTGAGGGCCATTCTGCTAATCTCCCTGTTCAGGCCACAATTGGATGAGCTAAGGGCCAGCAATGATGTGCACTTTATCCAGCTCTGCCTCTGTCATAACAGAATACAGGTTTTCTGTTCTTTCAGCCACTTTTCTGATCAGTGACCATTGTCTTACAGAAGATGAGGAGAGGAAAAACTAAAGACAAAGGTAAAGACTATTGGAGTCTGACAGCAGTCCTTGTCATCTGAACAATCTTCCACATCTGCCTTGATCTGGACGCAGCTTGTAGTTTGCTTGCCACCACTGCCAGGCCACCATTCCTTACAGCACTCAAGGCTATTCAAAAGGTAATGCTAAATGTACGTACAATCTAACCCATTTTTACCTATTAAAGTTGTTTCATTCTTTAATCATTCATGTTCACACTGTTAGTAGTATGAGCTCCATATTTTAAGTGCTACTAATGATGCAAATGCTGCAAAAGGTAGCTAAAGTAAAGTCTATAAATTAAAAAGTTGGATGTTTGAATGTTGAAAATAGGACGTTTCACTCATTTATAAAGGAGTACTCTATGTGCAGTGGGTCCACAATGTGCACATTTAGAAGGATATTCACTTTAGACCAGGAACAACAGAAGTAGCTTGCACATTTTTAGCAGATTGTTATATTTCAATCTAAAATTTAACAACTGCAATTGTAGCTAGCATGTGATTATCAGAAGAGATGTATGTAAAAGCTACAAATTCAAGACCAGTCAGCCCTTACCTTGTATCCCACAGGAAGATCTTGGCAATCCTGTGTGCACCCACTGACACGCCGATTAAGGCATTCATTCACATTACAGTTCCTTTCATCTGACCGGTCACCACAATCATCTCTCCCATCGCAGAGACTTCTCTCAGAGATGCAGCGTCCATTGGAACACATGAAGAAAGAGCCATTGCATAGGCTTCCTGAAAGGAGTGAAGACATGACTGTCACTGGCACAAAGCCCTGCAATTTATCAAAAAAGTTGGGATTGTTTTCGGCTTGACAATAGAGGTTGACAGATTCATTTCTTTCAAGGAAGCTCTCCTGGTAGTGTTGCCTTTTGTTTTCACCATATGGCCCTGCCAAGTTTCCTAGATAGGAGCGTCTTCTGACACTGATGGAGATTCCAGCTGAGAGCCAAACAGCAGTCTTACCTGCGGCCAGACATTTGAGGTTCAGGGGTAGTTCGTCGGAGTGGTCCGGACAGTCTGCATAGCCATCACATTCCCACTGAGAGCTTAGAAGACAGCGGCCATCGCCGCAACGAAATTCTTCTGATCCACAGGAGCGATAGACTAAAGACAGAGATATTTTTTTTATTCATTAACTTACAGTCAGGCCTTACAGTGACATAGCTGTAGGGTAAAACTTATGCAGAATTGAGTTCAAATAGAAAAGAATTAAGTTATACAAGACAAGATTGTTACAATATAGCATTGTTATTATTATTCATTCATTCATGTTATTATAGTAATCCCAACAACTATTAAATACTGTAACTTTATTGACTGTATCTCCAAATTCAAGTTTTAACTAATTTTTTTAATAGAAAGTATCTAACTCTACTGTTTGTAAATGCCCTCCCTTTCCACTCTCCATGTCAAGGCTCTTAAATGGTGGCCACTGGACTGTATTCAAAGCTCTTTTCAGTCCTTTGAATATGATCACTTCTCATCAAGCAGCACTTACCTCAAAGAAGGATGATCCAGAACTCAAAAGGTGAGAATATGTGAGCAAAAGAGAAGTCACCATGCTGAGACTTTACTTTCATTGAAAACATACTCATATATCGGTAATGAATACACAAACAAAGACAATAACATAAATCTACTTGCCACATTCCACTGACTCATCAGACCCATCCCCACAGTCATCGTCATGGTCACAGACAAATCGCTGAGGGATGCATGCTTTGTTGCTGCAGCGAAACGAGCTGTCATCACATGTGTTGTTGGGTGCTAACACAAGAGAGAAAATGGTTTCAAGGACTAATTAATAAACACGTTTTATAAACACAGTATTCAGCATGTGTGAAACATCAACATTAGTCAGCCTTGAAAAAGAATTGAGTCAACGCTACTACAATCTACAGTATATGTTGGTTTGCTTTTTCTAGCGGAGAGTTAGTTGGTGTTGAGTGTGTGTTTTATCTGCTGTTCAAACGCTTTTAATGAACTTTGATCTAAAATTATACATGAACAATACACAAGAAATATTTTCTTCATCCTAGCAGTACAAGTACATCAAATCTTTGAAGATATTTTATATGTTGAACAAAAATTTACCACATCCGGCTGCAGAAAGTTCATCACTTCCGTCGGGGCAGTCCCGTTCGCCATCGCAGAGCCAGCGTTTTGGGACACATGCATACGACCCCGGACAGCTGAAAAGCCCAGGGGCACACGTCACTGAGCCTGAGAGGAAAACCACAGGGTCATCTTTCAAAATAACACCACGGGTGAAACACAGGACAGAGAAGAAAAAGTCAATAGCCTCTAACATAAGTATGCAAGCTAGTTATAATAGGATTAATATTCAAGATTATAGATTAAATTAAAGTTAAATCAACTTTATTAATCCCTTAAAGGAAAGTGTCCACTCTAGTGTTACCATATTTTGTTAACATATACATAGTATACTGTATGTGTGTACAAGCCCGTGACACACACACACGCACGCACTCTCACACACACACACACACACACACACACACACACACACACACACACACACACACACACACACACACACACACACACACACACACACACACACACACACACACACATGCCCGATGTGAGTCTTGAATCCTCCGGCCGCTACTACCTATCGACCTGTTTGTTGATAGTAAACATGAAAACTAATTCTTGTGGCTTTGATTTTAAACTTCTATATAACCTCAAAAAAGTTTTCATTCCAAAGGAAGTTCGCTTTATGCAGGCTAACAAGTAATGACTGTACTATTGTTGTTCACAATTATTTATTAGAATTTTGTGAGTCAGCAATGTTGTGTTTTTTCTTAAATCTGCCCTTTAAGGCCTGACAAACAAAGGTAAATACAGTAGTTCAATTAAACATGTGCAGTTACAATGCATATCTTGTTCTTGACAAGAATTGTGCCATGGAGCCCTTTGGGACTCTTAATTAATATTTCCTTGACACCCCATTACAATCCAATTATATAACCATGTTCAAAGCAATTCTTGTCTCTCTATTGTGGTCAGATTATTTTTATTCTTTCACCATTTACAACACACACATCTCATTTGTTCACAGTTATGCCTCTAGGGCCTGAAGATTGTGCCCACTCAAATCATCAGAAAAGTCAGCAGTCGTTGTCTCATTAAGAATATTTCATCCCCGTCCAGGCATTTGCACCCCTTAACTGAAATGCATGGAGTTGTTGTACACAATTTAGCAAATGTGACCTTTTACACCCACAACAGAGTCCCCATGACATCCGAAAGGGCACTAACCACAGATCTGGATGCTTTCATCAAGGCCATCCTCACAGTCGTTCTCACCATCACACAGCCACTGTTTGGCAATGCACTTGTTCTTTGAGCAGGCAAACTGGTTCCACAAACATGAAGAATCTGCAGAGGGCAGTGGGAAAGGAATTTCTATGCCATAAATCAAAGAAAGTGAGGAGAAAACAGCAAGAAAAGCGGCATACCCTATGGAAGGAGCCGAGTGTTTTTAATCAAAACACAATAAGCGAGATGGCTTGTATTTGCCCCTTGGCTTGCTTGTTTTTCTCCCTAGTTATTCTGCTTAGCAGTACACATGAGAGTAGCTGCCACACAAATGACTTCAAATATATACAGTACATTTTTCCTTTTCTCCCACTAGAGAAGGCATTTTGATGAACACTCCCAGTTTCATTTCAAAAACATCAACCAAACATAAAACAATGATGCAATATTGTATCACTATCAAAGCACTCACACATTAATTATCAACATTTTGTTTTCCTTATTTTATTGAGAAGAAACTAGGCTTCTGGGAGTGATATCAAACAGTTGGATGTCACAAAAGAGAGTACTCTGCTGATCACAGTGTAAAAACCGTTGTGTAAAATAAGCATATATTCATAATCTGTGTTTGTGTCACTGAGCCACCCACTCTCCCCGGGGAGCCATTCTGTGGTCACTTTTTCTCAGGAAGTCAGGAATGGAAAAGTCTGCCAGAGTTTTGATGAGATGTTGAGAGATAGCAAAAGGCTATGAGTCCTCTAGGTCAGACCGCAGCATACGGAATTATGCATCTTACTGAGGGAAGCAGGTATCTCATGCTGCATTGCTTTCCTTCCTCGCCCTGTACATCACATCAGCTACTCTGATACATTGGCGATGAACGAGACGATAAACGTTAAATGCCTAAATGTGGAAATTGTTATTAACCAGACTCTCTGTACATGATACTAAATTTGCACTTCAAATATGAACAACTTCAAGTGTTTGACAAAGTAGCAGGTCCGCAGCACATTAAAAGTATCAAAGAAAGTCTTTCATGTCTCATTTTCAATCGCGTTTCAGACAGAAGAAAAGCATATTATGCATTGTGAAGTGACAAATGACTTTTTCATCTAATCAGATGTGGGATTTGAAAATTCCTGAAATGTAATGACATTTTCCCCAAGCCACTTTGCCATTGCAGACAGATTATCAGTAGCTGCAGCTTTTTATATGATAATCAACTCAGACGAACAGGAACATTGTTTGTCCTAAAAAACTATTCAGAACTTCAGAACTGTGGCATAATTCATATCCGCTCAGTTTCAGTTCTGATGTGAGCACATTTGAAGCATGGTATGTTATCATTTCACAGAGCCATAAATGATATTTTTAGATAGAGGAACTGGAGGCGTGTTCATGTGCGTCTCTCCAATAATGATCATGGCCACTTAGCAAAAAATGAATCAGATAGCTGTTAGAGCATTCCATGTGAAGCGGAATTACACTCAACTGTCTTGACTTTATAGAAACATGTGAAAAAAGGTTTTGGTAATCACCCAATAAGAGCAAACCAGACAAGCAAGAGATCTTCCTCATCGTCTCCAGTCTCAATTTGTTACATCCTTGAATTTAATTCTTGATGTTCTCACTTTACAACTGCTGTGATCAGGCCAAATTAATAAAAAACAACAACAACAACAACAAAAGACTTACCTCTGAATCTATGCTAGTGGCTTCTGTGGGTCTATATTTAGTGACGTTAGTTCTGAAACCTCAATGTTGATGCCATCATGCTCAGACACACATTATGATAATATGCTTATGTCTATCAGGTGTAATGTTAGACACTGGAAACATCAAAGCTTAGTGCTATAGCACCGTGATATCTGCTTATTAGAATTAAACACAAAGTGCATATGAGGCTGTGAAGTTTATCATTAAATTTGCAGTTATTTGGTCATAAAAGAAAGGAGCAGACATATTTCATCTAGGTGACGACAGCCCTAGGTGACGAGTTAAGGCTTTGACAAACTTGCGGTCAATGTTACAACTTATCATGATGGGGTGGCGGAGTGTCATGGATCAATGGAAGCAAAACTCATGTAAACTCACTCAATACTTCAAAAGATTCTACTCAGCCCCACACATTGCCAGCCTTATGGGAGAATGTCTGACAAAACCATAACTGCCAGCAAGCGGCTGTGCAAAGTGTTATGGCAAACCCACCAATAGCTGCAGAGAAAATTTAAAACGTGAATCCATCCATCCATCCATTATCTACGGCTGCTTATTCTGCAGGGCTGCCAAGGGGCTCGAGCCAATCCCAGCTGACAGTGAGTGAGTGCCAGGGTACACTCTGGGCAGGTCGCCAGTTCATCACATGATTAACACATAGCGGCAAACAAGAATTCACACTCTCATACCTACAGGCAATGCAGAGTCACCAATTAACCTAAAAATTGTGTCTTTGGGCTGTGGGAGGAAGCTGGAGAACATGGAGAAAACCCTTGTATGTAAAGAAAAAAAAAAGCAAAGGCTACGCTGAAAAGACCAGTAAACAGGCAGGTTCAAGATTGAGGGCCTTTCCATGACATGAATGTGATAACTACTGCACCACATCATTAGGAGCCCTCGTCCGTGGACGAAAAATTTACAAAATGTCATCTAAATCCAAAAGTTAATAAATTACTGCTGTATAGATTAAAGTGAAGCAGCCACTGCCAGCTCATACACAAGCAGAACTCTGGTTCTCATGGATAAATAGTGTTCTCATTTTTTTGTGGGCAAACAAATTAAACACATTTCAGCTACATGTCATTATCTGTGAGTGACGAGTTTCTACCTAATAGATTGGGTGAGTTCGGGGGCCGTGCACACTGCAATTTTTCACCACGAGTACGATAAACAAAGGAGACTGCAATTTCTTCAGCACATAACGGTTTATACCTGTGATTGGAATGGGTTGTGTTTGGTGTTGCAATAGTTACATCGCTATTACCTCAGCGAGAAAGAAATGAAAAACTCCAGGTCGTCACACAGGTGACAGTGCTGTTGCTGACTGCCTCATGACTTATTCAACTTTTGTAGACCATACAGTCTTTGAGCCAAATTTTATAATAGACTGACAACTCAAATGTAGGCAGGAAGGGTTTTAATACTGTGAATGTGTGTGGGCTTCTCCATCACATCTAATTACCTTGTGCATGTGTGTGACGGTGATGAAGCTCAACAGCTACCCTGACCACCTACATTGAAGCCCCCAGTCAATATTACTTTAATGCTCAGAGCAGTGACTTGCGAATGGGTACACACTTAAGCTGTTGGGTATGAGGGCAAATTATATCAATCCATGCCATGACTTAATTATGGTCCTCATGTTTAATTGGAGATATCTTGACTTTGCCATGGTAAATTCTGCATACATTAGCATGGATCAAAGCATAAGTAAGAATGCTCTTGCCGCTGCTGGTGAGGGAAGCAGAGGAGTGGTATTGTAATGTGTAATCCTTTCATATGCACCCGCTTTCCATCCACATTTCCATCTTCAGTATAAGCGTTTCAGTGACTGATGGCTCATTAATTAATTGTTACACTAGAAGTGCTGTATAATTCAAAGGAGAGAGGGGGAGAAAATTTGGGTTCTTAGCAGCATCACTACATTCAGGGTCAAAATTAGACTTTCAAACAAGCAGCAACACCTAATTGAGAACTCTCAAATACAAAATGAAGGGGGAGCAAAAAAGTGAAAAGAGATTGCCTGAAGCATGGTAAACAATTATCTTTTCTGTTTCTGTCTTACGTACTGTATGAAATATTTGTTGAAGGCCATTTTATACTGAAATGTTAAAACCTGACAGCGAATAGCTTCTAGTTAATGGAAATTAAATATCCTTGCAACCACCAACAGCGCTGTGAACATCGACCAAATATCTCATCTGTTTCTACTTGTTATACAACAAAACATCACTTCAGTTTATCGAGTGCAAGCTTTTCCATGAGAGGCAAGATCTGTTTGTTTACCGCACTGGAATTCATCTGCACCATCTTCGCAGTCTTTCTGGCCGTCACACAGCCACACGCTGGAGATACAGTTCCCACTTGGACAGGCAAAGTGCCCTTCCTCACACTTCTGCCCATGGGATGCTAGGATAAGCAACAAAATCAAGTCAGTCATCTGGGCATTAGCAATGATTGAGGTAATTACCTTTTCCTAGGCTCTGTGTGAATCTTTTATTCCACCATCATAATCATCTCTGAAAATGAAATCTGTCTTAAGCCTTTTCTGATTGAAGCTGGCTTCCTCTCTCTTTGTCTCTGAATACACATGCGAAATGTGCACCATTGTGTGCATTTGTGTTAGGCACTTACCCTGGCAGTTGGTCTCATCTGCATAGTCCCCACAGTCATTTGCACCATCACAGATCCATGAGGGATGTATGCACAGAGTGGTGGAGTTGCAGCTAATGAAATCTTTTTCTTTCACCCCCAGCTTGTAAAAGTGTGCACAGTCAGTGTTGTCTGAATATAGAAACACAAAACCACAATAACTTTCATGTAATTGTGGAACTGTATTTGGATGCAAATATTGCAGGTTAGTTGTCTGATCTGATCATAGCATTGTGCACAGATTTAAGTTTATCGATCCGTCAAACTACTACTGACATAATTTTTTGTTTACAATATACAGGTAATTACACTATAACTCCAAAACACAGAACAAAGAACTCACTGCAATTCTTTTCATCTGAGGCATCGGCACAGTCAATGACCTGGTTACACCAGGCTGAGTTGGGTACACAGCTCCCGTCTTTGCACGATGACTCTGATGAACCACACGTGACATCTGGGGGAAAGAATTAGCATTTCAAAAAGATAAAAGAATCCACACTCAGGGGCAGTTACAGATTACAACAACACTTAGAACTTTTTTCCACGGGGTGGTTAAAATTAGCTCCAGGCTGCAAGCTCCCTGACATCGAAGACCTTGTGAAGAGTTCCACAGCTGTCACTTAATATTCAAGACAGGCATATTAGGTTTGTTTCTTCTGTGCAAACATCTGTACAACAGCTCATTTCAGTAATACTTCATATATTTTCTGTTTATATCTCCTAAATATATTTTCTAATGGTAAGAGCAAAAGCTATTGTTGTCAAATAATGCTTTTTCTCATACCTCATAGGTACTTGACAAACAGTTCCCGATGTTATTGTTATTGTTGGATTTATTATTGCATTATATTCTCTTGTTGCATTGTTGATGTTTCGTGTATCTTTTTAAATTGTTGCTTTTAAAATAACGTTGCATTGCGCTCCTGGTGGGTCCCATTTAATTTAATGTACTGCACTTAATTTGATTGATGCGGTTCCAACAGTTGGAGCTATTTGAGGTCAAGTTGGAAATATTTTTTAAGTTCTAAATATGATTGGGTAGGCACTCTCTCAGTCATTTTGAAAGAGACAAACACAAAATGAGATAAATTCATGTCCGGTCAGAAGTCAAAAATACAGAAATTCTCTCAAAAATGTATGTTTGTCTATGAAATGAAATGTTTGTTGTCTATAATACAAAAAAAGGCTATGACATAGTCTTTCAAGTAGAAATTATCAGTATGTGATTGAGAAAACCTAAACTTGCAGTGCTGAACTGCCAATGCTCGGCTGAAAAATCTACTCAGAAATAGAATTGTTTTCTCCCCAAACGAAGACAGGAAGGCACCAAATGTTTTCTTTTCTTGTCACATGCCAGTTTGCCTTCAGCACAGCATGAGCCAAATGACTGCTCTAACTGTCTGTGGCTCATGACATTCATAGTTCTCTGTAAACACACTTTGTGCTACATTATCTATAATCTAGACAATTTAAATTAAAATTATCCTTATTTAAATATGACAAGGAGTCAATCAGTGCCTTTATCTGTCTTTACATTCAAATATTTTTTTAGAAGTATTTACAATTGTTTTATGTTATATTTGGATCACAGTGACCACAGTAAGTTTTTCTGTAGAAATGCAGCACAAAAAGGTTGAATTTCATGAAAAATTAAATAATACCAGAATCAAAAGACTACAACAAAGTTTAAGCTGCTGATACTGGTACTGCTGGGTATTGTTGTTTTTAAAAGTTTAATTCCATATGCAAAATAAACGTAACTATCATTAACAACATACCGATGACTTATTCCGTAAATACGTTGTTTTTTTTCCGTTAATAATAATATTGTTTTGCTGTGATAGTTGCTTTGTTAGGCTCTGTCTATGTACCTGAACGGATACAGTATGTCCATATATACATATAGTCTATCTGTTGATGCCTTCATGTTTCCATTCATTCATTCACTCATTCATCTTCTAACCTCTTTGTCCGCTGTTGCAGGTCGCAGGGAGTTGGAGTCTATCCCAGTTAAGGGCGTAAGGTGGGGAAAACTCCGTGGAGCCACACAGAGACACAGACAAGCACGCACGCACACACACACTCACAGCTACGGTCAATTTGGGACCGGCCAATTAACCTGAAGTGCATGTTTTTGGATGTGGGTGGAAGCTGGACAACCCGGAGAGAACCCATGAAAACATGGGGAGAGCATGCAAACTCTGCACAGAGCAGAATCTGTTTCATTTATGTCCTTAAGCTCTGAAAACATGTCTGATTACATAAAAAATGAATGAAGAAGACTTTTCATAACATTTTTGTCCATATCCGTACCCATCTTCAATAGGGTTAAAAAGAAAGTGCCAGGTTGAAGATGAGATGATTTGGAAACCCACACTACAACAAACCCATCTCCAATCTCCAAGCTTGTTATAATATAGTATATAAACCTCTGTGTTTTAAAAATACCGTACAGCAGGGAATAAAGACACCATTACATTTTACTGAATTACTTCACCACCAAGGTCAAAATAAAAATCAGTCCGGCCATGTTAGAAAAACAGTATATTTTCCTGGACCCTCAAGCGCAGCTTTAAAGAGTGAGGGTTGGGATTCTCCAAGAATCTGTGCACTCTTTATGATCTTGGAGCTCATTAGACAGTGAAGGCTTAACACAGCTTGTGGCTCAGCATGCTATATTAATATGAGCATTAGTGTGGTTGCAACCTACCCTCAGAGGCAGGACAGCTTGAACAAGGGATCAAAGGGCTGTGACTTACTGCTACAGAAAGCTTCATCTGAGTTATCCCCACAGTCATCAATCCCGTCACAAAAGCGACTGTTGGCCACACACCGTTGGTTGTAGCAGGGCCTGAATCCCTTCCGACAACTCCTGTTGACTAAACGCAGCAGAATTCATAGTTACGTTAGAAATTACAGCATAATTGCCACCTTTCAGAGCCAGAAATGTCAATGTGTCAATGACAGAAAGGTCAACAAGAATTTCTAAAAGAATTTAATTAATGCCAACATTTTGTTTTTGATACTCAATATTGCTTCCAATAAAGTCAACTGGACTTGTAAGAAAAGCGTAAAGACTTTCCATTTTTCATCCAAGAGGCCTTTTCAATCGATATTCAGTTAACCTGCTTGAAATCTATAGAAGTGGGTTATAACAACTGACATGACTTATTGACCTCAAATACTCCCACTAGGTTTATTATCTGGAGGTCCCCACCAGCCAATCTGAGGCAAAATGTCTTCAACCTTGTCCTACAATTCCGGTTGACTTTATTCAACAGAGATTTACCATGACCTGTATGCCTGGGTATCGTCATGTGTGACACTCAACATTCTTATCTAAATGTGGGTTCAACAGAACTTCAAGAGTTTCTTACCACAGTATTGCATCTTCTCATCCGATTTATCCTTGCAGTGGGCTATTCCATCACAAGTGAGGTGGTAGTTTATGCATTCGCCATTCCCACACTCATATTCAGTGTGGATGTTGCAGGAGGAATTTTCTGCTGCAGAACAAGACAATAAGGGTGATGGATGACTGTCCAAAACTGTTTAATCCGCTGGGAGAAACTTCAAAACAACATAGAACCAACATTTTAATTTATGCAACAATCAATATATATATTTTTTTACATATGTCAGAACTACATTCAATGACATCATGATCACTAAATTTCAACTTCTGGTCAACATGCACAGCATATTGAAATTAAATTCACACAAACATAATACAGTTTGACCATCAATGCTCTGCTACTTGTAGCACTGCAATTTAGAAAATATAACTTCTTGCTCTGGTAATGAGCTAAATGGGAGTATGGTAGAAATCCTGCCATCCTCTCCACACCCAGGCGCCCATCCAGCTCTTCTGAGTCACTCGCCATTTTCATTCCAGCCAAACCTCACTTGTTTGAACAACTTCCACTGCCTCATGGTCTATCTTCATCCATCCTTTTATTTTCTTTACCAGCTTTTGTCCGCTGTCGCAAGTTCAGGGACTATCTTCACATTGTATTTCAGGATCAGCCAGTAATGTGAAATAATGAAGTAAGACACAACCATATCTTGTGTGATGTTAAACAGATAATTTTGACATTATTGACATGACACCTCTTAAACTTAAAAATGCATTTTAATTTTGAAATCCAAAATTTTCCACACTTCTGGAATCACTGAATTTGACCAAGCAAATTCATTGCTTAGTCAAAAAGGAAGAGACAACAGCTCGTCAGACCGTCCTGGATATGCGTTGTTGTCTACGAAGGAATCATTTCAAAGCTATCAAAGATGGTGCAAAAAGCATAAATAAGATCTTAAAGTGAGTGAACTGAAGCCCGGTTACACAGTACATATAAATACAGACAATGGCTTGATTTTACCACTAATCAGTGAAATTGCAATTGCAATCAATATCGGATAAGAAGATGTTTGGACTTGAGAAAATTAGTGGACTCGATAACTTACACACACATCTGTTGTCATCTAACAGCACACGTTCTCCTCGGCAAGTGCAATTAACCCTCCCATATGGGGTCAGGAGGCAAAGGTCACCACAGCCTCCATTCATGTGTCGGCATGGGGACAGCTCACCTTAAAACAGAGGGTATTAGTTGATCAGGACCAGTCAAACAAAAATATATCATCCAAGATACACAATGTTTTTGAAACAATATTAGTCTGATCAGTCGGTCTGTTGATGTGGAGATGAAATAGATTCATTGATTCATCATCGGAGGAAACATTGTCTTTACTAAGTTACTTTTGATGGCTATATTGGTTGGCTATTGCATAGCTGTATTGGATGATCTCTTCTAAAATTGCACAGTTTGGCTTTTCCTACAGCTATGAGTCAGATTTAAGTTCAAGATACTGCACCTCTTTGTTTTCATTTATAGAGTTACAAGTGGTCAACACAAGTGAAAAAGGAAGCTCTGTTAATAAAGTCCTGCTGAGTACTATTCTCACTGAGAGATAGGAAATGCATTACAATGCATGTCTTCCTTTGCCTGGGGTGCAAATTTAAAAAAAATGAAAGACATAGCCCATGTAGCTCTGTGGGAACTGGGTAATGAACTAAACCTCAAGACCAAGCTTTTGACTTAATATGCAAAACATTTAAGGGGTAGTATAATACTGAGAGAGAATGTCAGGCAAGGGAAAGCTCTGCCACAGCAGAGAGAATACGTAGGGCAACTCTTACAAACAATTCAAGTTAGAGAACTTGACATTTGACAACAAAAATTAGACAACTTCAGTGATTAACTGGCCTCATACTTTTACAGACAGCTCTAGGTGAGACTGTTACACTTTATTGCACCTATATATTTTGTATAAAACTTACAGATTTTGTCTCAGTTTTATCTCTGAGCCATGAGCAGACTTACAAACAATGTAGTATAAATATTGTATAAACAACCATTTAATGGTTGTATCAGCTAATATATTGTTGTCAGATTATATTTTTCAATTTATTTTCGTTTCACTGTTTATTGAATAAGAAAACATCAAACTACATTTATCACACCAGATAAAGCAAAAGCTAATTTCCATCTACTTTTTAAGCAAAAGATTAGCTGAATCAAAAGAAAACATGCTTTGAAATAGGTTGATATTGTGTGGGCCTCTAATAAGCAAATCTGTCTGGATTTATTGCTTCCTAAAGTGTTGTTGTATTACAAAAAATGCTAACAAAGGGAAAGGGAAATAATTAGATATAGGTCTCAGGGTGAACTGAATAACATGATGCAAAAGTGTGTCACAGAAAAATGCAGTTTCTTCAAATATTCTCATCTTACTGAAGAGAAACCAAGTGTTTGGCCTTAACTACGGCAAAGTAAGTATGAAGTTATGTACATTAACATTCACTTGTAAATTTGAAATGCACAAATGTTTGCAGACCTGACACAGTATCAGGCAGTGAACAAATTAAACATATTTCCATGTGTTTAAATACTCACAGTTGTTTGTGTCCCTCGCCACAGCTATAATCCCCATTGGTTGATGGGGTATATCTGCCCGCAGTACTTTGGTGTCACCACCTGTGTACTTATTGGTCCTCAGCACAGACCTGCGAGCCCAGTCTGACCAGTAGATGAAATCAGAATAGATAGCAAGTCCATAGAAGTTGCCAGGTCCAGATTTAACAATGACCTAAAGAATTTCAAACAAAGCACATGTTGCTCTCATCACACATCACATTAAGGACACCTGCAGTGTGTGTAAATTATTTCTACATTCCAGAATAGCTGATGGAGTTAAAGCACAAGAGAAAATCTAAGCATTTGATGTTATTTGTGTTTACGCTTCTATCTACAAGCCGTAAGACCTTTCAATATCTGACTGGAAAAAGTGTAAAGAGAATATTGTGCAACCCTAAAATAAATGGGGACAATATGTTTGGACTCATTAATCACCCATCATCCCACCACCCGCGTGGTTCCATAACCCAGATGTTGAGGGATTAAATGATGGTGCCATTGGCAGGGAGGCAGGAATCCATCAAGTTTCACTATGTGGGGCTCTTTATGTGTGTGTGTGTGTGTGTGTGTGTGTGTGTGTGTGTGTGTGTGTGTGTGTGTGTGTGTGTGTGTGTGTGTGTGCGTGCGTGCGTGCGTGTGGGGGGGGGTTGTCAAGGCCTCCAGCAGCACTATAGTCTCAGCCATTAAGTGAGACAGGCTTGTAAGCAGCATTGCATTACCCCTGTGCCATCCTGGGATTAATAGGACAGGTGTTGATTAAAGGAACCCAGCACGTGGAAGCATGAACTGGCCATCAGGCAAGTGCTGGATAGACATGAGAATGCGAAACGAAGGAAGAGATTAAGTGCCAGATGGGAGGGATGTAACATATTGATAGGAAATTAGATTTGGCATACATTAGGTTTCCAGCCTGCAACCCAATACTTTTGTGCCAAACGTATGGCTGGTGTAAACATATGTGACACATTATTTTCACCCTCTCACTATTCAGCAATGTTAAAAATAAGGTATGAAAACTGCCACACAGAGAAATTCCAAAATTACTTAATTGTTTTTACATAAATGGGTGAACGATCCCAGAGAAGACAGTGCTGACACTGAACAACAACATTAAACATTCCCAGACAGATCTCTTCATGGTTTCTTTTTCCTGCTAAACATGCTGAAATCTTCTTTCATCATGTGCCCCTGCTGCCCTTTGTGAAGCACTGCCTTCATTAACAATATGGGTATCCACTCGCAAAATGGCCAGTGGGAGTCTACCATGCCACAGCTCTGGTTCTTCTCTGTTGCCAACCACACTGCAGTGCCGCAGTGAAAAAGGGCAGCTATGCCCTCGAGGGCATTTCAGTCAAGTTCATTCACGGGACGAAACAAAAAATTAGAAGTCTGTAATGTGATTTATTAAACCCTTGATGGCACCTAACCTGTTTTTAATTCCAAAATGATGAATTGTAGCCTTTTGCTCATTTGGTCAAATCAGATGGGTTTGAGATGGATAAAAACAAAAACAAAAAAATCATGAGCATCCTAATCTTCATTTATTCAGCATCATACCAAAGATATACTACCAGGGGCATGTAAACATCTTAATCTATTTTCTAAACAGAGTACTTTTTAGTGTTAAAGATCATATTGACTAAGGTGGTCAGACATATAAACACAATGTGCCATCAAAAACTTGTACTTTGATTTTAACATACAGCCAGTTGTAGCTATGCAATTACCTTGTTATCATGTTCCAAGCCAAAACTATGTTCTGTTATTGATCAAAACCAAGTTATAATAAAACCAGAATATTTGTATTGTATATATGTAAATACAGTAAGTAAAAGTTTTATATAATGGACAGACTCCCTTGAATTTTTTGTGCATGTGCTAAAGTTGCCAATCAGCCATCTCTGTTTAATTTACACATTTTAATTGGAAGGGAGCATCAGCACCCAGAGAAGCCTCATAGCGAAGCCTTCATTAGCAGGATTAGATGGCAGCGAGGGTTGGGGGGACCCAAAGGTGAAGACTCTCTGAGCCTTGTGACCTTGCTCAGCAAACGAGTAACTAATTGAGATGGGCCGA
The DNA here is from genome assembly GCF_040054535.1 of Antennarius striatus. NCBI lineage: Eukaryota > Metazoa > Chordata > Actinopteri > Lophiiformes > Antennariidae > Antennarius > Antennarius striatus. The sequence continues at coordinate 7,503,686 of NC_090787.1, forward strand.
GGTGCTGAGCTGCAGAGGCCATGTCAAGCAAAAATTGAAATCCTTTGCAAAAATGACCATCTTGTACTCATTTTTTCCACACATCGGAGTACAGAAGTTACAGATTCATTTGGGATCTTATATGTTATGCATGCAAGGTTTTCATGGATAAAATGTGAACTACACTCGCTGAGTGTAGTTCAGTCATTAAGGAAACCATCTGCACCCTCAGAGAAGAAAAACTGCAAAGAACATCAAGAGGTATTTCAGATCCTACCAACAGCATAAAACACAGTAGTCTAGGAGCTCAATGGGGATGAGAGATTAAACACAAAACCAAATTTAATGTTTCATTTCAGCATAAAAGGGCAGATCAATCTGTTATTCTGGCCCTGAATATGTGCTATGTTTCTCAGATGTTTTGTAATTAAATCTCTCCATCACTGGAAGACAAATAAGAAAAGTAGTTTCGAACTAAAGACTGAGTTGCCCGCCTTCATTAAAACACTTTTGATTTATCGTGATATCAAACACAATGATAGAAAAAAATAACCTGCAATCCCAAAAGTGTCCACTCCTTATGACGGCAGAAATTAAAATAGAACTATTAAAACTAAAAAGCAAATATCTTTACAGAGAGTTGAAATTGGCCAACTAGAATTTACATCATTAATTCAATACTTACATATCTGCCAGAACCATCAAAGTCACATCTTTCAATTTTTCCAAGGCTTCCATCTGAAAAGTAGAGCTTCTCTGCATTGTGGTCAACAGTCAATCCATTCGGTGTCAGGATATCAGAACCAATGATAATCCTCATATTTTTGCCTGCTAAAGTGGATCTCATGATGCTGGGTCTCTGCTCATTCCAGTTGGTCCAGAACATCAGGCTGAAATGTGAGATGACAGACGGAGCAAACACTGAATTACTAGTGCAGAGATCAACCTTTTCCTTTTATATTGTACAGGAGGAAGTTGATTTTTCTTAAAATGCAGGTGTAATCAGAGATTTCCTACCAGCAATACACAAGCAATAAAACACCTACACCGCCCTTTTAAAAATTACTTAGTATTCAGTGATGGAGTATTGTTCAGTTTCAATTTAAAAAAAAAAGATAATTGGTTATGAGTTACAAGTCATTTATTAATTTTCTTCCCTCATAGAGGACCTAAGAACACAAATAATAGCAAAAGGAAAACAGGTGAAAGATTTGTATTTTGGCTTATATGGTTAAGTGAACCTGACGTCATCCATTTATATCCAAAACTTGTGCAGCTGGACCAAAGAACAGAAAAGAATGTGATTCCAAGTGTATGTAAAACTTTTTCCAACCCTTAGCCTCTCACCTTATGCAATTATAATGGAAGTACATTCATGTATGATAATAAGGAATCTGGTCCCCATACAGAATTAGGGACTGTAAATTAGACACTTGAGTTGAAATTTTAATTATCAGACTGTTTCTACAAAAGGATGGCTAAAGTGCCAGATTGTCAATCTAGAAAGTAGTCTAAGGTCAAGAAATTAATTGAACTACTGCAACAAAAAGTCTTAAAGCCTTTTCGGAAAAAAAACAACAACTTCATATTCATGAATATGCCAGGTGCTAAATCTGAGGCATGTGACAGGAATTTTTTTAATAACAAGCACAGTTTTCTTAGTTCTAGATACATAAATTAATGTGTTAATGAAATATTTCAAAAACTATGGGGCAACTCAGAAGAGATTAGAACAGTGACACCTGAGATGTAAAAACGCTCAGAATGCCTGTTCCAACAAAGGTGTCCATAGTGCATTTATGTTTGTTACTTTGTTAGTGTTCTTAGTCAGCATAAAATATACTGGAGTTGTCATTGTTGCTCTTTGTCACACTTACACTGATATGTCAGATGAAGACGGTGTGGTAAACAAAGACATTTAGCTTGTTCTGGACATCTATCCAGAGCTTTATCAAACAGAAAGAAAACCCAATTTGTGCCAGTAGATTGACTGGACACGGAATTTTGCTGGAGAGTTTTATACTTTTATCATCGCTCCAGTTGTAAGCTTGATGTTCTATGTAGTCAGCACTTACAAAACCTAGTGTTAAGCTATTTTGGTAATGTGAACCAAAACCAATGTGTTCAATTGCTTAATCCAAGATTTCCCCAGAGGCCAGCAACACTTTTCTCCCATTAAAAATCCTACATGGCCATGTGGGCTAATGCAACAAAGCCGTTCTGAGCACTGAACACAAGTTCTCCAAGTAACTTAACTTTAACTGTTACATATCAAAAAACACACTGAAATTTGTTCTTAACATTATTCAAAATGTTTTAATGTCAGGGGGCATAAAAATAAATAAATAAATAAATAAATTATATATATATATATATATATATATATATATATATATATATATATATATATATATATATATATATATATATATATATATATATAAAAGCAGACACAATAACAAATTTAAAGGCAGACCTAATGTCACCCGATCTGGCAGGTAGAAATCCCATGAGTCATCTGTTTTGTTTTTTAACTGAGATATAGTGGATTTAAGGTCAGTCAGGGACATATCTTGGCAGATCATCAAAGGTTAAAGTAAGTGTGGATTCTACGAGTAACTAATACTGTTTTAATGACTAATATATTATGATATCATATACCATTTATGTGGAAACAAGGTTTTGCTTATTTGATTAAATTTAAAGATATGTTCAGATCTTACTTAGTTGCTCACCTTTCTTTTTGAGTCAAACCTCCACTTGTTGCAATGTGTTTTCTGTACTCTGATGAAGTTCACCTGTGTCATTTCCTTTGTCTGAAATTTAGTCTGTGGATAGTTTTTTCTATCCTAGAGAGCTGTCTCTGGGTTGCTGAAGACCTGTCTGCTGTTGAACTTCTGCATGGTGCTTTGTGGAAGCATTTGTTCTGACTTATCTCTCATGTATCAAATCTGATTTTGGCAAGCGTTTGTTTGCATCTCTGAGATGCAAATCTGAGTCCTCTTCTCTATGGTCACACAGTTCTAACAAATATATGTTGTGATGGTATTGAAGGTTGAACTTTGTTGCAATCAGGTTTGGATTTTCTGACAATGTAATTAGAGGAGTAAGAGAGTAATTAGGGAATTTGAAGACCTACTGACTTTTGACACTCATCCAAGGCCAGGGCATGTGGATGATCTTCCTCGGAGAGAATGACCACGGCTTGACGACTGAAGGCACCAACTTTATTCTCGTCCAGAGATTGTCTGGTGATGGTGGAGGTGGTGGAACTGGTCCAGAACAATGTGTCCCAAGGCCGATGGTAGGCCAGACCTTCCACTGAACCCACATCTAAAAGAATAGAATCCCCAAGACCACTGATTAACACCTTAACAAACACTCTGAAAGCAGTGTGTTAAATCTTTTTGATGTAAAAAAATAAAATAAAATGAACAAAACACTGTATGTTGTCCATGCATGGGAAGAAAATGAATAAATCACAGTGTGAGACAGGGGAAGTTTGAAAAACTGCAAAACAAAAAAATATTTTTTCTTGTCTAAATTTTGGCATGGTGTATTCTCTCTCCACTAAGCTGCGAAGTTGTTCTGAAATTTGAAGAAAATTTCAGACAATCTAGTAAGTGGCATAACTACAGTCCTGTCTCCATGGTTATTGACAATGAGTTTATGAATCTCTGTACTGGACAGACAGTTATTTGTTGATACAACTGTCATTCATTGCCTGAATATATTTTCATCATGAACCAATTTCCCAAACACGTAATATGAAAAGGCCTCTGTGGCCTTCCAGTTTGACTGACAGTGAGAGAACCTCCAGAGAGAGTGAGAGTGATTATAGGGGACCTGGCCATATTCATGCACAACTATTTATTTTAGTTTTTTGACAGTGATTTAATAAACTGTCTTTTGAATATAACCCTGTTTTTCAATATCGCACAGGCATCAATCTTAAGAAAAGGGTTGGCTTAATAATGCGGTACTGCTGAGTTGTACCCAAGTACATGAATGCGTGTACTACTCCCCAAGGACCTCACTACGGTGTTTGTGGAGCCCACTGACTGGAGAATTGTCTCCATTATGGAAGAGGCCAGTGACAAATCTTTTGTTGAAACACACACACACACACACACACACATACACACACACACACACACACACACACACACACACACACACACACACACACACACAAACACACGCACACACACGCACACACACACACAAGCAGGAAAAAATGATGACATAATGCAGAAAGCACAAAAAAAAAAAACCATAATAAGAGATCAGTGCAGAATAATAATAATTTAAAAAAAAAATAGAAACCTGAACGTGAAAATAAAGGATGGATTAAATTTCTCTGAAAACAATAAAACATTCTTTCCCTCCAGTGACAGAGTAAATATATTCAAATTCAATAAAGCACTCTGTACACATCTACTGGACCTGAACTCTGTTGTCAGATATCACAGTTTGATAACCAAATAGGTAATCATATTTGTCAGGGCTTTGGAAAGATTACATGCGTGAGGGTTTTGTGTGTAATGTCAAATCATGTGTAACTCTATCATTTGTTAGTCCATCTGTTTATCGTAAAAAAAACCCCAGAAGATTATTTTGATAAGAAAAGCAGTCCCTTTTTGTCTTCTGTCAACTCCATAAGAGTACAATAATGATAACAATTCACTTCAAAAGAAAATGTAATAAATCTCACACTGCCTTCATACAACTGTGAATAATCTCAAGCCACTTTCAAATATCTTGAACCTGATCTCATCTTTTGTTGCTCGGGTAACAACGTCAGCTGTCAGTCCAGCCCTCGGACATGTGGCTAATAAAATAGATTTTAGCTATACCTTTTTATCTGAGGACCTATAAATGATGGAATAATATACTTTACACACAACCTGAGTCAGCCGGTATAATTAATAGTTTACAATAAAGGCTTTCCAGTTTGGAGTTTCTCGCAAATTGTTGGTGGGGTGAAAGATTAATTTAGGGAAATACAGATGATTAACATCTTCACTTTTTCTCAATGATGACAAGCAGGCAGGGTTTTTTTAGAGGAAAATGTAAGAAACCTTTGTCTCTGGAGAGAGTATGTTTGGAAGCTACCTATAGGTGATTAGCAACAAAGAGAATGAATATGCCACACTTGTATATAATGCACACAATTTGAAAACATGCTTCGTAAAAAACATACATAGAAAAAAAAGATGTACTCAGAAAATGAACAGCAATTGTATTAAATGTATTTAGCTAAGCAAGTTAAGTATGCACCCCATGTCTGGAGGCCAGGACTATTAGGGGTAACAATGGGTTTGAATCAGCACCATCACTCTTTGCAGCACAACTTCCTTCTGTTCTATCCTCATTTCCTGTCTCCTTTTCAGATATCCTAACCTATCCAAACAATAAAATCTCAAAACCCTTAAAAATAAATTCTTCAAATTATTTACACTGCGCTGATTTTCCATTTTGTAAGTGTCACATTTGACAGGTCTTAATAATGCTTGTTGATTCCTAGAAGGTAAGCAAAAAACAGGAAGCTCCCTCACCAGGGGTGTGGGAAAAAGCTTATGGGGGTTAGTGGGAGTGGATCTGTAACACTTTACCAGTGTCCTAGACTGAATAGTGTGTGGAAAAGGAAAGCCCTAATCCCAGGAGAAAACTTCTGACTAGCAAAGGATGGTAGCCAACCAGCATGTCTTTACTGTTCTGAAAGCAGTCATGCTCATATAGACAGAGTTGATAGAGATTTTTTGAAGTAATAGAGAACAATTGGTCCCATCATTCAATCAGTGCCAGTAGCCAGAAAGCTTTCAAAGATAGCTGTTACACTCTTCAGACTTAATAAATAATCTTTTGAAGGGACTAAAGGAAAAAACAAAACAAAAATTGAGTCACCAGATTGTGAGTCAAGGTAAATTATGTTGAGGTAAATATTGGGCTATTATGAATAAACTAAATATGACCTTATCGAGAACGATCGGCTAATAAGAGTGGAATCCTGCAACATTAGAAAGAGAGCGTGTCCTAGCTATATTTAGCTACACTGTCACTACGCTGTAAACGTTTCGCTGGCAATCCTCACATGCCATTACACAGTCTATCCATTTGAGTCATATTAAAACTTAAAAGAAACAAAATGCTTTGGAAAGAAGAACTCTAAAGCACATTTGAAATGTTTTTCATTAATCTCATCATACCATTTTCAGTACAAGAATGAAAGGGATGTCAGAAAATGCCTACAACTCCTGTGCCATATAGTCTCAAACCACAATGAACGCCAACATGAATCATGTACACACATGGCTGTCAAACCTTTCCATCATAACAAGAAAACACAGAAGAAATATGAAATACACTTACTTTCTGCAATAAGAGTTCTCCCTGTCCAATCATCATTAATCCTCTGGATATTTCCGTAGTGAACATCACTGAAAAAAATGTGGTTTGTCCCATCTGTTTTCTGACTGTAGTCAAATGCCAAGGCTATGACATTCTTGAAAAAAGCAGGATTCTCAAAAGGCTGTACAGGTGAGTTGAGGTCATTCTCGTCTGAAAGGTGGATACTTTTCAGTATGGTCCTCTCAGAGTACAGTAGATATCCCTCATAGCGCTCACAGGCAAAGCCATCCCCTGCCAAGCGGCCGTGAGCGCAAGAGCAAGTCCGGCGACCACTACCCAGGTGGAAGCATAGCTGTTGGCAGCCTCCGTTACTCCTGGCACAGGGGTTTGTGCCTGAAATAGCCAACATATGTACAATTACTGGTTTGCAACAGTTTTTCCCTCTTTTTCAAAGTACATTACACAAGACAAGACTACATATGACAAAAGAAAACCATTATAGGTGTATTGAAGCAAAATATATTTACACATGTGAATGAGTAAAATATATAGTAGTGTAAGAAGTAAGTTGAAACGTTTACCTTTTTCTCTACCTTTGTTGAACACTGCTACATCTTTCAAATTGACACCAAGACCACTCCTCATGGTCACAGCCTCACTGGCATCAGACTTAAAGCCACGTCTGAGTGAACCATTTGAGTGAGCCCTGATGTACAGGAGAGACATGACAAAATAAGTGGTCATGCATCAAAGAAGAAATAAGCCTTTGTTCTTTCAGCATTTTACTGAAAAAAAGGTAATGAATCACGCCATAAAAGGCAGATTTATTCCTTTAGATACAGTACAAACCATCTAAGGACACGAGGACAGACATGAAATAAAGTGAATAGCTTCTTTGCATTGTTGTCCTGAAAATGTTATAAATTCGTAAAATATATAAATAAGAGATTACAGTAATCAACTATTTAGTAGTCTTTATCTTGCTAGTCTCAACAGTTGATCAAATTTTGTCTTATTAATTTAGTCTTTGTTTCAGGGATCCTTAGACTTTATATTAAGGTAACAATTCACAAAAAATAAGCAGTATTTAATCAAACTGAACAATGTACATGCTACAGAAAGATGAAAAAGGATATGCCCTTGCTGATGACACTCAATGATATTTACAAATATAGAAAGTATCCCTCACTACGAGATCCTGCTGTTTTTAATATTGCCACATGAGACATTTAAAGGAAGGGGTTATTGTCAAGCCAGAATTGCAGACTTTGTAGGTCATTTCATGTGTGTGCATTTAAGAGAGTAATAAATTACCTGTCAGACCAGTAGATGTAAGGTCCAAACACAGCCAATGAGAACAGGTCGACGTTGGGCGCTGACAGTACAGTCTCCCGGCTTTCACCTGTCTCAAGGTTTATTCTCTCGATCTTATCTGTGCGGGCATCACACCAGTATAATGTATTTTCCTGCAAAGTAATTTTAAAGTCCATATCACGAACTGAACCACTTAGGCAAAGTAATATTTCAGCCAGAAAAAAGATGAAGTCTGAAGTACAGTATGTAAGAGTGGAATGGAGTGGGTTGAGGTTCATAATAGTGTTTTGGTCATCTTTGTGCAGCTGTACCTCATAGTCTATTGATATCCCATTGGGCCACATGATGCCTGAGTTGACCAAGGTAACTTGATCTGAGCCATCCAGACGGGAACGCCCGATACAGGGGTTTTGGCCCCATTCCGTCCAGAACAGGTACCTGGAAGGCATGCCATTATCTTACAACTGTGCTAATTGCTGTAGCATAATGTGTAATCTGATTCAACCAATGAGAAACATTGGACTGTTAAGTGATGAGTTGAATTCATTCATACTACTCCAACATGTATTTGCTACACCACTACTGTAGTCCTGTTCTGTGGTGATTTTAAAAGTCTAAACTGGCTTAGATTGGGTAGTATTTTCATCTATTTTTGGTTATCGGTGGACATGAAAATTGTTTACAGGATGAAAATGGAGGTTTATATAAACCAAACACCTCCGATCTACATCTACATCAAATTGAGAAGTCATCAAAACTATGTTCTAAGTAACTATTCTCAATTCATCCATTTTACAGCTGTTTGTCCTCTTTGCAGGTCAAGGATCTACTGGTGCCTATGGCTAAGGGCGAGAGCTGGAGCACACCCCGGAAAGAAAAACACCCCATACACAATCTGCTATCTGTGTTCCTTTATTCCAACAACACAAATGGATTTGTTTTAACTCCCCCAAAAGCACAAGCAAATTTAAGTATTTTAAACTCGCATTCAATTGTTATCAATCAGAGCTGATATCGGGATTAACTAAAAAACCTTTTTTTTAAAAATCAATTAACACCGCCAGAAAAAAGAAATGGCCTACCCTTTCTGTGGATGTACAGCAATGGCCCTTGGCTGATCAAGTCCTTCAGATATGACCACTGAACGATATGCACCATTCAGCCAGGAGATTTCTATTAGATTTAAACCATGATCTGTCCAATACAAGTTTCCTGCGTATAGAAAAAGGCAATACTAGTTAGATTTATTGATTGTCACATGATAACGTTAGCCTGAACTTACCAACAGTCAAAACTAATACTGTTTACACTGTGAATTATATTTTTGACAAATTTCCTACCTTTCACGTAACAAAACCGACAATATGTAACATATTTGACCCATAGCAATGTGCATAAAGTAATGATTTTGACTAGTTGAGACAAGCTGGACGCCGTCCAGCCCCAGATTCCAAGGCCCAAGGAGCTCCAATACTTGCCCGCTATCCAGTCAACAGCGATGCCTTCCACTCGACTGATTCCGGTAGTTATAATGTCCTCCCTCCAAGTCTGATCTCGTTTGGCCCGGGAAATTCTGTTCAAGCCCATGTCTGTCCAGTATATGGTGTCATTCCCTGTAAGATAAAAGATAACATGTTGACAAAAAAAATGCAATGATGAATGTGGCTGCCACAAAAATATTTATGCCTTCAAACAAAGTAGCTCATGAAACCATTTTATTGCAGTACGGCCCATTTCACCAAATGTGTTGTGAAATGATAAATACAATGGTGAAAACCTACACAGTCCATATACAACACAATGTTGTCACGCAGTGTCTGAACAGGAAAGGCAATTGTCGGCCGAATTTTACAGGGCAAAATATCGCTTGAAGCAAACCATGGTGTTGGTAAAACTGTTATAGACACTTTCCAATTTAATGACCCTATTACATAAGCATATAAAATAGTACATAATTTATTTATGGTGCAGTCTCCAATCGCATCTTTATGAATGTCTGTCAGCTCAGCTCTGAACAGGCTGTTACAAGGTTAGGTGGCGTTATATGTTTATTTGCACTTCCTTGTTCCTGCTGCCTTCACACTCTGTTAACGCGTAGCTCAGAAATGACAGAAAACAGCTGCAAGGCTTTCATCCGCTCTGCTCTGGCAGTCAGGTTTCAGTAATGACATGTAAATGATGTGCGTGTGTTATCAGCTGTTACTCTTGGATGAGTTTAGTAATCCAAATGCTTATTCACCTGTACAAAGTAATAAATGGGTGGACTATTTGCAATATTGTTTTGGTTGGGCCTGTCTGACTTTAGCTTGGCCACTCTGATTTAGACCTGAATTTCAAGCTCACTTGAAAGTTCATGTCTAGTATTCTGACTCATGACTACAGCTTGTGTCGTGAGTAATCCAGTATGTTCAATGAAGTCAAGTGATTATGTAATTACAGTGGGAATATACACCCCTTGAGATTGATTTACACGGACTACTGCAAATTTCCTTCATTAAAAAACATGAATTATTTAAGAGTGTCCTTGGAGTGGAGATTATTTGAATGACTGCCAACAGATTCTTTATATATATATATATATATTATTTTTAATTTTTTTTAAAAAGGACATTTTCAGTGGAGGAGCTCAAAATTCCTATGGAGGCTCATGTCTAGCCAGATAATAAGTATGCAAATCACACCCCAGCAAAATTTTGGTTTTGTGCATCATCCAACTGCTTTTTTATTCATTACTTTTCTGTTTTTAAGAAAACACATTCATCATCCTCTTGTCACTTGTAGTTGCCTCCTCAACACAGAATCCTTTTCATCTGCTTCTGAACAATGCTAGTGCCTATGAACATTGCACCATAAATCTTTGAACTTAATATATTTAAAATATTATTAAATATTTTCCTTTTCTATCAAAAACATTGAATAGAACTGGTAATGTGGAAATAGGAATGTGACAATCAAGTAACATTTATAGTTAATGGATGATGAACTTATTAAGTAGATTGATAATGATGCAGTCGATACAGAACTCGGTGTAAAGAGTCTGAAGTTGGTATTTACCTAATTAATAATTCAAAAGAGAGCATGAAGTACATAATGAGTATGTGATGAGCAACATTTTATTTAGAAAATTCAAACACAGTTCTATCACTCAGCAGTAATAATCAACTGGCGGTCTGAGGGCTAAATACATCCAGCCAATACATTCTGTCCATCCCACAAAATATCGGTGACATTAAAAAATGTGTCAATCAGTTAAAGCAGCCCTGTCCAGCTGAGAGTAAAAACCTGCCGAACTCTGTAATTAAGCCAAGTATTTCAATATTCATAGTCCATCTCTTCTACAGAATCAGACTATTCTTCAACTCCATCCTGTCTACTCTGTGGGCCCACCTTCAAAGTTCTGGCTCAGAGCCTGACAGTCCCCTGGAGCTGTCGACACAGCACTGACTGGACTAAAAACCAAAGTCCGGAGTTGTCAGAGAATCGCTAAACTTGTCGATTAGATGCAAGAAGCAAAACATGGGTTTAGTTTTGTTCGGAAAACTGTTTCAGACTAGTATTTTTACCTTCTTTCAACGTGGTACTTATAGAGTATTTTTAATGAGGTAAGGGCTAACTGCCTGCCATTGAACTGAAAGTTATTCAGCATTTAGTTCCTCATGGCCAAGCTATACATTAACGTCAGTATACAAATACACTCTTGTTAATGCTAACCCGCCAAAGCTTAATGGTTATAATTATGATTATGATTATTTTGCCCAGTTCTTCATTTTAGCATGTATGCTAATATCTGACAATTACTGTGCAAGCAAACTTTAAAGGTGAGGAAAAAAGAGAAATTTGAATTATTGCAAAATTTAAAACTTGACGTAAGCTAGAGAAAGCAGACACACCTTTGATATACATTCAGGAGATGAACAGCATCCTTTTAGTTAATCAGAGAACCATGGGGAACTGTAACTGGTTTTATGTCAATACATCCTGCAGTTGGTGAAATATTTGAGACTGGGCAGAGGTGATGAATTCAGCAACTGACCACAACAAAAAGGACATTGGTTTATTGGACTTCTCTTGACAATCCAATAAGTGTATAGCATTTCATTTGTGATGCTCATTGCATCAAAAATCTTGAAAAAAAATTAAAAGCAATGTCCTTGTAATTCAAAAATATTAAAATATTTGTTTGGATTGTATTTTTGTATTTTATTCCCTTTAATAAATAATAGTGTTTGTAATTTAGGGAAAGTTTATTGATATTTACCTTGCCATTTTGTCGGAAAGTAGAATATTAAATCATATGATAAAAATATGAGCAACCTTTGTTTTAATTTACATTTTCTGTTTTCATGCATACATAAGAAAGTCTAATCCAATTAAAAATATCCAAACATACATTTTTATTGTGGTCTTTTCTTAGAATATTAACTATTGTCTATCAGCCATTGTGTGTGTGTCCTTTCTATATACAATTTTCTTTTTTACAGTCTTTGTTATCATGCTTCAGTGGCAACCTTTTATATACATGAAGTACTGCACATCAGTATTGTATTCATGGAATTTGTAACTGTAATAAATGTATCATTTTTATCGCATATATTACGTGGAAGGAAGCACGGATGTAACAAAAGACAGCTCAAGCTATTTGTTCTTATTTTACATTGAGCATTCCATCACTTTCATTTCATAAAATATCTGGGGGATTGCTTTGTATTTTTTTTTTTTCAAAATCGTGTGTGAAAAGAGTGTAATGTTATTCAAGATGAGGTTTCACTTTAATGTGAACTTATTACTCTTTCATTTACGCTTACAAGCACGTGGACCAACCCAGATAGGAAAAACAAATATCTCCCACCTCCTTGATGTTTATGATTGAGTGAGAATAGTCTGTAGTTCATGTAATAAAGGAGGGAAAGACACAAGTGTGTTATTGGTGTTTATATTATGTAATAAGTCGTATATAGCGATGTGTAACATCCACTAACGTTGTACAAAATAAGACTATGGCAAGGCAATGGTCATGAAGAAAGCCTGCTGACAACCTCACAGCATAGCACGGACAGGAACAGCATGCAGTATGCATGTTTTCCATATGAAAGACAAAACAACCCTTTAACCTTCTTTGGATCTCTGGCATACATATGTGCTGCCTTATTCTCAATATCAAACCCTGAGTATCCTTCTGTATGTAGTGCGGTTTCATACCTGCATGAAAGTCTACTCCCACAGCAAACAGTGTTCCTGTAATAGGCATGAGAGCTTCGCTATTGTCATTTGGGTCAAGCGCGATTCCCCGAATTCCCTCATGAATGGAATACATCAGAAATGAGTCAACACCTGAAGAAAAATAAATAACATACACTTCAAAGTCCTGACCGTATTCACAGGATTGTGAAAGTAGAGGACTTTGATACTGTATTTTATTCAAAAAAAAAGATGAGACATAGATAGATAGATAGATAGATAGATAGATAGATAGATAGATAGATAGATAGATAGATAGATAGATAGATAGATAGATAGATAGATAGATAGATAGATAGATAGATAGATAGATAGATAGCATAGATACATAGATACATAGATAGATATACTTTATTGATTGAGTACAAAAAATGTGCAATCAAATGTCATTATGCCAATATTTATGAAAAGATGCATTTTGGCTGTAAATATTTTCAGAATCGTACCTTCGCAAGACATACGGTCACTACGCAAGTTGTAGCCAACAGTGCAGGAGCAGCTGCGGGTGTTCTCGGATGTGGGGAAGCAGAGCTGTGAGCACCCTCCGTTGTTCATCTGGCATGGATTTCTTCCTGAAAGTTCAGCAGATGCAACGACACAAAAAAAAACAAACATTAAAATTGGCTGAAGTTCATGAGTGTACACACCGCATATTTGTGAGCCTGCTTACCTTTCTGACCATCTCTGTCATACACCTTCATGTGAACCACCCCACTTGTCTTGTTTCTCAGGATGACAATGTTCCTTCCATCTCTCTTGGTAACCGTTCCAAGCTGTGCAGATTCTTCATCGGCCCACCAGAGTTTCCCACCTGTAACCATTGATGTCATTTGCTTTAAAAAAATAGGCCTCAGATGACATTTCAAGAAGACGCACGCAATGAAAAGGGAAAGTCCACTTATTGCATTGGATGAAGCCAAAGTAAACTCGTCTTCGATGAGAAATTTATGCAAGTCAATTGTAATGCAAACAAGCTTTCAAAAACACTACAGTTCCATCAAATTTGTCTTCTCATGAGAGCAAACAGCATGCTTCAGCTTTCAATTTAATCCACCAGGACTGGCACTCTTATGTTGTAAAGCCCTTCAATAATTGAAGCTTTCCCTGGCTGATTTGAGATTAAAATATGGCATACTCTTTTTCCTGTTCTGCCCACTTGCTGACAATAATGCTACAACAGAAGACACTCTTCCTTTGACTTTTTTAAGCATATTCATATCTAATTCATACGTTCATTTAGACTTCCTTACCATTAAATTTGGGCATATGTTTCTCATTGTGCATAAATAACATACGTCACCTCTAAATGTCAACCCAATTATGTAATTTGGTGATGCACCATATAGAAATGTATTGACTCTGCATCAGAGAGGTTAAACCTTCTCATATAAAACCATCCGGGAGTTTAAAAGCAGAACACTTAAAATAAAGTGCTTGTGGTTAGGGCAGTTTGAACTGTAGCTGTTGTGTGCCATGATGTTTCTACTCCTTGACAAAGCGACCAGCCTGTCCGCCTCTGTGAGACTGTGAATCTCCAGCCTTAAGTAGTGCTGCTATCAGAGAGAATGTTTGTAAATAGGCACATGCACACACTCCTGACCCTGGCACAAACAGCCACCACTACCACACACTCCCATTGCTGCCCTCAGAAGAAATCAGTGATGCTCAGTCCAGGCTCTTTGCCAAAAAATTCTACAGAGAGGAGAGAAAAATCTAATTTTTAAATCTCACTGAAGTGCAAAGTGGAAAAGAGTCAGGTGGCTCCTCTCTCTTCAAAATAGACTTGAAATTGCAGGGGAGATGGATCCAACTTTCTGTATGGATAGAAATTGCAAAAATCGACCTACAAGCTAAAGAATCATTCTTTCAAACAAGCCACACAATGCATAGAAAACATTTTATAGTGTATATAGCATTTAGACAGCATGACTGTCATTTTATGTTAAAAATGATTATTTAAATTAATATATATATATATATACACACACACACACACACACACACTCAAACACACATACATATACTGTACATTATATATATATATATTTTTTTTTTTTTTACATACAGTACACACATGCATGCGTGCATACGTGCGTGTGACTGTGTGTGTGTGTGTGTGTGTGTATGTCGTAGAGGCAATCCCCCTGTTTTAAATATTTTCAGGCTCAACTCTGCTTCAAGGGAAAGTAAAGCACTTTCTTGCAAATCCGACAAATTGTCATGAGCAAGAATGACAGCCTGCATGCAGTTTACAGAACATTTGACCCTGGAAGGCACACTATCCTAGATTAGCTTTGCACCCTGTGTTAATGTGAAGCCATAGGGACTGTAGACTGGCTGTGATTGCTTGCTTGTGGTACATCATATTCAATTTCCTCCCCAACTGCTACTTTGATTCCAGGTTGATGAATCACCCACACCCTCTGAATAGAAAGCCTCACCTTTCCCTCAAGCCAATCAAATTATTACAGCGCCTGAGAATCTGAGTGGATCGACCCTGTGTCACTAGCGCTGGTATCATTATATCTTTTACAACCAAACTGAGCAGTCGTTAAATTTAATGTAAGCAAATGAAAAAGCCAAAAGGAAAAAAACAAAGAAAAAACAACCTGAAATGTTTGTTTCAACATGCTAATAGATTACGTTAATTTTGTTTACTGAAGCTCATAGGCTGGTTTAATTTTTGTCAATCAACTGCAGCTCTATAATCACAGAACGTCTATGAAACAAACTACAGTATATATTTTCTGGTAGAAAGCTAAATTACTGTATTACTATGGTGCAACAAAGACATGTCACTCTAGAGATATCAGTGCAATCAAAAAACCTCTCCTGTCTGCTGTGGAGGAGGTATAGATCCAGACAGAGCTCAAGATTCCTTTGTTTACACTTGACACAGATTTGCAATAATTCTAACCACTTCAAATATGGTCAGCTGATCAATCAAGTAATCAAAGATGAGAGAAGAGAGAATAAGAGTTGTCAAATTCATGCTTATTTAAATTTACTGGCTTAATCAATACAGATTGCTCAAGAACCCTTGATTAGACGTAAGAAGTTTTATATCCAGCAAAGCAAACAGGGTCTGTATTTAACCGCTCATCTATGCTGTAATTGCAATTCCAATTAAAATTCCAAATTATTTTACCATAACCATTGTTTGGTTAGCAAGCATGGATTAGATGAGTAAAAACAAAAAAGAGAGAGAAAAGAGGCTATCAGCAAATGTAGTTAATTGCATCTCTCACCATGGAGACAAAACAAATGCAGGAGGGACATTTCTCTGTAATGGGCATCACCAATAGTCTATCCATCTGCCAACTCCACAAAAAGCTCAGCATTGAAAATAACATGTCTGTCTGCTATTTTGCCATCTTCCCCAAGCCCCTCTTTCAGTCCTCTATAGATGTTTTAAAGCATATACTAGGTCTATGATAAAAATGAAAGTGCTCACTGTAAAGCATGGACAGTTGAATTTCTGACAACATGAGTCAACATTACCTAAAAAGAACACAGGGGGGACAGATAATTGTGCCCTTTGCATATGTATATACAGTGTATATATATATATATATATATATATATATATATATATATATATATATATATATATATATATATATATATATATATATATATATATATATATATACTGTATATATATACTGTATATATATATATATATATATACACTGTATATATATATATATATATATATATATATATATATATATATATATATATATATATATATATATATATATATATATACTGTATATATACTGTATATATACTGTATAATGTCACGTTAAACTGATTTAATTGGTTTGAAACACATGCATACATATACAGTGAAGTCTATTGGTGTGTTGCTTAATGAGGCATCCTAAATGCTATTTTAAGAAACTCCTAGTAGTGCTCACATTCGATCCAGTCTAGGAAAAAAGGATGCAAGTTGTTTAATGCGTTATTAAACATGAAGTGTAATGTTAAAGAATTAATAGCTTTATGATAGATCAACATCAATAACCAAGCATTAACCAAACTGCACATCCAATGATCTAGTCCCTACCTTGTAGCCTTGAAGTGTAATATAAAATAAAAATGGCTTTTAAGATTATTGGACGTATGTTCATGTGTGATTGTGTTCAACTATAATGGACCTTCTTATATAAACCATTTCATTAGCATGCAACTGCAGTGCTCATGAGCAACTATGAAATTTCCCGGTTCAAAAAATGCAATAACTGTACAGCTGTTCATTCTACCATTCAAAAACAATTTCCTCAACACAACATTATCTCATTAATTGTGATTGATGGAGACTCGCAGACTTCATTTCTATGTTTTGCTGTACCTGCTACTGTGCAGGAACTAAGACATTAGTCTATGTCATCTGGAGTTCTATCTCCCATTTATGAAATTCAATAATTAGGTCTCTATTGTCCGAGTCCACCGTAGTTCTCCAAGTTTCAACGGTACGAAATGCTGATGTAAATGTCCTTGAATATAACCAACTATGGTCTGCGATAGCAGAAAAATAATAGAAAAATTTACTTTAGTAAAAAACAAGTATAACCAGCAATTTTTAGTTGTTGAGAAGCTACACATTTCCAGTGATTGAGACATTTTGAAATTCAAATTCTAACCTGAAATGTAAAAAAAAATATTTTGTTATCATTATTTTAACAGGAAACAAATAAAAGTCTGTCTAGTGTACACACACACACACACGCACACACACACACACACACACACACACACACACACACACACACACACACACACACACACACACACACACACACACACACACACACACACACACACACACACACACACATTTTCAAACACAATTTTATATTTGTATTGACTGAATGGGCAAAAACAATGCTAATACACATCTAAGTCTCCTTTCATGTACCCAACTATACCTGTGACATGACAAAATGTCTAAAGTGCAAAAATGTCAATTCGTCACCTTTATGCAAGTGCAACTTATAGCTGAGAGACCGAGTACTGAGCGAGAGAGTTAGTTTGAGGTAAAAGTGAGATTCCACTCTGCAACATGATGACTGAGATTTCAGGAGATTTCTAAATGAAGCTTGGTGTTGATGGATGGTGTGAGTCATCGGATTTAGCACTGATACCAAGAATCAACACATAATGAACATCCTCTGAACTTTTCATTACAAATGTGGGGAGAAAATCGATCATCAATCACAGCTTCAATGTGTTTTAATTATCTAATGCCCCTACTGCTTTCCACTAAGTAAATCACAGCTGTTTCAGGGGGCTGAGAGAATAGCTTCTTTCTACAGCCACTTAACTGGTTAAACACGTAATCCTTCCACACTCTCTGACTAATCCTCGATGGCAATCTGATGCACTTGTGACAAGCCCCACTCACCCATCACGGCCAGAGCTGTGCCTTTGACTAACTCCCTCTTTAGAGTCTCGAGCACTTCCAGCCCACTGCCATCAAGATTGCACCTGTTGATAGTGCCATTGGCTGAACTTATCCAGTACAGCTTGTTGGCAGTGTAGTCTATTGACAGGCCTAAGAGGAAGACAAGTGAAGAAGGGACATCAGGTTAGCAATCATGCAACAGGTATTCATTAGTGTAGAGAGCTTAGCTTGAGCATGTGACAATTTCATCAACAGCAGAAAAAAATCCAACAAAAACCTACCAAACAAAGATGCAAAATCATTTAAAAAATGGAAATTACTCTAATAGGTTATACAATGCAGCATGTTAAAATGCTATATTGTCATTAAAAGTAAAGTATTAATACTTTAAATGTCACAGTAAGTAATATAAGTCATCTAAACAGACAAGCTGTACTCACTAACAACTCCTGAAGGTGCTAAATTTACTCTTATATGGCTTTTTTCTATGCATTACGTTGAATGAGGGCTAACAGAATGGCTTATGTGCTCACTGGCTCTTCATAAGAACTCGAGGTGGAATGAAAAATGAACAAGAGAGAGACTGACTGTTTTTCCTCCCCTGCTAACGTGAAGGATTCTCATAGAATACCACTGATAATGGAGGGAACGGAAAGCAATAGAGAAGTGGAGAACTCGCTGTCTCCTGCCATGTGTTGGATATATGTCTGGCAGATTCACAGTCACAATGTGCCATTAATTTACGCTTGTCCCCAGGTCTACCCCATAATCATAAATGAAGCCAGTGAATTATGGTGCACCCCGCTATCTGTTTTGCTGACAGGCTGAGGAGAATGGAGAACTATAATAAAGACAATGGAGCGCTTTTATTTGACAAAAAGGGATTTTGACCTTGAGCTGTCAGACAACAATTTCTAGAAATGAAGATCATGTGATGACATGACATGTGATCATGTCATTTTTTTTACTTAAACAAGCAATATTCACTTATTTTAGCATTCATCAAGTTTGGAGAGTCATAACACAAAAAGAGTAGCATATATTGACACAGATACAGTCTTAAGAACATTACAGTTTAGAATTTGGCAGCAGTGCCTCATCAATAGTCTGAATGATGCTAGGCAAGAACCAGGAATACATACAAGTCTTAGATCAATCACTTTGATTGGAGAATTGATTCCCAGTCATATGTAATAGATGCTTAAGGAAATTTTTGAGAGCAATCATCATCATCATTGTACAGATTTTATCTTTCAAATCTTTCAAATTGTTAATGTTCTTTTTTGCTTCAGTAAGTTAATGTTTTTTGTCTTTATTTAACAAAGAAACAATGTCACATTTAAATCTAATCAATGCCACCATCTCCAAATTGTAGCAAAAGTGAACAAAGGAAATTACAAATGGGAATTTGTGGGTTTGAAATAGGTTTTATATATTTATTTTTCCTTTACTCAAAACACAAAAAATCTCATACAAATAATCAACATATATACTGCAGGAGTTACTTGTTTGGACGCTTTGTATTAAATAATCATATATTTATGAAGAGACTCTGGAGAGGAATGAAATTTAAGGTCAAACATAACGTGAGCTTGTATTAAACGTGGTGATTTTGATCTTGTGATCTTGCTCCCATGGACTGAACATGTACAGAGTCTGTAGGAGCATGTGCAGATAAGGATTCATCCATCCATCATTGCTGGAAAGCTGTGTGAAGCACTGGCGTCTCTCAGATTGGCTTTAACACAAAAATTGTCACATGTCTGGCTGTGGCAGCGAGCTTTTCCCTTGGGTTCCTTTGATTTCCTTTTCTCCCTTATGTCTGCTCCTGTTATGTGATTGTGGACGTGGCTTTGTAATTACTCATGATTTCTGATGGCACCTGGGTGACCTCCAAATTCAACTTCATAGTATCATCAGCTAACGTATAAGAACCTCAGCTTCACGTCCACTCGTCAACAAACTGCCTGTATTGTGGAAGTTGGCGATCACTACTGTTTCTACTCGAGATGTTTCCTCACATTTGTCCTAACACATGTTTTGCCCATTAGTGAGTCTACAGCCCATCCTCCCCAACCAACAGCCATCAGCATCACTCACTTCCCCTTAATGCCTCCCTGATCTCTGCCATTGTCAAATCATCTCTGCCTTGTTATAATTAAAATGGCAGTTCTTGACACACATCTAACTGCTGTGTCTTATTTTAGGTAAAAATAAATAAATAAATAATGAATAAATAATGAATAAATAAAATAACATAGAAACCAGAAATTAATGAAGCACAATAGTGACCCCCACCCCTTTCATCCTTGTTTAATTAGGCTTCAGCTAAATTCCCTGACTTGCCTTGTCTTTACCAGACACTTTGAGTCTGGAGACCTTTTTTGAGGTTGTCTATTGGGATAGCATCACCACTAAGAGGGTGGATGTGATTCTTGCTGACAATATTGAAGCAGAGAGCACATCAATAGGTGCAAAGATTGCTGATTCAGTTTGTTTAAGTCAGCATGTGTAAGGATACAAACTGATTTTAAACAGATTAAGGCACATAAGCACCTCTATCAGGTTCTTTGTGAAGTTACTGCTCAAACAGAAGAATTACTTAAAATAAATTTGCAATCATTGCACACACATGCAAAGTGGTGTGTGTGCAGTAACACTGCTATTGATGCTGAAAAATTTAACTGAATGGAATTACCATACATTTAATTCAGGGTGTTTTCAGGGTGTCTGCAATGGGACACGATACTTCCCTCCCGACAGCAGCACCGAAAATAAGAATAAATGCATTCACATAATCTTCAAACTCTCCGAAGTGTGTTTTAAATTTAATCTACCTGAATATATTTAAATAAAAGCAGTTTATATTATGCATGTAAACATTTTAAATGGGTGTTCCATGGAACCTGGAAGTAATGCAAAAGGCTGAGCTATGTAAGAGGTCTGACACAACATGCATCCAAATCTCTCATACTGACCTACAGGATCCCTCTGATTCTGGTGGAGAACCTTGCTGTTACTTCCATCCATGTTGGCCATGTTAATGGTGTTGCCATCTGTCCAGTAAATCTTCCTGCAGGAAGAGGTGTGAGGTGAATATTTAGCAGTCCAATTAAGCCTGGAATGTTATGTGTTTTACAATGTAAAACATGTATTAGAAAAACAATGTAACTTAGTCAATGTTACTTTGTTATAACATGAAAACATGAGAGCATGGCAATTGAATTTGTTCAACAACCTTGTAAACAAGTACAAGAGCTCCCAAACTTGAGAAAACACATTTTCTATGAAACAGAAAAAGCTTTGATCGCTCTCTCAAAAGAAAAATTAAAGCCTGTAGTCTGGTTGTTTAATATTATGCATTGAAGGTGAGGTGCTGATGAAGTGCACAGACTGCTCTAATCTACTTACCCTTTGGCGGGGTGCACTACAAGACATCTTGGCTTATCAATGCCGTAGATGATGGAGGTCTTCAGGGACCCATCAAAGCGAGCCACATTGATTTGCGACTCGTCATTTTCAGAGCTGAGCCAGTATAAGTTCCTGGAAAGCCAGTCTAAAGCTAGACTGCGGCAGTTCACCATGTCTGTCAAGGAGAGCATGGAAAAAAGAAGAAAGTATTAACACCAAAGTGATTTACAAAGCTGTAATTGAATTAACTCAGGTAAATATACTAGCTGTAGCATAAGCCAAATAAAGTATACTGAATATAATGACTCCATATTTGTAGTAATTACTGAATATGTGCTGTGCCTGGTAATCACGTTAAAGATCGGGAACAATAATTGTATTGATTACTATAATATATTTAACAAGAATTACAACTGCATGAGTAACAAAAACAATCAATAAGTCACATAACACTATGGCAATTCAGGTGGGTAACTAATAAATACGACCGGACATACACATGCACCGTAGTGTTGACTCCTACAATCTTGACTTAATTTTGTATTGATGCCTGGATTACACCCACCTGCAGAAATGATGGTCTCCAGCTGGGTACCATTGATGAAAGCCCGTTTGATGGTTTGAGTTTTGATGTCAGCCCAATAGATCCTCTCCTCCTGGGCATCATAATCCACCACCGTGACATCATCAATGTCTGGCACTGTAAGCGCTGTCATGACGTTCATATAAGGGTTGTCAATGTCCACGCCGCGGATTTCAGAGCGCCTCACATACAGGAGGAACCTTTTCAATGCTGATGAGATGATCGAGAGATTAATAATTCAAGAAGGTGAACTTTTGAATAACTTGTCACATGTGAGAATGTGATTAAAAACAGGTTGAATGTCACACATAAATACATGTCATTCAAATTACGATTACATTTTACTTTGACAACATAATTGAAAGCATGAAAAACAAGAATGTTGTTTCAGCTCACCAAAGCAGGACTGTTTGTTGGACGAGAGCTTCATAAGGTGTGGACAGGTGCAGGACGCAGTGCGGTTGTAATTGATGAGACACAGATGTGAACACAGACCACGTCCATCATTCTCTTCACATGGGTTGGAGGCTGATGGAAGGGAAGAATGATCGCAGCATAAGAAGCTGAGATTGTGTGCCAGAGTTAAGGATAAATGCTGGATTCAAAATTGGACTAAAAGCCTTTGCAACATGAAAGTAGAGGTCTGTTTGATTGTTCCACAGAGAGTTAGTACATAGCCCAAAACTGAGAACAAAGTTTGACTGAAAACATATACAATTGAAATATTTTCTTGCAATGCAGAAACAAAAAGTGAAACACAAAAAAAAAAATATATATATATATATATATATATATATATATATATATATATATATTTGGGGAAATTGCGTCTGTCCCTGGATGTGTCTACAGAAATGAAGAGACAGAGATAAACAGTATAATATAATAATGCATGTCAAATGTATTTATGTGCATTATTGAAGAATGGCACAACTAATATCCATATGAAAACATCAAGCTGCTAACCAAGAGTTTCCAAAATTTCAACAGCTTTCACAAAAACATTTGGAGCACTTGGCACCGAACATTTTTACTCTTATTCAGAATGAATCGTTTCAACAAAGCTGGAGACATTCACAGAGTTCAATTATTACCCATTATGAGGAAATCACTTTTCAGGCATCAGATGCATCCCTTTCTCCATCTTCTACTTTCTCCATCTCACACAAGCTCATTCAAAGTTAATTTCCCAGGCTCCCTCAGTTACATGCTGGAGAGCCCCATATCATCACAAAGGGGCTCATTTAAGGCACAAAAAAAAAAAAAAGTTGTGACACAGTATGCTAATGGGAAGACATCTGAGCAGTACTGCATTCACCCGAATTACGCTCTTGAGGGATGACAGGCGGCAACCAGAGAGCCATTGTATTTGCTTGCTCTAAACATTCAGTTTATGTGTGCAACAAACAACCACTAAATGCAAATATGAATATTCTTTGAAAAAAGAAAAAATGCAAATATTTAGTGCAATTTTCACATTCAGAAAAGGCCTGGTATACAGAAAAAGGCTTTAATATGCAATCTTTCAACAGAGTTGCTTATTTATGTTATGCTTACATGTTTCAAAGGCATATTTGTCATGATAATCATGGCTTGGCATGTCAGCCCACATCTAACTAGGTATGTTGTAAATGTCATGAATATTAAATCTTTAATTAAAAAGCTCTGCACATACAGCATATAAATTGTGAGTACAAATAGATCTACCAGCCACACCTCCTTATCTCCTTCATTATTTACCTTCGTCCAACCTTTATTTTGACAGGTAATCTTATTGAGTGTCATTGGTTGTCATTCTCAAAAGAGACCCATGAAGACAAGTTACAGATAGAATGCTCATTATAAAGACAAAACAGGGATGTAAAACTGCCAAAGTAGTCTGATATTAAAAACCATTTAAAAGAGCAAAACCCCATGGACAATCCTGTCAGAAAGTAGCTTAATACTACAATAAATACAGGAATATATGGATGTACTGTAAATGCTACTGGAATGTGAAATAATCCACTTGGCAAATAATTAAAGTTAACTAAACAGCAATTTTACATTTAAAACTTATTCCATGTAGAATCCTAAGAGGTATTTCCATCCACAATTTGCTATTTATGAGTGAAATGAATATGGATTTTGTAACTGCCAATAATTACCCGGTTATCTGTTGTAAGTCATTGACAGCCTTCACATATATGAACATTTATTCTGAAAACTAATTTTGAAACACAACCTTGCCATTCAAGTGATACAAAATACATTTCCAGGCTTCACTGTGGCACCTGACGAAGAGCTCAGTGCACTCTTCTTCATCCGCCCTTTGTTTGTCCCTGTTCCCTGTTCATAGAGCTGCACATCTCCAGTCTTGGTTCTGGTTAGAGTGGATAATAGCAAGCTCCTCCCCAATGTGTTTTTTTTTCAAACAGGATTAGTAAAGCTTATTGGCTTCTTTGGGAAATCAGTCCCCTTTGCTCTCACTTATCTATAGTGAACAGTCATGAGAATGCAGAGTATGTGATGAAAACATGCAAATTAAATTGTGACAGAAGCAGAGGCAGTGAAATCACAGTGGAATAGATGCTGACGTGATTACAACCGCAATAATGATGATTGAAGGGTGTGGATTAGATTTGCAGAAAGCTGAAAATGCATAAAAGGACATAAAATCAAAACTGCAATGCTAAAAATTGTCACTGTGATGGAAACCAATCCATCACTTCATTTGTACTGGAATACATTGCCAAAATATTTCATAATCCTGTTTTATTTCAGTGCTTCTGCCTTAAAATTTACTCAAAGCTCACATAATTGAGAGAGGCGGGTCAATAAAAACAGATGTGTTAAATCCAGTTTGGCAAAATACCTTGTAAAATGGCCAGCATATAAAATTTGAAGATTGGCTTATATATT
Source organism: Antennarius striatus (assembly GCF_040054535.1). Classification (NCBI taxonomy): domain Eukaryota; kingdom Metazoa; phylum Chordata; class Actinopteri; order Lophiiformes; family Antennariidae; genus Antennarius; species Antennarius striatus. Next base: position 7,528,873 of record NC_090787.1, read on the forward strand.
CAGGATTCCTGTCAGCACATGCATCTTTTGTGGTCAGAATCTTGGCTTGTTTTGCTTCTCACAAAACTGATTGCCAATTCTACAGTGACACACACAAATTCAGAAACACTGAAAAGAAATAGCTGGCAGACAAATGAAGTTTCAGATTTATGTTGTGTAATTCCTGTCAACATAACTTTGGCAGAATTAATTTGATCATTGAACATGTTTTGAAATTTTTCAGTGCTGATCGATGAAACTGGTTTAATGTACACATACACATAGCAAGCTCCTCCCCAATGCATAGAAAAATATAATAATATGGATGGGAGAAAACAGACTCAGATGTACTGTTTATTAAGCTAGTTAATTCTCTGCAGGATAACGTTTGCATTCCAACACACAAGCATTGAAATTTATTTAAATTGTTTATACTGAGGGTTAAATATATCGTTTATTATGTTAATATCGATAGACAATGTGTGAGCTCCACTTATAAATATTAAATATACCTAATTAGCCTTGTGTTATCCAATAGTTTTACTTTCTTATGTTATTTTATCACTTTATCACGACCTACTGACCGACTGACCAGCTGAGAGACAGGCAGATAGACAATGGAAAACCATAATAATTGGAAACTAATCGGAACATGTTCTTAATCCCATCCTAAGAAAGGGGAAACAAATCCTCACAGTCTTTTATACTGGTGCTGGTCAGATATGTGCATTTTTTAAGGGGTTTTCACATCTGTGGGGCACATTGGCTAGCTGGATACATAAGTTCACTAGTTTAATTCAGATGTAATTATGTGACATTTAAGCATTGTTTATTTACAATTAAATTGCATACTAAATGGTATTTAACATCTGGAAGACGCATTTTAACCTCATTCACTCATGCCATTTAACGCTCATTCAATAACATGGGTTAAATTCACTGCTGTTAATAGAAATGTAAATTGAGGTGTTAAATACTTGCTGGGTCTCAAGTAATATAGTGAGATGTCCCAGAAAAAAAAGACAGAAAAACTGTTCTCACCTTGTGGCTGCCTGCTGGGGTGGAAGATCTGCAAGTCAAATGGCTGAGCACTCGTCTTCTGGATGACTGTGACATTTTGGCCGGTCCATTTATTAGCTCTTGCTAATGTGTTTGTCCTCCAGTCTGTCCAGTAGACATTACCTCCAAAGAGAGACACAGCAAAGGGATGGGACAGGTATTCGTGGCCCCTGAGGATCTCAATGACCCCACTTCCATCATAGAGTGCAGAGAAAATGGCATCAGAGCTGTTAAAAAGAGACCAAAACAAAGGGCCATATCAAAGTTTAAACTGGTCTTCAAATGCATAGAAAAAGAACAGCAGTGGCAGGCAGATCAAAGCGCAACCCACCATAACACACATAGAATCATTCAATTGTTCAAGAGCTCCAAACTAAATATGGTCATTGAGCATGATATCTAAGGCTTGATTATTTTATGCCATATGGTGGGATGAAGTTTATATTAAATGTTTAATGATGGTGACTTTCACAATATTCAAAATCCCACTTGTATTAAAGTTATAAAAGCTGTATATGTTGGTGGATGCTAAATAGAAGCACTAATGGAATACCGTGCATCCGTCCAAACAATCCTCTTCTCCAAGTGATCCAGAGTCAGTCCATTTGGCCAGGCACCAATCTCCATTTCTTTGAACACAATGTGTCGACCTCCCCCACTCATAGATGCAGCCTCGATTCGGGGGAAAGTAGCATCCCAGTCGGTCCAGAAGAGGATCCTTGGAAAAGAAACCCAAAGGCAACAATTAGGATTTACTGCACACTACATAATTTTATGGGTTTCTTTTACATCAAAGGAAAGGGCTCTATAACCACCTGACCAGAAATGCATTGGTATTTCTACTCACTGCCATACACAGTGGTTACCAATCCGATGGTCTTGTAGCTGTATGCATTAACACAAACAACAATAATGACTGTCCAACAACAGCATCAGTGATCGACGAGAAACCTCTACATCTGCGGCAGGTCTCAAAATGGGTGCCCATCTGTTTTATTACGGTTTTCTCTTCACAGATCATTGATGCCTGAAAATGAACACCATCATTGATGTGACCAGTGACAGTATACTGTGTCCTGCGCCAACTCAGGAATCATCGCCTGTGTCCTGCTTTGGCACGCAAAGTTAGGTGGAATAGAGGAGAAAAGGGATGCAGCTTAATTCAAGTTTAAATCATGTCCTGACGACAACGAAAAACAGTGTTAGGAAGAAATATTCTTGTCCAGATCAATAGCCTTATTCATTCGATAGGGCCTTCCTGATCGATGACCTACTCCTTTGAGTGGATTCAAGTAATTAGATTAGAATTATGGCTCTGGAAAGGAAATACGCCTTTAGACACCAAAAGCACTCATTAATCCTACTCTCCACAGCCATGAAATGCAGTCATCCTCCTAAATGTGACAGAATACTATAGTAGAGAGTGCATGAGCAGATTATTCATTTCATAAAGAGTGTTAAATTGATTTTAGGAATGTCTTGGTTTTGCTTTAATCTTAAATATACTGACCACAATATACAGCCACTGGCCAGTTCTCAGACGCACTTATTCAAAGTAAGTGTGAAATATTAGCTACATGCCAACAACGGGGACAAGTGATTCAGATATTTGGATGATATACAGTATTGTATATCATCTAAGAACATATTATATTCTGGCGATAAGAAAAGGACACAATCTCTCTCCAGCAACACAAAGCATACTGCACAGGTGTGAAATACTCAGTATACTGCAATGCCAGAGCGTTTCATTGAAAAAGGTCAATTAGTGATAAGTTGTGTCAGTTGTTCCTATAAATTACAGTTTGTGTTATCAAATATGTGAAAGGAAAATTTCAAAATTGAAGTCGATAAATAAATGAATAAATAAATATAATTTCCCAAGTTATCTTCCAGTATGTGGGAGATGTGTGCACAACTTTTTATGGGGAAGAAAAATCCCTTGTCTCTCAAATCCTGCTGACAAAGTAAGTCAAAATTATATTTGTAATCATACGAACAGAAACAATAAAACACATACTAACCACAAAATAGCAAAAGACACCAAAATATTCAAATATTTCTGAATTGTGCTCCCAAAACATGTTAAATAGAGAAACTGATGGAACTTATTCCTATACCCACCCCAACTGTCGTACAATTAACCCTTTCATCATCACTCAATGCAAATGTATCTTCTATTCTAAGTCTTATACTTATCAAACACTTTATAATAATGAATCAGACTGTGTGACACTGAAATTGAAGGAGTACTGAAAATTTGAAAAACAAAACAAAGCATTAGGCTAAGATCCTAATTCTGCAGCCATTGTCTACAACCTTAGCTGCCAAAAAGAAAAGAGGTGTAGGGCAGCAACAGGCCACGATCACCATTAGCCTCGGTTGACAATGGGTGATACAGATGAGTCAACCCTCCTTCACACAGACCATGAAAGACTACGCTAATGGAGGACAAACAAGTGCATCCCACCAAACAGGGTCAGGGCATGTTTGCACTATTTGTTTTCCAATTCCTTCAATTTGTCTGTAGAAGTCAAAGTCAAAATGAAAGACGTACATTTTCACAATGCTCTCCTTTGAAACCATTGCAAAGGTAATATTTACTCAAACATTTCCTAAGAGTATAATTATTTTTCAGGTAAAGAAGCATAGTCCGAAATTCACTTGTCCAAGACACCCCAGCTCACACACATTGCTACTGATGTGATCTAAATAAAGATTCCATACATGAAGTCAAACACAACATATTATTTGAATACTGCATGAAGGGTAATTCTGTTAAATGGAGGACTAATGTATAATAACATTCACATAGCTGTATCATCAAGTGTTTTGATGTCTAGCTTGGTCTCCAGTCTCCACAGTACTGGAGCTTTTGCTCTATACCACACTCAAGCACAACCGAAGACTTAATGTAGCTGCTGCTAAGAAACAATCCTGAGCCATATTATATATATTTTATATATATATATATATATATATATATATATATATATATATATATATATATATATATATATATATATATATATATATACATATATATATATATATATATATATACATATATATATATATATATATATATATATATATATATATATATATATATACATATATATATATATATATACATATATATATATATATATGTGTGTATATATCATCATCACCATCTTCCAACCCGCTTAATCCGCTAACGCAGGTCGCGGGGTAGCCAGTGCCTATCCTGGCAGTCTCAGGGCGTGAGGTGGGGGACACTCTGGGCACGACGCCAAAGTAACACGGAGCCACATAGAAACAAACAATATATATATATATATATATATATATATATATATATATATATATATATATATATATATATATATATATATATATATATATATATATATATATAAAAACATGAATAAATCCACACTTACTATGTCATTAAAATGATCATTTGTGAAACTAGAATGCAGCAATTAAGAACTTTAGCATTAACAATATTTTCACTCACTGGTTTACTAAATAAAATAAAAAAATCACGGGCAAAATTTACATCCTTATCTGGAATTGGTAAAATTTTATCGCCATATTTTAAAGTTAAATGATTTAATGCACGTTGACATAATAAGATTGGACATAAAAAAGTAAAACATTTTTCATCATACAGTGATCTCTCGTTACTCACGATTAATGTGCTAGAGGAACCACCCACAAAAACAAAATTCCGCAATATAGCGACAAACTATTTTTTATATATGGTAATTTAAATGTTTATGAACCCTCCCCATGCTGATATTAAACTACCTTCTCTAACACTCTTAAGAGACTGTTTAAAGCACTTTTGTGTCTCATGGAAGCGCGCTGCGTTACGAGACTGACGGAACATTTCCGGATGCCGTTTGCCAATTGAATGCACACACGGTATCACATGACTACCTACTAAAAATTGGCAATGAGGTGAAGCCGCACATATTGATGCGCGACTGCGCGAGGGATTACTGTACTCCTAATTTGGGAGTGAGGGGCAAAGTTGTGCAGTTATTAGCTGCAGAGACATCTGACTTAACTAGATGTCTCATATCTTGCGATGCTCAAAGCAGAAATCATGACCCAGTTACTCTAGACAGTCCACAGACCTTGTTGCAAGCAATTCCAATATAGTAACTTTCTTTTAGTTCAACCTAACTACAATTTGCAAAGATAGCATGTGGCTCATGCTTGTGATGGAGGAGGGATGAAAACATTAATAGTACCCACTCACCTGACCTGTGATGGTATATAACCTTATTATTATAATCTTATTTAGGTAATTAACCTCTAAAACTAAAAGCTGTTCTGAAAAAAAGTATGAGACAATGCACGTATGACATTTATCAATGCAAACTATGCCTACAAGCATTTGAAACAGAACAGAATACAACGAAATTCTGAAAGCAATTTGTTAAAACTAGTATGTCAAATTAATTTCCATTCTTGTGAGGCATCCTCTCATCCTCTCAACCTAAACCTGGACTGAAACACTTTCAAGACTTAAAATATAGGATAACTGTTAAGGTGACAGTCAACTGTATTGAAAATATTTGAAAATATAATGTATAAGTTCAACTTTGGAATGGCACCGCTGTCTCACTAACAGATTAAATGTGAGAAAAACATAAGTACGCGAATAACAATAATAAGATACAAACAAAATGTTGACATTTGATGAAATGTGTTTCTGAAATGTGTTGTTTTAGTTAAAAATTAGTCACAATAAATAAATAGCTTATGAGTAATTATAACAAGGAACACATATGTGTCAAGCTGCCCGAAATAACTTCACCCTAATAACTACACCGTAATTTCAAAAAATGGAGGACAGGTTTCTGAACTGTAATATTGTCAAAAAGCAGGAATACACGCATCAGTGCTTAACATCATGCCAAACTCTCTACCTCTGATGTTTTCCAACAAAAAAATTTAATTTTTTTTAAAAAGCTCGTTAAAAATATCTCATTCCCTGTTAAAAAAAAAAATTAATCAATGCACCATAATAGATGCTGCATGTTCTCTACAGTTTTCTTTGCTGCCATTTTAGAGCAACAGATCAATCTACAAACGCTCTTTCAATGTTTCTCAGTAAGATAAACAACCATGATGTCGTAAATTGGCCCCAATGGGAATGAGACACAAATCAAAATGAAGCATATTTTAGGCTTTCTGTTTGAAGGTTGCTAAAAACATAACCAGAGAAGAGCAACAGGAGAGAAAAGTGTATAAAGCAGCATCACTGATTGGCTATTTGCTTCATGACTCACCATTCCGGTGCTAGAATGGAGCACAAGGTACTGTTATGGATTAAGTCTATATAAGCTGCTGTAATGCACCTTAACACAGTAGGCTTCATACATCAAGCATGATGTGGATTTGACAAACACAAGAAGGTTGCAATTTTACTTCAGTCCAAAAAACACAGCATCTAATGGATAGCATGGCTCCAAACAGGCTCTGAATGTGTGTGTTCGTGCGTGACCTACCCCTGCCCTGGGTCGAGAGCGATTGCCCGTGGATGCTCCATGCCTCCAGCAATCAGCGTGGTGCGCATATCTCCATTAAGTTTGGCCACTTCAATCTGGTCCAAATTGCTGTCTATCCAGTACAGTTTACCTGTAATCCAGTCCACAGCCAGGCCCTCTGGGGTGGCCAAACCATGCTGCACGACCACCTCAATCCCTGTCACCCCTGAAACAACAACATCAATGACAAAATTGAAAGACAATGCAGGACTGGGGTCGATGTTTCTTTGTCCCACACAGGAAAACACTTTCAAAGCAGAGTAGTAAATTCAGAGCATTCCAGAGGAAAGCTCTTAAATTTAAAGATCACATTCTAGAGGGTTCCATTAAGCATGGCAAAAGGGTTTTGCAGCTGTATTTACAATCTAGCCATTTCCAATTATTCTCTGATGCTGAGGGTATTATATGTGTGTCTCACAAAAAAAGGTGGAATAGTTAGAGCTAAGGGGTGATTTCTATAGCTCCATTGAGGGAAATAAAGGGAAGAGAACCCAGTGAATGTACTGCCTTCTACAAAAAGAGAGGCTCTGATTCATAATTTTATGGAGGGAAGATATTGCACTCAAACTAGTGGAATACTTCTGATCATGTGGCCTGTACAACCCAAGATGAATTTTCAAGGAGAGACAATATCACCTCACAACATCAAAGAACAGTATGCGTAAATACAGTGGGAAACACCCCCCCCCCCCAAAAGAAAAAAAACCACAACTTTCTCTAGCCTATACGTCACAGCAGATTTTCGATATATGGCACATGTCTGAATACCTCCAGACTCGGAGAGCCTTCCTCTGTAGATCTTATCCTCCACCACGTCTGTCCAGTAAAGAAGGCTCCGATTAAAGTGGAAGTCCAACGCAATGGTGTTCCTCAACCCCGGCACCAGAAGGCTATAGTCCCGCTTATGAAGGTCTATCCGTCTTATCTCATGCCGGATAGAGAAAATAATGAAAGCCTCAAAGGGATCTGACATAAGAGAGAGAGAGAGAGGAAGTAGGCATAATATTTTTTTTAAGAATGCCAACATGTGCAGTTATGATTCCATTAAATTGTCTATTGAACAATTTGTACAATGTGTGAGATCATGTAGTTTGGGACAGAGTGAGAAAAGGTTGTGTGATGGTTAATGAACTGTGATGGTTCTTCTTTGACAATAGTGTACCTGCAAGTTCTCACTGATCAATACGTATATAAGCTTGTAAGATGTATGTGAAAAACAATGGTTTGGGGAGAAAACATCCTAAAATAGTACAGTATAAAAATCTTCCCAAATGAAAGAATTGCTACATGGATCTGAATCTTGTTCACATTAAAAACATATTAAAATGTTCGTATTTTAAAGATTTTTTTTTTTTTTTTTTTGTGAAGTCAAAGCAAAATTAAATAAAAAAGCAACACTGACAGGATTCATCTTCAATGGAATTTTGTTTAAGGTGGAGCCTATTCAGAGGAAAATAACATTTAAAGTGACTGCTTGAGTAATATACTATGGATTAGTAATTCCTTCATTCTATAAAAAAACTTCACCAAGTGCCAGAAAAAGAGTTAGCACGCTTGCTGCTCATGTTTATGAAGTACCTATGTCAAAACTTAGAACATAAATGTCCAGTACAAGCTTCACTTAAAGCCTGAAATGTCTAATTTTCTTTTTATGTTTAATATCAACCCAATTATCAAATGGTTTGCCAGCTAGCTTTCAAGGACGTAGTGTACCTTAAAGCAGAAAAATAGCCTAACCTTTTTTTTCAAGTGGCATGCTCATATATAATTAATGCAAGCTCCACATGTTGCAAATCAACTGCATCTTAACTGAATGTCTGAAAATGTCATATTATAATATTTATCGCATTTTATGCTGTAATGTAAACATGCAAGTGCAGTACAATAACCTTTTAACTGCACAAGACTGCAGTACATTGGTAATTACTTCACCACTATCTTTATGTACATCTGAAGCTATTATTTTGAATTTAGTACTTTCATTGATTGCTCTTTATGACAAACATGTTTGAGAACCGAAGTCTGAGATTACCTACGTATAACA